>NC_064234.1:9764047-10076507 GCF_023101765.2 Spodoptera frugiperda | reverse complement strand
TAACTTATTTGCTTGTAAAATTGAGTTTACTTCAGTTATTTTTAGGTTGAAACTGATTATTGTAGACGGAAAATTAATAGGTATGATTATGATGTAAAACGAAAACGAGCAGACCGATCACCCGATGGTAAGTAATCGCTGCCGTCTGTGGACACCCACAATACCAGAGGCGTTACAAGTGTGTTACCTGCCTTTTGTGGGTTAGGAATTTAGTTGTTGTTGGGGAATCGGGGATTAGGAAGATTGGGTAATCTCCTTCACACAACGAAACGCAAGCGTTGTTTCACGTCGGTTTTCTGCGAGGCTGTGGCATCACTCCGGTCGAGCCGGTCTATTCGTGCCGAAGCAATAATCTCCCACACTTATGATCGTTCCTGCAACTGACTGTTAGTATCCTGAGTAAGAATGTTAATTTTTTAGACGTGTTGTGTAACTGTGAGAGGATGCACCCTGCAGATTGCATCCCTTTAAAGAACGGATGGACCTTCAATATTTTTTATGAAAACGTTATAAAAACATGCGACTAGCATAGAAAATAACACTAGAAAATATATTCCCAAACTAAATTCTAAAACAACGCCATCTATCCAGCGTCTTGGGAAAGTGAGCAAAGTTTCAGTGATCTCGTCCGCCTGAACTTCAGGCTCTGTCGCCCGTGTCGCTAGCTACGCCGATATTATTTAGTTCGTGAAATCTCTTCAAGATGTCACGCTTATGGAACATAGATCTATCTTCATGGATATTAATTCAAGAAGCGGTGCTGATGTTGAAAAGTAAATAAAACATAACATATCAGCTTTTAATGCCAAAAGAGTAGGCAAAAGTTCTTGAGCCTATCGCTATAACATCACATCAACAGCCTATAAGTGACCACTGCTGACCAAAGGCCTCTTCTCGCACGGAAACGTTTTGAGCATTAATCACCAGGTTTGCTCAATGCGGGTTGGATTTCAAACTTTTAATTAGAAATTATAAGTCCTAGTTTCTTCACGATATTTTCCTTCATCGTTTGTCAGTGGTATCTAAATAATCTTAGAAAGTACATATAACTCCTATCGCCATACTTTGCAATATATATGCGATCACTAACTCGAACAAGACAAAACAAACCTTAAATATTAAACAAAAAGGTTCTAAATTAAAAATCCAGCTACTGCATACAATCACATACCTACATAAAAGTAAATATACACCTACAGAAGATTTTAATCAACCACAGACCGAATTTTACCGTATAGCTACTGTGAATCGTTCAATCAAAATACCAGCGGCGATGAATTTTCAGCAAAATTCAGATGTAAATTAATATTTCGACGAATTTCAGATGAGAGAAATGTATTGATTGGATGGAACTATATTACCAGTGTATTGAAGTAGTAGTAAGTATATGAAGTATGGTTTTTAATTAACTAGTAACTATTTGGACCTTGCTGACCGTATGGAATATTATTATTATATTTTAATTTAATTAGAATAATAATAATATTCATTGACTGCGTCGTTGGCCAATGATCGTAAGTGCAACTACCGGGCAAGGGGCCTCGGGTTTGATCCGGGTTTTGGCCGACACGGTATTGCTATACTGTATCGAGCAAAACCGTTCTCATTAGTAGCACGGATTCTGGAAACGTGCCCGGTATAAGGCAATAGGCTCACCCCCTATTACATGGTAGTTACCTACAGCATAAATTGTGAACAGTGGGTGTACATTGTAGTGTCATAATGTGCACCTGTGTCTACCCTTTCGGGTATAGTATGCGTGACATACATACATATAATTTAATTTAATTAATTTTAATCACACGAAATTTTTTGGCGTTCTGTCCACCCTACAAATTGTACAATTAAATTATTCACCTAGTTAACAAAAAGTTGACGTTCTACAAATACAAAATATAAATCTATTACATCACTTTACATAAATAAATATTGAAAATCACAAAAATGAAATACAATTTCATATAAAAAATAAATAGTGCACTCCCCTAACACGTCATTGATGGGCGAGATTCTATTATCCACCCAATATGCATGTAAAGTAAAAAGGAAACGAAATTTCCATAATAATTTTTACCGGGTCGAGTAGCCCCACTCTCCCCCCATAAATAGGTCAATGTCGCATTCAACTGGTGAGGAAAAGGGGCCGCGTTGGAGTAATTGTGTAAATTAGATTGACTGTATTGATTCCTCAGTGTCGTGCCCTATCTTTTAAAATGATTTGTGATCTTTTTAGGTTAGGTTTTAATTCAAATGGTCTTGAGTGTTTTTCAGGGCACCCTGCTGAGCAAAGGTACTTGGGTTGATTTTCTGAGTCAGACGAAGCATTATTGATATTTTTGGATTTTGGAAATTGATCATTTGTATCATCGCGCAGAGCATAAGCTTGCAGCGTATTCACACTAATCACACTAATATTGTGGAGTCGGAGGTTTGTCCGTCAATCAGGCTATATTTTAAAGATATTTGGTATACAGACAGGGTTATGGAGTGACTTGGGTGATACTTTTTATTCCATGGGAACGCGGCACGGGTGAAACCGCTCTCTTAAGCTAGTTAAGTAGTATTTACAAAGAATATTCGCTTTCTCAGATAAAAAAGAGCGTGAATCTTACATATTAGGCATAAAGATAAGTAGATTCTTAAGCAAACTGCAAATGTACGAAAATACTTCCTAAGAAAAATCCGGAGATTCTCAGAATAAGACAAAAATGAGACTTTTACGGACACAGAACGTCGTGGATAAAAGCTTTTTCAGGCAGAAAATGTTGATATGTGCCTATCTTAGTTTAGTACATATTCCATATACTTATGTAACTCGTTCGCAATTGGTGTTTAATAGCTCGGAACCGAATCCCACGCATCTAACGAGCGTCATTTCACCCTCAATTTGTTCGACAAATAGCTATGACATTATTGGTAGAAATTAGGTCCATGAAAATTGGATTTTGGATTTAGATGGCTTGATATTAAAGTTGAATTTTATATGAAATCGTTGCATAACGTTATCTATTTTTGATATTTGTATAGGTATAAGTTTTTAAACTGGTCACTAACAATATCATTAGAATTTGAAACGGGATATTTACCATGTTTATTAATTTCTATGAGTTCATCCATGATCATGGCGCTTGCAACAGTGCCGAAATATCGGAAACTCATAGACATTAATAAACATGGTAAAAATCCCGTTTTAAGTTCTAATGATATTCGTACAGGTTTTGGTAGAATTCTCTTTTTGTGGATTTACTTTAACTAGTGGTCGCCTAGTGGCCGAAATTCGACCATATATGATTTAATTTACAATACCACTTAACGTACGTTGAAGGATAATTTTTATTTAATTCAAACTCTTTTATAAAACTCTTTTCATATGAGACGTGAGAATATCATCGCAATGTCTATCGATTTTGACGTTTTGTCAAATACGATCAGATACTATGCATGTGTGAGTAATGTTTTATTTATTGATTTAATGTACTTTATAAGCATTATTTTTGAAAAATATTAGCGCTATGCACTTCTCCTACACATAAACTATAAGTATACCAAATTTTATGCTCCTACGTCCGCGCAATTTTCGTAAAATGTGGTCCAAAGTTTTTGCATCACGTATTAATATATAGATTTGGTAGAATTATATTAGAATTATAATTGCAACTTTCAACATGTTTCTCTAAATTAGCTTGCTTACTTTTGAGCATGCTTGTAAATTGATTGATTTTTGAGCGTACTACCAACGGTACGACTCGAAGGGAATATGAGTTAAGTGCGTCTTAAGAGTTTATACTTAAAACTAAAAAGAATTAACCACAAGGAGTAGGCAGAGGTGATCATTACGGCACGTACAATGTACACCCACTTTTCAAAATTATTTTCTCTTGGATAAGTCCCATGTAATAGGGAGGCCTATTGCCATATACTGGGCACAATTCTAGACTTCGTGCTATTACTGAGAAACTTAAAACTACTAGGTAACATACTTAAAACTAGCATGCCTATTGCTAGCAAATGTAAAATGTCTAATAACTTTAGCTTTAAATTTCTGTAATTGTTGATATAGGTTATCGAAGAGAATACTAAAGTTAAAATATAACACAATTTTTATTATTGTATTTAGTTTTATAGCAAGTTCCTCTTAAAACTTGTTGATATAAATTAAGTATGTTGCTCGTTCACTAGTAATGAAATACTTCGTATGGTTATTTGCTAAATTCTTGCATTTTAATTCTTCAAATGCTTGTCTAAGGTCATTCTCGGTCATTTCTTGGTCCTTTATTTTCTTAGACGTTGGTACCTAAAAGAACGAAGTATGATGATTATTTTTCTGGTGTAGACAGGTAGGTAGGTATTTTGCAATAGATGCCTCTTTACATTATTGTTTTTCTATAAATTTTCTCAAATTTTAACCGATCAAAAAAAAACGGAGGTTCTCAGTTTAACCTGTATGTATGTATGCGATTATTTCGTGTTTGGCTGAACCAATTTTGATGCGGTTTTTAGCATAGTATTTTTCAGACTTAGGAGAAGGTTTAGGTATAGGAACCGACTTAAAACAATTGTGGTTCGCACTTTAAACGGCGAATGCGGTTCCCATTTAAAAAAAAAAAGTTATTCAAACCTTCTTTGTTATTAGACCGAAGTTCACTTACTACTTATAATAAATGCCTTGAACACAACACGTAGTACATAATATACATGTAAATACATACATGGACACCACGCCTATCTCGAGCTCCATTGCCTTAGCATGGATCGAGACGAAAGGGTAAGTTTAAGGGTAAAAACAAAAAACTTCAAGTGTTTGTTACCCCAGGCGCTTATCCCATCGTTACCTTTTCACGCTTCACTAAATTTTTGTCACTCCAAAATGACCGATAGTAGCTATAGTTAGTTAATTATTATATTTTGTGAATATTCGGAAGTGTCAAGTGAATAAATAGATGAAAAGTGGCCAAAATATGTGACAAAAAGTCTTTTCATGCATGCTCGTCGGTTAAAGCTACTTTTACTTTAAAAGGCGTTCATTCGTAACGAAAATCAAGACTCAATTGGATTTGCAGAGCTGATGGGATTCGAATTCACAAGTAGGTATATTGACTGCACACTAGACGAGGTAGCTGGGCAACCTGCTGCCGTGCAACGCACGGAACCTCTTTGTGAGATCTACAAATTGTTGTGTCGGGTCTAGATATCATTATGCATGTGAAATTGTATGTTTGTAAACCCACGACACAGGAAAGAACCCTAGTCTGGGGCAACGTTAAAAAAGGTATGTATGTTTTGTTTAAAGCCTATTCCTTTTTAAACTACATAAGTACCGTAAACTGCACCTTACTGCCTGTTTCAATGCGCTGAAGTATATCGTTATCACAGACATCAATCGGAATTAAAATATCACTAGAAGCGTCACTGCTAAAGCTTCTAAGACGCTGTTGATCTTTGCGACCAGCTCTACGTCTTCTCATAGCCAATTTGGCCTTTTCACGTGCTTTCTCCTTCTCCTCTTGGGTCCTTGAAGCACGGTATCTGGCCGTACTTAACCGATTCTTCTCCCGTGCGCTCGCAAGCTCTTCATCAGTGAATTCTTTCTTAACATTCCGACGTTTAGTTGCGGCTCGGGTTCTTCTAGAAAGATTGGATTTTCTGCGCCGTGGCATTTTTAACGAGTTATAGGAATTCAAAAGTACTTAAAGATTATTATAATTATTGTTTGTAAACAAATGTTCACAACAAACTGTTTCACTGGTAATTGTTGCTTTTTGATTTGACAGCACATAGATGTCAAAATGAAACTGATTAAATAAAGGTTTCTAACGCGCTTACCACAGATTAAAAAATAAGATTTATTTTGAAGATTGTTGTAATTTTCGTTTTATTGTTGAAGCGTCCATGAATCTAGTTTAAAGAGGAGATGCCATAATGTGATTGTGCACAGTGACAAAACAAATGGGGCTTGTCCAATAATATTATAAGTAAAAAGATGTAGATAGGTAATAAGCGCTCAGAAAGCGGCACATTAAATTTGGACAGTTGGCAATATGTTTGTAGCATGGGACTGCATGTTGCAAAATAGAGAGGGGCATGGCTTTTTGGAATGTGTCACGCATTATTTTAAAGGGAAATCCAGTTATAACATTTCCTCTTTGTATTTGCTTCATGGGGCCGTTTTTAGTTGGGGCAGAGATGAGTGCAACAAATCAGTATTATTAGTGCAGCTATTCTAGAAGGTACTTAAACTAATCTCTTCGTTATAACTACAACACTCTTACCTTTCATACCTTTTAATTAAATTACGGAGTTTGTCTCCTCACTCCTGAGTAATTACCAAGTGCTCATATTAAGACTAAAAATAAGATACCCAAAGACGTTAGCATACTTAGTTTAAGTTAATTTTAAGAAAACGTAATAAACTTAAAGTCCCTAAGCACACATTCCTCGACCCGAGCCTGTAAACTAAGTTGTAAGTAAGACAACATGTTCACATAAATATTCTAGAGAGCCACTGGGTCTGGAGTGGATCCTGTCTACTTTAATATACTGTACAGTATGTGGGATGTCGGTGCAAAGCCTAAAGGGTGATTGTTTTTGTTTATTTACTCGCTTTCCGCATGCTGCTTCACTCGCGTAGTCAAAACTATAAGAAACAATTATATTTAAACTTTCTTTTGGGATCACACTATATATAAGTAGAAAGTAGAAACCGTAAATACTACGGCTAGTAGTTCCTGAGTTTATCGCATTCATAAAGCCTTATCTATACAAAAAACAAGACCTACGGACTGCCTAGCGGGTTACCGGGGATCCGGTTCGAAAATTAGGAGTAAGGATTGGGTAGTTTTTGTCAGTAAAATTCTGATACTCCCTCTCTCTCTTGTTAATCACAGTTCGGTTATATATTAACACTGTTTTACCACAATCTTAGACTCAAAATACGTAATGAACCACAATCGTTGCGGCCACTCGCCCAACGCATTCATTCAGCATTACTCTCAAACATATAAATAAGCCCACCAATGGGGATAAAGAATGACAAATGAATGGCAAGTCCCATATTTCTTTTGTATACGAGTATAAGAATAGATTTCGCTGCTGTTGTATGAATACAATGTAAAATCCGCAAATAATCTCTTAGGGTAGCGAGAGGACGATACTTTGAGTGATTGAGATGCTGTTTTGGAGATGATTATTGAAATAATTTTTGTTGTAATACATGCAAGGTTTGAAGTTTTTATTAATTACGTTAACATACAGCCTAACACACAGACTGCCTCGTTGGTCGAGTGGTCGCAAGTGCGATTGCCGGACAAGAGGTCTCGGGTTCGATTCCCGGGTCGGGTAAAGTATTACTGGGTTTTTTTCAGTTCTTTTTTTTGTATTAGCACGGAGTCTGGAATTGTGCCCAGTATATGGCAATAGGCTCTCCCCCTATTACATGGGACTTATAACACAAACGGCATTACGTGCCGTAATGCGCACCTCTGCCTACCTCTTCTGGGATAAAAGGCGTGACGTTGCTGTTAACACACACAGGAGAGAGGTAATTAATTAGACGACAGAATACAGAAACATTTAGATTATTCTACAAAAACTTAAACAAAGTATGAAACTACTTAGATGTTTTTAATCTAAAGTAGATTTTTTAAAATCTAAAGTTTCGTAGCACGCCCATATATTTCGAAGTTTACACAGAAATTCTTACCACATATTAAAATAATTTAACGGAAAATAATTCATCTCCACAACGTAAGATTTCTTCTAAAAGATATTAAACTGACATTGTGACGGATTTTTCTCGAAAATCTTTTTTATCTTGCGAGAATTTCGGAAGCGGCTTTCCTGAGCCTAATCCGAAATAAGTACAGTCAACATAAAAGACAGGTAGGTACCTTAATTATACCCGCTTGTCGATGTCGTGACGAAATTAATCTTTTAAATCTGGGAAAATATCGAACACCGTATTTTATTTATATTTTGATCAAATTGACTTTTGATAAAAGATAAATAAATTATATTTAAATATTATGTAAGTGCATATAAAGAGGACATTAGTCTACACTTGGCTAGGTATACTAGCCCTGGTATCACCACACCTAGTACGTAATAAATACCTTTGGATTGCTAAAATCAATCAGAGTAATGAATTCAATGTTATTAGTCCGTAATAGGTAGTGCTTCTATGAGCAACTATTTAATTTTAATCTTATATGAGTGCAACGTCACGCCTTTTATACCCGAAGGAGTAGGCAGAGGTGTAAATTACGTCATGAATCTAATGCTGCTATATAATGTATACCCACTTTTCACCATTTGTGTTATAAGTCCCATGTAATAGGGGTTGAGCCTATTGCCATATACTGGGCAAAATTCCAGGCTCCGCGCTACTAATGACAAATTTTCTAAAAGCCGTAAAAAGCTCAGCAATACTTTGTCCGACCTACGAATCGAACGCCAGACACCTTGTCCGGGAGTCGCGACCACTCAACCAATCTCATACAAGAGGAGTCTTAAACCACTTTTTATCTAAGTTCAAATGGCCGAACTCTAAAATGTCGTATCGCCCGCAAAAAATGGAGCTCCAAAAATTCTAAAACTCAGCAGATAAGCCTAATCTAGTTTAAATCCTCTCTCTGAAAACATTCTCCAAAAATGTCAGAGATAAATAAACCAGAATCAAAGGTGAATCTGGACTCCAATATATCTTATGTAAAACTCTTCGCTTGCTGGTATCCGAGTGACATTGGGACGGAGTGATTGATAGACAATGCAGAGTCAATATTGGTTGTGGAAAGCTAAAACTTGGTTTATCTACTCGTAAATGCTACTCAATTTCATCTTATACGTTCTTAAATATCGCTCTATCTCTGTCCTTTAGTAAAGTGTGGGACAGTCATGCTTCGGCACGAATGGGCCGGCTCGACCGGAGTGATACCACGGCCTCACAGAAAACCGTCGTTAAATGACGCTGTATTTCGTTGTGTGAGTGAGGTTACTGGAGGTTTAATTACTCCACTCTCCAATCTCCGATTCCCCAACAACCCTTAAATTCCTAACCCCCAAAAAGCTGGCAACACACTTGTAACGCCTCAAGTGTTTGGTGTCCATGGGTACCATCAGATGATTCGTCTGCTCGTTTACCGGCTTATACCATAAAAAAAAGTATTTGTCATGCCAGAAATATGTTTGAGAACGTCTGAAAATTGCCTGGCATTAGTTTATTTGAACAGTAAACCACTAAGACTTTTCAATATTCCTTTAGAAACGGGATCTTTTAGTCGCGAGTAAAAGCTAGTAATCTAATATACCTACTCAAGTATTGGGTCAATAAACTCAAGTTCTACCTGTTGGGTCAAGAGAAATTTTGCCGACTGTACCTTTGTAAAATAGCTACTTATATTTCTCAAGTTTAATACGAAACGATCGTGGGATTTCAAAGCTTGGGAAATTTGGGGATTCGTTGTAATCAATTATTCATGGTTTTAATTTCATTTTGAGTTGTACGTACAGATTCATTTTAACATAATTCGCTTGTGAACTTTTGTCTGTTCAGAAATGAGACGCAGACGAAGATTTGTTAAGTATTTTTCTTAATCGGCTATTTTGAATACATTGTTATTTGTGTGTATTGAGGAGTTGGATATGTTTCAAAAGTCCAAAAGGATTTATTTCAACTTAACCATAACTTACCAGGTCACTTTTCAAAAATCAACAAATTATAGTCTGTCCGTCAGGGAATATTTAATTAAGAAACACACGATTCAGTTATTAAATGAATTGCAGTTGTTTCATATTTTATTGTTAGTTACCATTTTATAATGCTTTAGGTAAGTAATTCTCCTACAATAAATTCTTCAAATTAATTGTATTAGAAATGTTTCACCCGATTTAACCTTTATAGGCCCCCAGTACATTTTTTGAAACATGATACAAAATCTTCCTTTACGATCTAAAGAAGATTGCAAAACTTTCTTTCTACTAAAATACCTACTCAAAAATGGCACGTCTTTCCAACGACCTTCATGTTTTATTCTCGCATAACCTATCTCTGTCTCTACTTATTTATTCAAACACAAAAATAGCCTGAGTAATGCAAGCATGCAAATATAAAACAAAATCTATTGTCAAAGCATTTTCCTTAAGCAATAATCGTTTATATAAAGTAACGTATACATTGCGTGCTAAACAGGACCGTTCTAAGTGCTTCACAGCAATAAACACGCTTTGTAATCTAACCTAACCTTTGTAATCGGATGTTTTACGATTGGCTATGTCGTTAACCGAGGGCGAATAGGACGGGTCACAGATATCGAAATACGAACAAAGAAATGCTGTCTATAACATGTTAAATGGTTTAGTGAAGCTTGGCACGCCAAAACTGCTGGGCTGTGTTTGATAGATGTGTGTATGGATATAGGTAGGTGAAATTAATTTATGGGTAATAAATTTGAATATAACGACCAGATCGGCGATATATTAAAGAATGGCGATAAATCAAAAGCGACATTAACAGACGAGCATGAATGAAAAGAGTAAAAACTGTTGATGAAGCGAAAGAGGTATGTAAGATTCGTTCCATTGTCTTCGCCTACCCCAATAAGAGACAGGAGACAGGCGTGAGGTTACGTTTGTATGTAATTAATTTTAAATATTGTGTCTGATGAGTGATTTTTTGTTTATAAAACAGAAGCCTTTTTGTGAGATTTCTTAATATATGTCTTGTATCGTACGTAAAACTGTACGGCAATACCTTAAAAGAAACTGCGGGCAAAACATATACCTAGAATAAGTGTGGGTGTCAGATTTTCTCAGTGACTTAGATATATGCTCTACAAACAAGACAGAATGTCCTAATGGCATCGGTTACGTGATATATTTGCTGTTAGTTTTTCTTATACCCAAGTAAGAGGCTGACAATGAGTTATTTATTTCTTAGAACCTAATAAAATCTCACCATCATATCTGTCAATATTTGTTCAAATGATTTTGCCATTATTTGTGGACGTGAGAATCGAATTGGAAGAAAAAAATGTAAGTACCTAACTATAAGTAGTAGGTAGTGAATAATGATACCAGCTCTTTAACATTTGTTTATCTCATTTCTTACGATATAAAATGCATTGGCAGAAGTGTTTAGTAAACTGTTTTTTTTTTTGATATATTATATCCTGTTTCAACATAACTACGTAGTTTTTGGAAAAATTATTCAATGACTTCTCCCGGCTTGGGTGAGGTGAGACAAAATGTCAAACTCTTACTGACTAAAAACCACCCGTTACTACTCCTGCTTTTTGAGCCGGAGTCCCAGTACCTACCCGTGCCAAATAAAGCAGTGTTTTATGGGAGTTACAAGACATGATTAAAGTATTTTTTAACAACAGACATGGTAATAGGGATCGCATTAGGTTTTTAAAACTCCCTTTGTTCGTGAACTGATTTTCGTGGTAACTACTTCACCAATGGAATGATGAACACTTTTGTATTGTAGAGATAATTCATCCCATACATAATACAATATCTATTATTATGATATTATAACAGAATTAGTAATGTTTGGTGATATCAATGGCTGGAACATCCCGTCATGTCCATTGTTTTAATGAAATTATCATTTAATTTTAATGTAGCGTGAATCATTTGGAACAGTGCCGCGGTAAAGCATAACTAACAATTTTATTAGGTACTCATGCAATATCATTTACAAATATACAAATAGCTCGTGACAACCCGATGTTGGAGTATTATAATTTGCCTTCACATAATATGAAGATTAGCGATAAGCAATCTCCACTTTTGACAGGAAGGTTTTTTTGTGGGAAGAAAATCATCCAATGACTTTTCTCGCCTAGGGTGAGGCGACAGGGAGTGTCAAACTCTTACTAACTAAATTCCTACCTATTCCTAATCTTGCTTTTCGAGCTGGAGCCCCTGTACCCCCGCTAAGTTTTTTTTTAGGGGGCAAAATCATCCAGTGGCTTCTCCCGTCTTAGGCGAGGCGAGAGGGAGTGTCAGACTCTTACTGACTAAAAACCACCCCGTTTCTCCTCCTGCTTAACCCGCTACGTAGTCCGCAGTTGACAAGAAGGTTGGAAATCGTGTGCTTAGTCATGGCTGGTTATATTATTCAAATGGTTTCATTCTAAACTGCGTAAGTTAACAAATAAAAAAATGTTTTATGAAAGACCGAGGGCAGGCTGGTTTTAAAGGCTCTAGAGAGCCACTATGCTAACTAATTTTGGACATGGAATGTAATTTATATGAACCATTTGCCAGTTAAACTTATGTACCTAAGTACCTAGTGAAATTAGTGCTAATTTACTTACCTATGTACATGAAAATATAATATAGCTCCAGTCAATTTATTGAGTTAATTTATGTTGAGTTGAGTTTCCAGTTAACTTATGTTGTTAATAGAATATAAGTATAGTTTTCATGTAAAGAAGTTTATTTAATGTTAAGTTACTTTGTCGCACTCTGTAATGGATCATAAGTCTAATGGCAAACGTAATATGTGAAATAATCGTCACGCCTTTTATCCCCGAAGAGGTAGGCAGAGGAGCACATTAAGGCACGTAATGCCACTGTACGATGTACACCCACTTTGCACAATTATGTTATAGGTAACTCCCACGTAATAGATTTTGTGTCTATTGCCATGTACTGGGCACATTTTCAAACTCCGTGCTACTACTGAGAAATTTTCAAAAAACCGAAAAAGGCTCAGTAATACTTTGCCCGAACTGAGACCTTTTGCCCGGCAATCGCAGTTGCAACCACTCGGCCAATGAGGTATTCTTACATGTGAAATAAATAAGTAAGTAAATAAATATTCTGCCCTTCTAGTAAATAAAGGTCACAGAAATATTACAGACTAGTTTCTAATATTAGATACTATTGACTATTTACCTCATTCCGGCTAACAAGAGGAATTAGGCACGTAATTGAATGAGGCACTGCTTCGTACGTTATTAGTTGATGAAATATTGAAGACACGGCTGTACTGTTTCTCATTGATGTCACAACCTTAATTAATTAATCAAAAGAAGAACTGTACCTATTGTAGGTCTAGGAGAAAGAAAAATATATTTACAAATTTCTTTAGCAAAGGTATTATGGAGTTTCTTGCTCGTTCTTCTGCATTCGAAGCTACACTTTGGAACGAGAGCTTCACTGATGATCAAACAGACTATTATTTATTTCATAACATTTGAAAAGTGCCTAACTATTAATGGTTTGATTGGAATAAATGATTTGACATTGTCTTTGACTTTAGTTATGTCTGGGCATATGTAGGTTTGAATTTTTACATACCTACCCCAAGTACACATCAATTCAGGGAATTCAATTTAATATAAATTGAATTCCCTTTTACTAGTTTTATCTTATCAGTTCCAAGTAATAGAAAATAAAAGATGAGCCCAATGGCAAATACTAGGAACAATTCCAGAAGTGTGAGAGAGCCATGGTTCGGCACGAATGGGTCGGCTTGACCGGAGTGATACCTCGGCCTCACAGAAAACCGACGTGATAACGCTTGTGTTGTGTTTCGTGGTGTGAGGTTACCGGAGGCCCAATTACCCCTGTCCCTAATTTTCCCAATCCCCGATTCCCTTACAACCCTTAATTTCCTAAACCCCAGAAGGCCGGCAACGCACTTGTAACGTGTTTCCGATGTCCATGGGCGGCGGCGATTGCTTACCATGGTGATCAGTCTGATTCTTTATCAGCTTATACCATTAAAATTCCGTGCTATTACAGTTTTTTTTTTCAATACCTATAATAGCCCAATTATATCTACTTACTTAGTTCAACATCCTTATTTTGCTTGGCGGTCGCACTTGCAGCCCGTAAAATTAGTTAATTATTAACTTCAGTTAAGGCCTTAGTACGATTTTCTTTACGTTCAACGAGATCGAAAACAGAGCGTGTTCGGCGCTCTGATTGGCTAGCTAGAATAAATCAACCAATCAGAACGCCGAACGCGCTCTCGTTTCGATCAGTAATATCATAACTTGTCTATCCATGTCATTAAAATAATTATGTCCCTATAACTCAAACTTCTTCGATCAACTTTCCGTTGGTAGGTATATTGATGAACTATTAACGACTTTAATAACTTCGGTATTGAGTTTAGTTTAACATAATAACAGGATATAACAATATCATGTAAAGTTACATTTACACAGGGTTCGACATAAGTATGAAATACCCATAACCATTTTAATCTTACTAATATTATAATTAAATGTGACTTCGTGTGTTGGTGTATATGTTTGTTACTCAATCATGTCAAAACGACTGAAGGCATCGGGATGAAATTTGGAAAAGGGATAGATTATGGTCTGGAATAACGCATAGACTAGACTTTTATCCCACGGGACCGTCAGCGAAGCCGCGTGCAGAAGCTAGACTAATCATAACTTGAGAAAGTTTAAATTACATAGAGCACAAATGTATCATCAATCATCGTCATCGATTGTCCGTGGCACTAGGCGTCCGACGCGCTCTCGTTTCGATTGCTTTAAACGTAGAGGACACTCGTATTAAGGCTACTGGACTGTATGTAAGCTTTGGGCCTATATGTTTATTAGCAATTAAACTTCAAATGTGCGATGTAGGATTTATGACGTCATCCGTTGAATTGTTCATCGATCGTCTATATGCACCTTTACCCAACGTGGACTTTAAACAAATCCAAGACCAGACCGAGACAAGAACAAAAGTGGTCTTTAATTAACCTAAGTGTTGTTAAAATCACAGATGGGGCCCAGTAGGGCTGATGCCAACCCGGAGTTTCGGACTGCCTAGCGGGTTATCGGGGCTCCGGCTCAAAAAGCAGGAGTAGGAACGGGGTGGTTTTTAGTCAGCAAGAGTCTGACAGTCCCTTTCGCCTCGCCCAAGGGGAGAGAAATCAGTGGATGATTAGGTATACGGGATTAGAAACACTGCGCTCCGTCTATTGAAATCATATTTAGAGGATAGGCAGCTAAAATTTCATATAAACGGTGTTAATTCACAAGGGTCTGAGATAAAAATGGGCGTTCCCCAAGGTTCAATATTGGGTCCTTTCCTTTTTCAGTCTACGTTAACGATTTGCCTCTCATATTCGAAAATGAACCAAAAATGGTGCTGTTTGCAGATGATAGGTACATCACTGATTTTTAAAATAGGTCGACTTACGAATAATTTTGACGACGTAAACAGCTCTATTCTTCGAGTCTATGATAGGTTTACTATTAATAACTTGGCGCTTAATGAGAAAAAAACCAAATGTATTAAATTTTGCTTGCCAAACGTACAAAATAACGAATGTTATGTTGCTTTGAACGGACAAAAGTTGGAATTTGTTAAGGAGACTATATTTTTGGGTATCACACTAGATGACAGATTACAATGGGGGCCCCACATAAAAGCACTTTCGGGGAGACTAAGCTCCGCTGCTTATGCAGTCAGACAAATTAGGCAGCTAACGGATGTAAATACAGCAAGGCTTGTTTATTTTAGCTATTTCCACAGCATAATGTCTTACGGCATTTTGCTGTGGGGTCGGGCCGCGGATGTAGAATCAATTTTTATTTTGCAAAAGCGAGCTATTCGAGCAATATATAACTTGCCCCGTCGTGAATCTTTGAGAGAACTTTTTAAAACTATAAATATTCTTACAGTGCCTTCTCAATTCATTTACGAAAATATTATGTACGTAAGAAAAAATCAACAATTGTTTGAAAAAAGAAGCGACAGACACAATTTTAATACGAGAGGTAAAAATAAGTTGGCTATACCGCAATTCCGATTGTCCAAAGTGCAGAAATCCTTCATGGGTTTTTGTGTTAAATGTTATAATAAACTACCAACTACCATACTGAATCTGAACGAGAAAAAATTTAAATCTTGTATAAAGCGTGAACTGTGTAAACAGGCATATTATAAACTGTCAGATTATATTGAGGATAAAAATGCGTGGCAGCATGTTGGTCCGGCTCCACTGGACACTCGCTCACACTAGACAATGCTCAAATACGATCACTAGTTACACGTTAACTTAAAGTATTAATTTATTCCAATGCAGTCTAGGGATCCTGTGGCATCAAGCAGATATTTTTTTTTATGTGAAAGATTAAATTATATATTATTATTATTTGTATAGAAGCATTATTTCAAAATTGTAAGTGTACATATGTGGGCACTATGTTTGAAATAACCCGCTATTTTATTTTCTTTACAAATTGGTTTTATTGTCCCGTTAGTTTTGACGTATTGTAGTTACATTGTTCCTACATATATATACAATAGATAAATAGTGTATCAGAGAAATTGTAAAAAACTTCTTTTTTAAAAGAGTAACGATGGAGTTTCTTGCTCGTTCTTCTCCATTCGAAGCTACACTTTGGAACGAGCGCCTAGCTTCACTGACAGACAGACTGACGGACAATTCAATTTGACGTTTCAAAAGTGCCTTATTTAGGATTAATTGAAATAAATGCTTTGACTTTGACTTTGACCCCCTCAAAAATAAGTTAGTGTTGTTAAAATAACTGTTCTAAAGTTATCATTGTATTAGCAGCATTGTACTAAGAAATTTTAGACCAAAAACAACGTAAAAGATGTTTAATTAAAGGAACCAAGGAATGTACCGTAACTGTTCTCTTTGGAAACTTTCAATCCGATACAAAAGGGCTTAACGATATTATGATGAGTACCTATTGAGAAAGTTTCGACGGAATTTTGTTCGAAACGAAATGTCAGAGGTTGGCTCTTAAACAGGAGCGAACAACATTACAAAAAACTTTTTTAAATAAAAAAGGCGAAACGCCTTCAATTTTCTTCCATTCTTTAATTCCTTCCATTTTTTTAAGTCAGGAAATATTTCTATAAGTAGTAGTATCTTTTTCTAAGTCTGTAAAATACAATGCTGAAAGAATCAAATCGTTTCAGCCATACGCGAGATAATCGCGCACAGACATACATACATACATACATACATAAAGGTTAAACTGAGAACCTTCATTAGTCGGATAACACAATACATTAAGTCGGGTAACAAAACTCTTTCGATATAGGTAGGTACTCATTGAAAGAAGCGCCCTTTTTTACCCCAAAGTGGAAAATGTGTATGGAGCACCCTCGCATGAGCCTGAGGACGCCTGCCTATATAAGTAATTATACATAACGACATTTTCCACGTGATATTAATTGAGTAACTACCTAATTACCAAGGGCATTAGGTAGAAAATGTATTGATCACAAAATAGGTAAAGTCGATCGTATATCTTAATAAAGTTCATGACACATTTACGGCCATATTTAACGACTTCTAAATTAACAATAAAAATGAACGATAAATAGCACATTTTTACTTACCATGGATATTTAAATGAACATATAATTATTAATATACTAGCTTTTAGACCGCGTTCCCGTAGGATAAAAAGGCACATATAGGCTACTAGGTGTTATTCCAGACCATAATCTGCCCCAATTCCAAATTTCATCTCGATCCTTTCAACCGTTTTTACGTGATTGATTAACAAAAATTCACACACTCACAAATGGTCACAAACTTTCGCATTACTAAATTAAAATAATTATAAAGTAGAGTAGTCAAAGAGTTCGTATTTATAATAATATGTATTAGTAGGAAAAATACTTCTAAAGTAGATAAGAAAAGTACTGTCAAAGAAACACATAACAAAACGACTCACCCTAAATATTTTCATAATGTATTACACCCTATACAAGTTCAGCTAGCCACTAATACTAAAAGCGACAGTTAATAAGCTTACATTGTCCAAAACCAATAATATTATATTCGTAATAATTTATTGTTATCAGCTGAAGATAAATATTAGATAATAAGCATTATAATAGGTATATTTGCATTGTATTGAATCCATATGGTTGCCATGGTCACCCTTGCATTTAACTTTCATGGTCGTCTGATAACGTAACCTTGAATTATTAGATAACAATGATCATTATTTTAACACTGTTATATTGTAAAATATTGATGGAAATATTTTAAAGAGGTTATTGCGAGACGTGGTGCCGGCTTGGAGGAAAATTGCAGGCAAATCTAGTGTTACGGATAAAGGGAAATTATTTTGAAATGAAAATATTTGTCGAGATATTTTTTTCTGATGAATGTTAAAAATTCATCTCATATTACACGGTAAATTTAGGTACCTACATAATTGTTGCTTCCTATAAAAAAAATACTAATAGTTAAAGGCACTGCACAAAAAATAGAAAAATATTAAAAAATAAGTAAATACTTACGCTCATTCTATGCACCGAGGACAGCTGCCAATCATCCACTAGCCCCAAAACCCAACACTATCATAAGACGGAGACAAATGACGGTCGCACTGCACGACACATCCTACAACTGTTCCCATCCAGACACAACCGAATATTGGCCGAAACCGTCCCAAATACCACCACAACACACCCACACCGCACAAAAAACGACACACTATATAAAAACAACGAAATACTACGTATCTAAGCAAACACTGAAGGCCAAAGTCCAAAGGAATCTGTGCATAGTCGATAACATGATCACTTCGGGTCAAAAACTGAAATTTTGAGGTTATCTAAGGGATCGGTGGATGTAGGACACATTCAGAACTGCCCTGAAGCTATAAGGTTGAAAATTGCATGCTGTTTTGTGTATGTGTGCGGGGTTCAACGTCATGGAATTGCGTTTGTGTGTGCTGTTGGCGTGTGAGGAAGGGTATGTTTAGGGTGGAATGTCTTTGTGTGTGTGATTGAGTTCCTGTACACACGGGGTGAGGGTTTTCGCGATGTATCTCGACGTGCGGTCATATCTTGAGATTGTTTTGCGAATTGATTTAAACATAAAAGAGACAATCCTGTAGTATCACTGTCTCATCTGATATTTAAGTAAAAGTCGTTGGTATGATTCATCTTATTCGAAAAAATATCTAGATAGATAGACCCCTATTACAGTACTTGTTAATTCTTAGTTCGACCGAAATAATACCACAACCACACAGAAAACTGGTGTGAAACAAAGATTGCGCTGTCTTTTGTTCTGTGAGGTTATCGGAGACCCTACCGTAATCTTCCCAATCCCCGATTGCCCGGAAAATGTCGTACCAATATGGTTTAAATAATGTAACAACTACAACAGTAAGTTATTTTGTATACCTAAAGAATGCACACACATCACATGTAGGCACGAAAAATAAATTGTCCTGACCACATAAATCCGTGGAAAACTCGTACCGTGTGTTTCAAGCGACTGAAAAGGATCGATCCACGCGCTTAAGGGTGAACCTTACTTCACAAACTCATCGGATTTTCCCGTCAATCGTATTATACTTGTCATCTTCTAATTCCATACAGTAGAAAGAGACAGAGCAAGTCACTAAGTGAGATTATTTTCACAATCGAGATCGATTACCTTAGTAGGCACTTCCCTCTTTTCATTTATTTGTACGAGTGAATTAAACACACATACATTGAAATTGGCGCAACAATATTTTATCTGTCGAAAAAAGATTTATTAGTAAAAATGCAACCCATTTGCCTTAGGGATAGGATTGAAAATGCTTTGACAAGTATTTCTTTGTAATTGTTAATTGAGGATAAGTGAAAAGCGTGGGAGAGGGATGAGAATAGACTTTAATATGGGGATAGAAAGAGAGGTTGATAGTGGAAGTATTCTGATAGTATTTTTTTGTATGTGTGGTTTTGTGTGGATAGTAATGGTTGCGTGAGTTATCTTTATTTGTACAATCCGCCACGACATTAAGTAACCATTAGTATGTGCGGATAAGTCTTATTGTATTCACAGTTGTCAATGTGTTGATGTATGTTTAGGCTTTTTTAGGAAAATTGGATTCATTTATTATAGGAGCGCAGTTTTAATTAGAAAACATCGGTGTTTGCTTTTTTTCATAACTTTGCATTTTATGTTTGCCTAAAATGGAATTTAAGATTTATTAATTTCTATCAATAAGTATCCTTTAAACTTAAGACACGAATGACGTTTGATGTTTAAATTATTAAAATATATGTAGTGTACATAACAGTATGTAATTTATTTCAATTATTATCTAGCATATACAAACGTGCAGCATAAAACATCAATGCGCGCGTTCCTTATCTGCTAAAACGAAACGTCTAAACAGCCAGTCGCAACTCAATTTATTTTTATCGAAATGCACTTGACATGCGCGGCTGACCTCCGAATCGATGCCTCTTTGTTATTGTTTTGTCTCACTCTAACACACAGAACACACCAATACATCTGTCTCGCACGTCAAGGTGACGATAACGTCATTTTCACCCAATGAAAAGCGACGCACGCTGTCTTAGTAGTTCGCATTTATTGAACTAGATGGCGTTAGTGGTCGATGTTTTAAATTCCGTGCAGGAATTTACGCTTGGCAAGATCAATTGATTTTCTGACCTTCTGATTGAAGTGGCTTTTGTAATAGAGCTATTTAATTATGAGTTGATACGTGTTGCAGTGTCTAGTAGAATAGTAATTATCTTATTACTGCATCATTAGTTTGCAGCAACACAAACATTATTGCCTTTATAAACACGGCTGCTGTTTATAACGAGTTGAGGAAGCCATTGTTGTAAAAAGTTGAATTTAATGAGTAATTATTCTGTGTTTGATTATAATTATTGTTTTACTATTTTACCTACTGTTTTTATCGCCTGCAGCAAAATGTACATAGTTAAACCACCTGCTTTTTAAGTATTCTCTGCATGGAAAAAGATATCTTTCTTATACTTTGACAGGAAAAAACCTTGTTATCTACAATTCCTATTAAACAACAAGGAATTTAAAGTAAACTAACATTCATCATCATCATCTTCTTCAGTCCCTTTCCATCATCTGCTGGATATAAATTCCTCTAAAATAGTACGTCCCTGTGCTCGATCTTCAACTAACTGACCCAACCAACAAATCGGAGAGCCATGCTTCGGCGTGATTGGGCCGGCTTGAACGGAGTCATACCACGGCCTCATCAAAAACTGATGTCAATCAACGCTTGCGTAGTATTTAACCATGTGCGTATGGATACCGGAGGCCTGATTCGCCTAAAAGGCTAGCAGCACACCTGTAGCATCGCAGGTCTTGTGAGTGGCAATAAGTCCATAGGCAGCGGCGGTTGCGTACCACTGAGTGATCCTTTTATTCGTTTACCGGTCCATCCCATAAGAAACTACTCGGAGCTGTGGTCTGCCTAGCTGCCTAGCGGGTTACCGAGGCTCCAGCTTGAAAAGAAGGTCGTTTAGTTCCATAAAAAAATCAGGAGTAGGGACGGGGTAGTTTTTAGTCAATACGAGTCTGATACTCCCTCTCGACTCGCTCAAAGCGGAAGAAGTCAATCATTGACTAGAAGAAAGAAAGGAGAAAATCATCCATTGACTGTCAATGAATGATTTTCTCCCTCTCAAAAACAAAAATCCCATAAGTAAGACTTTAGCTTCTTATAAGTAATGTGTAAGTATCTATCTACGTCATATAAGGTTGTGTAAGTATCTATCTACCTACCTACGTCCCTAATAATATAAGATGCTCATTTCCTTTCTCCACATCTTTATATCTTCATCCTCTTATCAGATAAGTCACGTCGCATTACATAGCCGTGAGAACATCAATTGCGTAATGTGCCTCAATTATCTTGTTGCTACGAAGATTTTATCTTTGGAAATTTTAAGGAGCGGGCTTATAATATACCTACACAGACGGACAGACTAAGTGGCATAATATCTTAACCCTTAATTTGGCATAGAAAAAAAATTGATAAAAACAGTATTTTTTTAATAAAAAGTTAATAAACACATCTAAAACTGTTAAAGAAAAATTTCAGAAAAAATCTGAAAAGCTCGCTTTTCCTGAAAACTCATGTATGCCACGACATACACTGCCAACTTCTCAAGACTGCATACTGTAAAAGTGTAGTATGTAGGGACATACATTACCAATTACTGGACTTATTAAGTATTTGAAACAAAAACACCATTATTATAAAAATAAATGTTTATTAATGCAAAAATAAATTTAAATGAGCAAAAATTACTTTGGTATGTGGTATTGTAGTTGACAGTTGCGAGAATTTTTACCGGTAACAAAACACAGTCGGACTTGGCACTTCAGGCATTGTACTACAGTTAATTTGGAGCACAGTCGACATCGTCCTTGGGTGGTCATGGTCATAAAATGACCAACGTTATCATACCGTGACGTTTCCGCAGGAGCAGCTTGTGGTGCTCGTTTTTTTGTGCCTTTGGTACCATTTTCGGAACGTTGGTATTTTGTTAGACCCTCGTACAGCTCGAATCTAAAGTCCTTCAGAGGCATAGATTTTGACTTTGAATCCTTTCTGTGGAGAAGCCATGCGTTATTTATGCATATATCCAGGAGTTGGGCAAATATGCCAATATACCACCTCCTTGTCTTGAAGGGGGTTCTATATAAGGATATAAGCATATCGGCCAAGTCAACCCCTCCCATATGCTTGTTGTACTCCTTCACTATTTGCGGACATTGAACGTCAACTTTAGTTTTAGAGTCCTTGCAGTACCTTTTTATTGTAGCTACTGGTTCAACGCCTACATAGGAACTTATCAATGTCACTGCTTTGTTATCATGCCAACGTACTACGGCCAGGCGGTTTTTGTTGCATATGGCTTGAGCATGACTACCCCGGGGTTTCTTCTTCATTTCTTTTTCTGAAGGCAGACTAGCTTCTGCACCTCGTAACCTGTTGTTTCTGATGGTTCCCAGTCCAAAGATCCCATACTCTTCTCTAAGTATGTAAAATAACTCTGGGCAGCTAAAAAAGTTATCACAGAATACAAAAGCAGGTTTAGATTTTATAGTTTTGCACAAAGCGATCACCACTTGCGCTCCAAATCCGATAGAGGCTTCTTGTTCGCTAAAAGTATGGAATCTAAATGTATCCTCTCCTCCATACAAGATGAAATCGTATATCATGCCAGACACTCCAGCGCGTACATAGTTTTTAAACCCCCACTTATTTGGTTTGTCTTTCATGTATTGACGACGCTTGCCCGCTTTTGTCCCTTTATATGGGATCATCATCTCATCAATACTAAACCTCCTCTCATTTTCTTGAGCTAAACAATTTTCCCTTATTTTTTGCACCAACGGCCTAATTTTATAATATCTATCAGAATCTTCGATATTGTTGTCAACGAAATGTAAATAGCGACGTATCTGTTGATAGCGTTTTAGTGGCATCAGATTAGCCACTAGTTTGTACCTATATCGCAAACTCCAATAGTCAGTGTAAGATGGCATGCTCACAACACCCATTATGATATGTATAGCTATAAAGTCTCGCAATTCGTCTTCAGATAAACCTAGAGTACGTCCAGTTTTAGATACTGCATAAGCATTTGATTGTTCCAGAATGTGTGTCAAAATATCAGGAGAAAAAAACTTATAGAAATATTCCAGGGGGGTTTGGATAGTGGCGTCGCCGATAGGATCCGATTCCTCTTCCACAGAAGCCAAATGACGAAACACAGCTTTTTTCCAACGATAGCTCAGAGTGAACTTTTGTATTCGTCTAGGTCGTTGAGCAACACTAATTATAGGACGTTGTGATCTTGTTCTTCTTCGTGGTGTTTCTAAACCAACAGATGCAGAGCGTGCAAGAAGTGAAGCTGTTGCAGAAGGAGTAGCAGGAGTTACAGGTGACGCAGGTGTTGCGGGAAATGATGGGATGTCACTCAATATTGGTACTTTATTACAATTCGGTTCTAGAGATGGGCTGGAATAAACAGTTTGGAAAATGGGTGTAAGGCGAACATTGTCGTTAGTGGGCTCTTGTTCATCATTTAAAAGGTTTAGTCTTTCTAAGGAGCTTTCAATTGAGGGTGCAGAAGAACTGGCCATAGAAAGCGGAGCGTGCACACGTATCTCATCTTCAATATCGGAAGGTTCGCTATCGTCAGAAGGTGCATTATGAGCAGGAACAAGCGCTAAAATTCTACCACCACGAGTTTCAAGCTTTTGCTGCAGACAAAGAAAAAGCAATACTAAAACATAAAGTAAGCAAAGCATATCCCCAGAACTGGCAATGTATGCCGTGACATACAAATTGTTTTAGGGGTATTTTACTGCAAACTTGGCAATGTATGTCACAGCATACTTCATGTTAGCACCCAAAATAAAACCATTTCAAGACGTAAAAACTTCAAACTTATTATTGAAATTATATTATCATAATATCAAGCATAGAATTCAGTCATTGAATTTTTTCTAAACCTTATATTAATTTATAAAATAATATAAATACCTTGGACAGAACAACAGCCGGCCGCCGGGTCGCCATTTTCTTCTACTAATGTCAAAATTAGTGATGCCAGGTATCTGTTTTATATTTCCTACCAAAAATAGTTACTATTGCAAGCTGGTAAAAACATTAATCCATGTCGTATTATTATTTCCTTTAACAATATATTTTTTCAAAGTTGATGTATGTTGGGGCATACAATGTCAATTTAAGGGTTAATACAGGGCTCTTCCTTTTTTGAACTACGTCATACGTTGTGAAGTATCTAACCATGAAAAATATTAGACGGTTTAAAAACATTCAAAATAAATAAGGCTTAAAGAACATAGATATGTTTATAAAATCGATAGATGGTTTCAAGTAATTACGAACTGAAATAAACTCTTTAGCTTTATTAATTAGACCCGGAGCTGCTGACTGCCTAGCGGGACTCGCATTTAAAAAAGCAGGAGTAGGAACAGCATTCTGTTGTCCGTCTGTTTTTAGTCTGTCAGTCTGATACGCCCTCTCAGCTCGCCCAAGGCGGGATAAGTCATTTGATTTTCTCCCCTTCAAAAAGAAAGCTTTATTAGCATCAATAGCTCATGACAGTTTATTGCTTAACATTAATCAGTTCCGACCACACTCGCGAGAAGAATAGGAGTGATGACAAAAATGTCTTCTTAGCCGTCAAATACTTTAGGGTGCTATTCCACCAAAGATGTGCTGTATTACGTAGCTGTGGATGCAGAAAATATCTTATTATACCGCTCAATTATGAACGTAAACACAGATGCTTTGGCTATACACAACAATCGAATACCATAGTTTCCAATACAAGCTATCTAGCAATTTCGATTTTTTATACTATCTTCAATTTCAATGTTATCGACAACATTCTCTCATAACCCAATACCAACAGCAATGTAGAAGGCAACATAATCGACTTGACGACACAATCAAATAAACTTTGAACGGTCGCAGTGGAACGAAAAATAAAACGAAATGTGTTGAGATATAAATTCTCCAACGTATCGAAATTGGATCATAACCAATAAACTGGTAGATGGCATCAGTGTAGTGCACTTTTATAGACTTCCCATAAAATATTATAGCTCCTGTATCGAAGGAGTGAGCTAGACTTGTTTGTTGGTTTCAGAAAACTTGAGGCTAACTTTGAGGAAAACTTATACTGTAACTGTAGCGTTATGTGAACTTTTTCTTGGTCTTTCGTTTTGTAGTGCTTCGTCAATTATTTTCTTCTCTATTAAGTTAATTAAGTATAGGATAAAAATAGTTTATGGAATAGAACACGGGGTATGAAGGGAAAGAGGTATGTACCTATTCGTATTTAGCAATTGGAGTTCCATTATTTCTGCCTACCTCCAGGTAGATAGGTGTGAGGTTATGTATGTATGTAATACGGGGTATGTACCTCCCATAGCCATTTTGCAGCTTTATCATCTACCACGTACGTTTCTGCACTACTCAAAGGATGAGTGATAGAGAATGCTGTTAGCATTAAAACATGCTTAAGCACTAAAATATATAAATAAAAAAACTGTTGTTTGCAGAATAATATTTACCTAATAGACATTCACAATTCATTAGTAACGTTATTTGCAGTTAGTCCTTGTCCCATTGTCACATTACTATTAGGTAAATATTAAAAATATATTAGTATGTTTAAAATACATCGTAAGAACTAGTAAGAAGAAAACTTAAATAAGTGTTTCAGTTTGTGGAAGAAGTTTGTTATTTTTCATCAGTTCCAATTTTACAACCATGTTTATCAATAATCGGCGACCTGATTCATTTATTATTGCATATTGCCACTACTCGTATAAAAACAATCATCAACAACTCGCACCCGTTCCGCAGTAACCTTAAAATCAAATACCAAGGACTTTTTAATTGAAAAATTACCCGAACACAATAGCCGGAAATACGGACTAAATCCAGACATAGCCCGGAGCTACAAAAAGGCTCTTAAAAAGATATAAAAAATCAAGATGTATTGGAGCGACCGCCTACCGCAGCCAAAAATAGACTACGAATAAATACAAAACATTCTGGAAACCAAAACGTAAATCCAAAATCAGCACAATGAATTAACAACTTTATCCTGATACTCTAGAGTTTCTTTCACGTTGTTGGTGAGATGGACTTATGATTTTTTGGTGTGGTTGGTCCAGGCATCCGTGTTTACATGTCAGCAGAAGAAATTATTCCCAGGACGTGTTCGGCTGTAAGTTTTTAAATAAAGCAATGCACGCGAGCGTTTTGGGCCATTGATAATGTGATGTCGGATTATTTAGACTTCACCGTTTGCATTTGAATAAGATGTTATGATATTGCAAGTGTTTTCTTTATGTTTTACTATAATGTTATCTTTAACTTTTTGGATTTCTATTTCTTAAGCATGTGACCTATTTCTAGTAGTGATAGAAAAGGGGATTTAGTCACTTGGTGCCATTTTTTTTGGAGTCGGTTTCAGTCATATACTTAATTGCTTACTTAACTTGATACTTTAGATGCAAGTACACCAACACACGGAAATAAGTTTGACTTGACTTGATTTTTAAGTACTATGTCCCCTAAAAAAATCTAATTAATTATGAGTTTGAAATAGCCATCCCGCATTGAGCAAGCGTACTGTTTCTTTCTCCGTGTGAGAAGAGGCCTTTGTCAGCAGTTGCCCACTTATAGGCTGTTGATGATGATGTGTGTGATGTCCCCTATATAGGGCAGAGGACATCCTCAGAGGACTCCCATCTCGAGATGGAGCACAATAACTTTACTACAAGGTAAAATAACAACAAGTTAATATTTCATATTGATGTGTCCAATAAGTATCTTATTATCTAATAATTATCTTATCACATAAAAATGAAATAAAACTTTGACAATAATAAAATGCCGAGAAAATAAAAATCGCTATTTTAATAGTCATATCTATCACTAATTCATGCTAATTATCTAAACGTGGGCTGCTGTGAATACGCTAATCAATTCAGTATCTGTAGCCTGTTTGTCTAGACAAGTGCTACTTATACTAGATCATTTCTCTCTCTATATCTAATTACTGACCATTATCTCTCACTACTCACCCTCGTGATTGAATTTTGGAATCTAATGTCAATCATCTAGATAACCATTCAAAACAATTCCTACTCATCAAAGTTTATGGGAACTCCTTTGGTATTACAGGCGTGCATGTATGTACATAGGTGATGTTGATCATCATTCATTATTTAATCCTTTGTCCCGTAGTCCATTATTTATTGGTGGTGGATTGTCACAAGATTTGTCATCACAGAGCCAACGCTTGATGACGAATGCCCCTACGTCCCCTTCACTAAATGACCCTTGCATTCACCGCATGATTGCCCTGTCTGACAATGTCATCTGTCCACGCTTTATAATTAGATTAGTTATACCTGCCTATATCTACATCTATCTATCCCCTGGCTTTTCCCTAGGTTAGGGTTGGCCGAGTCTTTTAGTTCGACTCAATGTCATGGCATGATGACATGGGTGGCTGTCATCAGTATCATCCGTACGGTACTATGGGCCATTATCTTTGATCGGATCTATAAATATTCTGGGACCGGATCCGGAGCAGCGGACAAAGTAACAGGTTACCGGTGCTCCGGCTTAAAGCAGGAGAAAGAACGGGGTGGTTTTTAGTCAGTAAGAATTTCTGACACTCCGCCTCACCCAAGGCGGAAGAAGTCAATGGATTTATTTTCCCCTTCAAAAAAAAGGTACATTACGCATCCGTATCATTACATTCGTAATAGTTGTTAAATTATATTCTTTCGACGATTTGTAGGCATTCGTTTCGGAGCATTTTTCTATTTACAAACTATTCTTGGTTAACATAGTTTCCCCTAAAAACGGTCGATCTTCGTCACGGTGCTTATCATTGCATCATCATAAATATCTTCTTCAGTAGGAGTATATAAATGATATACATCAACAATCTATAAGTGGTCACTCCTGACTCCTGACCAAAGGCCTCTTCTCACACGGAGAAGATGAACATTAATCGCCACGCTTGCTAATGGCGGGTTGGCAATTTCAGACTTAATTAGAAATTATAAGTCCAGGTTTCCTACCGATGTTTTCCTTCACAGTTTGTCAGTGGTGTGTTTGTTATGAGTATTACTCATAATCCTTACAATGTACATTATAACTCGGAAAAAGTAACTTTGGTGCTTGCCGTTGCTGAGTATCGAAGTCGCACCCTCATGCATGAGAAGCGGGCGTCGTAAACCGTGTCGTGGGTCA
Source organism: Spodoptera frugiperda (assembly GCF_023101765.2). Classification (NCBI taxonomy): domain Eukaryota; kingdom Metazoa; phylum Arthropoda; class Insecta; order Lepidoptera; family Noctuidae; genus Spodoptera; species Spodoptera frugiperda. The sequence goes on along the minus strand of NC_064234.1, from coordinate 10,047,930 downwards.
CCACGACATTATAATATATATATATTTTATGTTAAATGGGTTGACGTGTGGCCGTATATATATTAATACACACCAACAATTATTTTATTCATTTGCATTACTTAGTTATGTGTATTGTCTAGTATTGAATAGTCATATGCATTGTGACAATAGGTGTGCAGTACTGTGAGGCTTGTAACTTGTAAAATATCTGTTTGATACCTCGTGTTGCACTTTAGTTAATTACCGACTTCACAAAAAGGAGGAGGTACTATGTTCGGCTGTTTGTATGTCATGTTTTTTTTTTTTTTTTGTATGTTTGTTCATCGAATACTCCGTCAATTGTCGACGGATTTTCAAAATTCTTTTTTGTTCGAAAGTAGATAGTTCTGAGGTGGTCCCATTGTCACCAAGTTAGGATCTGATGATGGGATCTTAGAGAAATCGAGGGAACTCCTCAAATATTATAGGGAACTATATAGTGATTTTGGTATATTCATCTAGAATTGAAGCATTTACAGTCAAAAAGTAACCTTTGAAGAGGTGGAACTGATGAAGAAGACCAGAAATGGCCAATGGAACTTCATACTCACATAGGAATCACAATAAAGTTAATTAATACTCCGTCAATTGTCGACGGATTTTCAAAATCCTTTTTTTGTTCGAAAGTAGATAGTTCTGAGGTGGTTCCATTGTCACCAAGTTAGGATCTGATGATGGAATCTTAGAGAAATCGAGGGAACTCCTCAAATATTATAGGGAACTATACAATGTGATAGGCTTGGGACTTCTAACCCGTTAAGGCTGAGTACTACATCTAATTTTATCGACAAAAAAAATATGGGGGGTTGAACCCCTAATCGAAAATATTGGAAAATAGTGATTTTTTCGGTAAAAATTATTCACCAATGATTTTTTTCTGACTAAAACATTATCAAACATATGAAAAAAGTATTCAATTAGTAAGCCAAGGTTATTAGCTACCGTTTGTCGTTTTTTTTTTTGTTTCTACGACGCATACAACCTTTGATATCAAAAAAAGTAAAAAAAAATATTAAAATAGCCATAATTTTTAGGGGGAGGGGATTCGACCCCTTCGACCCAGGACTTTTGTCGTTAAAATTAGATGTAGTATTCAGCCTTAACGGGTTAGAAGTCTCGCCCCTATCACATTGTATAGTGATTTTGGTATATTCATCTAGAATTGAAGCATTTACGGTCAAAAAGTAACCTTTGAAGAGGTGGAACTGATAAAGAAGACCAGAAATGGCCAATGGAACTTCATACTCACATAGAAATCACAATAAAGTTAATTAAGTGACTGTGACAATACAAATAAATAAAGTAGTTATTGAGATAGAGAATTTTAACCGACTTTTTTAGTTGCGATACTGAGTATCGCAACTAAAAAGTGTGAAATAAAATAATTTTTACAAAAAAATAAACCGACTTCACTAAAAAAGTTAAAAATAACTTTAATTTCGGAAGTCGGTGTAACAAACAAATAATACCGAGAAACACCGACTTCCGAAATTAAGGTTATTTTTAACTTTTTTAGTGAAGTCGGTTTATTTGATTTCATATTCCTTCGAGTTCTTATTCATGTAAGTAGATACGTCATTGTTTTTTTATATGTATAATGGGAGGGGGACAGATGGTAACCTTGTGCTAACTTGGTAAGCGATCAGCTCCGCCCATGGCCACCCGTAACACCAGAGGAGTCACAGGTACGTTGCCGGACGAAAGGAATCATACGCTCTTTTCTTGGTGGTTTGAAGGTCGTTATTGTTATTTCTCCACATTGGTCATGACTATTTATCTTGACGTCAATTAGCATCTTTTTATCATCAAAACAACTATTAAGTTCTTTTAGTACAATTTCCATTGGTTTCAGGGCCCTGAACTGTTTCTTGAATTTCAGTAACATAGGTAACGCTATTTATTTTAATTGCTTGAGTACTAAATGAAACTGGTTCGAGTTCGATTCCCTGGTCGGGCAAAGTATTACTGGGCCTCAAACATTAGACAATGGGCCTACATTGTACAGTAGCACTACGTGCCGTAATGTGCACCTCTGCTCACCCCTTTGGGGATAAAAAGCGTGTAGTCACTAACTAAACGAAACTACTCAAGTTCCAATAAAATTATAACCATCACAGTTTTCCTATTTCATTACAAAAACACATTTTACTAACTAAATAAAAACTTAAAACAACGATGACAGCATGACATCACCTACCTACCTAAACAAATCACTTGACGGAACGTCGAAAACATGTTAAAAATCATAACAAATTACCGAATTACGTCACAGCTCATCTATTACATTTTATTCTCAAGTAAAAATAATGTGGCGTCGTAAATTAAACTATAAATCTTCAGTAATTATACCTAGTGTTCGTATCGTGAACACATCATGACAAGGTCGCCGCGTACGGCACGGAGGATTGACAACGTCGCGTGACGGCGGGAAAGAGACAAGAACACTCCAAACTACATACGCCAGAAAGAGACGTCAGTATTCCCATTGTGCATTCAGAAGAGAACGGATGTTGTGAAGTCGTGACCCGCGAGAAAGCGGCCGATACAAACTGAATTTTTAAGAATAAATTAGAAAGGAGTTTTTATTCATTTTCAAGTACGTTTTTTGCAATTAAGGCTATCAAGATCAGTGTCGTTCGTTTTGAACGTAATTGTAGGCCTAAATGATTTTTATATGAACTTGATGAATGAGTTTTGAGCCGGTATTTAAAATAATTAATTTATTACATCAATCAATAATTTTACTTTACTTACAGTAAATATTGTTTGGTTACAACTATTCCAATTTATCGTACAGTTTTCTCATTAATGAAACTTTTAATGATAATGAGGACGACATTTAAACACTAATAAATTGAACTGGGAATTTTATTATTAGAACTAACGTTTGCTACATAAACGACCTATAAATAATGTCTTTTAACATATCAACTATTATAAAGACAAATTATTAATTCTAAAAACAGATCTATTTCTAGAACTTAATCATGTTTTAAAGTAGGAAACAGGCTACCAATCTCTATACTCTCCGACCGACATTTATAATTCAGCTTACTAACATAACCAATTTATTAAAATCAATGTTATATTGCAAACACTATTATTAATAATGCTCAGTTATAAGTTATAATAGTATTACGGGTAATAATGAAGCAATAATTATAACAATATGTACTAGGCGAACAGCGCAGCGCGGAATTCTTTAGTCCGCTGTACCGTTCATGTAGGCCTAAATATTCGAGAGAGCGTAGGGCGCGCGTTTGTAAAGGGGAACGTTTTACTCTTTATATTATTACAAAATTAGATTAAATATTATTTTTAACACTTTAATATGATTGTAGACACTGTTTACGAAAGGATTATAATTTATTTTAGTGCTAAAAAGGATTAGTTTTTGAACAAATGTTGTTTGTGTTCTGTCATGGCGATTGTGCGTGAAAATAATGATAGTTAAAGTCCTTTAAATAAACGACTAAGGTGTAAGGAAGATGTTTTGGTGGAGAAATAAAAAGATTTATGATAGAAGTGAAATAATAATTAACTTAAAAGTAAAATAATAATCACAAAGGTCTTAGAAAGTCGTTCAGAGAGTAAAACTCGTAGTAGCACTGAAATTTTTATGAAAAAAATTGGTAACTATTAAATAAGTATCATAGAGTCTGGGTGTTTTTTAAATAATAAATATAGGTAGATGTAACAATTTTGAGCCTTTTTCTTATTTTTTTTTTTTTTTTTAATTATCTCTTTTGCTTGAGTGCTACAGCTAAGTAGTAAAATTTTATTTGTTCCCTTTAGAGTTACGTGAATCTCACAATTAAGTTACCTACAATAGTATGTATACATTACTATCACCCTTTTTCTGTCAAGGGATAAGTAGAGGAGCAGTAGTTTTAGGGCAATATTATTACGCCCATATAATTTAAATTGCAAGTGGGTTACCTATTTTCGAACATTACAATTTCTTCGGATGGTAGGCTAATAGGTTTCATTTAAGTATAAGCACTCAAATTTTCTCTTTTTACTAAATGAGTAAGACATAGTTTACCATGTTTTGGATATATATATATCTAGATCTTCATGAAAGACTGCTTCGAGAAGATGTAAGGGGCTATCAGACTCTTACATTTATTGACTAAAAACTACTATGGTGTCCCACACGAAATGACAAATTACTGAAGAATTCAGTGAGAACGGCTAGCTGTGCTTACACTACGGTAGTTCTAATTTTTAAATTAAAGCAGTGCTACGGATTAACGTGATTTTTAAGGAGAAGGAGTATAATAATTAAAAAGGTAACGCGGAAGATTGGGTTAAAGTTAACTCAAAGCCTGTCTTTCATTAATTAATCCAGTCCGTTAGTGGGTTCATCAATGAAGTCTAGTACTTACTAGATTTGAATAAGTACTTAGAGAATATCAAGTAAGAAACTCCATCATTACTCTCATAAAAACAAAATATTTATTAATTCTTATCTATAGTTCTTATTACAGATACGGTACTTTTTTTAAAACTTTCTCCCCTGGCCTTTTCGTGAAGTTACATAGGTACTATCTATCCAGGTAATTATACAAAATCAGAACTAAAATACTTTGACTCTGAAACTTCCTTTTAACCTTGCCCTTTAATTAGATAATTTAATTAAGTAAGTAGACTAACGAAGCAGTGAACATGTTTTGAAAAGTTTTGTGAATAGAGAAGCTAATTCTATGGAAATGTAGTTGCTGAATACTCTGAAAAGGCAAAGTTATTTCGGTAACGAAATAGACAAAAGTTCAAGTTTCAAGTTCAAATAGTGTTACAGGAGTTTTATAGCGATATACCGAACTAATTATTATTTATTAACTTTTAGATACGATAGCACATTAGTCACACGAACTGTTCAGGAGCCCATAGTTATAACATATTATTAGAAGAAAAATGCGTGTATCAAACAAAGTACAAAGTATATTTTCTAAGATTTTTGTTTTTTTTTTACAAAAACTGCTTAGGTACTCCTCCACCAGTTCTAAATATATGGAATGGACACCCTGAGGAAGTTTCCCCAGAAGCCTACAATATAGGGATCTTCAAGAAGGGAGTACATGGGAGACTCTTAAGGTGCTCCCACACAGAGGTTATATAACGTTATACAACAATGTGTAACAATAACATTTGTGTTTAAACAAATTATAACAGTGGTTGTAGAGCATGTTACATGCTATTATAAGTGTTACACAATGTTGTATAACGTTATATAATTGCTGTGTGGGAACACCTTTATGGATCCATACATGATTTTTTACATGGGTCGGCAAACGAGCAGACAAATAACTTGATGGGAAGCAATCGGCTTCGCTCATGGATATCCGCAATACTAGAGTAAAGCTGTTTTTACTTGACCACCGTCGTATAAAAAAAATGTTATGTTAATCTACTTATAATAGCAAACCAATCTTGGGTTGCAGTGAAATTATGTAATTTCACTATTCATTAGTATTTTCTAAAATAATTCACGTATGTGACGAGACCTCTTGTTCGCCTGCCGCTCTTGCAACCACTCGACTAATGAAGTCAATCAGCTAGGGTAACATTAACGAACTTGACTGTAAATACATTTTTTATTTTTATTTTGTCATACATATTTTCGTGATAGTTATTTATGTAACAGTTCTTTTCGACCAGTTATGTCATAAGCCCAATATAATTACATATATTGGGGTATATATTGTGTGTAATATAGGTATACCGGGCACAATTTAAGACTCCGAACTTTTATTAATTGAGACTTAGCTCAGTAACAAATACTTTGTCCGACCCAGGAATCGAATCCGAAACATTTTTGTCTGCAGTCTTACTTTTTCCTCCAATATAAATATTTTCATTTAGCAACTACATTTAACCTTTGCAATTACTACCACCCTCTAACTTTAAAACTACTAAAATCATTAAAATGATTAAATTTTAAACTCCAAACACAAGCCAAGCAAACAAAATATCATGCTGGATATTGTGAATTATTAATTACTAACCCGTGGCCTCCATCACGGGGCTTCCCTCCCGGAGGGTCGCTCGGAGGGAAGAGGGACGAGGGATGATCGACACGTAGTTAAAGTTTGTCGAACATGGCCTTATCTCTTGTGCAACTATAACTTGATAAATATTTATTAGGGTTCCGTGCGGTGGTGAAATGACAAGAGTTCAGTTTTCTTTGGTAACCAGTGGGTGAATGGTTATTGGACTGGATGGATTTTCTTCACTGATTACGAATAGAATTGACTACATAGTATCATAACACTAACAACGTAGATGTCCAGATTAATTAATAAAATTGGTGTGACTGTTAATAAAAATAACATTTTTTTAAATTTTTGTCTGTCTGTCTGTTTAATCCGACTAAACTCTGTAATGTCTGGATCGATTTTTACGGGCTATTATTAGTAGGTAGGTGGTATACTAAAGAGTAAGTAAGGCTACTTTTATTTTAGAAAATGAAGTCACAAAGTCCGTGATCTACGAGCGTAGCTGCGGGCATCAGCTAGATAATTTTTATTTTGATTTAGGTGCAGCGTGCAGCTAAAGTATTGCATCAGACAATTTCTAGATTCCACCATTACTTATAAAGATTCTGATATTGTTTCAGATAAGTACCGAGAAAGTCAAAATTGACATAACTTAAGCATTTACTTATTAGGTATCTAACTACTTAACTTTATTTTCCTTAAATTCGTTATTTCTTTCTTTTAAAAGTAAAAGTAATTAAAATTTCATCCAATACCAAGCTAAAATATGAACGTAAAATTGGATTAACTAAAAATGTAATGAACAAAGAATATTTTTTAATTGCTGAGACTTTTAGTGCGCACGATTGTGACCGCGCATCGTGGACTGATTCGACTTTTTAACTGACCGATTCTGGTTGTGCAAAAATCATAATGAATATTTTCAATAATTCCATCGTAAATTGGTTGGGTTCCATCGTAAATTACAGGTAAATAGGCAATTTGACTATCAAAATTCGTCAAAACTAGAGTGTAAAAAAATACTTCGCTACACTAGGATTTTCTCCTCTGTCGTGGGTGTGTTTACACCATTTGTTCACATACATCATTTTTCATAAAATTAGTTTATCGCGTGCCAAACAAGTTCTTATCTGAATAGGTAACTTAAGAAATATAGAGTACTAGCTTCTGCTAGCGGTTTTGCCCGTGTTCCCGTGGGATAATATCCTATCACTCCAGTCAGCTCATACCCTGTCTGTATACCAAATTTCATCAAAATCCGTTCACTAGTTTCAGCGTGATTGACAAAAAAACATCCAAACAAACAATCTTTCATATTTATAATATTACCTACAAATCCGTACTGATCTTTCTCCTCTAATAATATCTTTTGATTTATTTCATTGCGGGATCCATAACGGACGGTCTTCAGTATTCCAGTGTTTTTGTGGTTTTATCTACTATAGACCGTAGCTTATAAGAGTTGTAGCGGGATTGGGAGGAAGAGGTGAGTGCTTTGGTCGCATTAAAAGAATCACAACTGACAAAGACAAAGAGAATGATTCTTTTATTCATCATCATCGTCATTATATCTACCAGTCACAAGACATACGCTCGCAACTCACAGAGTGATTTCCAGATCTGAGACTTCTTTCAACTTTATCTTGTTCATAATTAGCTCAACAGGTGGCGCTACTTGTTTTGCATATACAGACATAATATGGAACCATTGCATTATTACAATCATTTTGTATTTTAATAATATGAATATTTATTCAGGCCTTGGATGTCCTGCTATATATTTACTTCAGTTATAATTACTTTACCTATAACTAAGTATGTACACCGAATTACCTTGAACCAATTAAGTTAACTACCGCCCGCGTATTTATAGGACACCGGTAGTTGTGGGTAGGTACGTGTAAACTCTCTGCTATATCATGATAGGGTTATAGCGGAGATATACTGTCATAGCGGAGAATATTCCTTTAAAAATTCTGTCGGCAGTGAAATGCTTTATTCATTAGAAATCGACGGGTAGACGACCTATCAATGACATACCCCAAAAACTATTTTTAAATATTTTAGATTCAATTGTCGATTTATTAGTCCCAAGAAAAATACCTTTCATGTCTATTTCTAACAAATCTCAACGACACCGTTCCGATACGACACGCGATTCAACATTCAACACAAAATATTATCTCAAGAATCGTGTCGTATAAAGGTCCCTCCGCCCTCCCCGCGGGAGGTAATCCGCTGGATCGATACGCCACCCTCCGCAGACACCCCTCACCCCCACTTGTGCGTACGTGGGCGATTAGCAGAGTTACTCTGTGGGTGTTTCTTTGAGCTACAATCGGTATAAATAGTAATGAAGGGAATTTTAAGAAATATACGTACTTGGAACCAATTCGTAGTTACGTACACGGATATTATATCAAATATAAGTAGAGCTACGTTTGGAACTTGGCACTTTTAATTTGAGAGTATAGTTTGTTTAGACGTGAATATGTAGGTATGATTGATGAGTAGTGATGGGGTTTTTGGGTAATGGCATGGTGTCTAATGGAGGTTTTCGTTTTTACAACTTAGGAATTCTCAGGGAAATTAGGTATTATCTTGCCCAAGCGAAATTTCGGTCAGAAATTACTCCTATTTGATTATTACCCATACCCATTGAGCCGTGCCCACAGAGGCGGCTAATCCTCTTACAGACCAAGAACTAGACTAGCTACGGATTTATAAGTTACTCCCTGTATTATTAAATTAAGATAAAGAGCCGAGAACCAACTCCTACTTCGCTGGAACAACAAAGTCAAAAACCGCTTATTAAAAAGAAAAATAATTGATCCGGAACATATTGCAGAAAACAATTATCTTCGTTAGTATCTTTATTTACTACAACCACCTTTTTATTCTTATACAATGAGCTCATGTCATGACTACACACTTTCCGTCAGACCTCCCCAGCCAGTTGAGTTTATGACTCAACCTTTAAAACCCTCGAATCTCCTTCAAAGGCTTGGCAAAAAACCAATAATGTATGCAGCCTACAACAATAACCTCATTTGGTTTCTACCTACCGATATTAAAATATTGCCTTTTTACCCTACCCAGGTAAAGAAGCCGTAAAAAGGTGTGGGTTTATGTTACCGTCTACCTACCGAACGACTTAATATCCACATTATTGCGCGGGACTTCTGTGTGTAAATTATTTTTTATTAGTTACCTTCTGTTGTGGTTTTTAAATTCTTGTCGGTGGTTATTGAGGAAAATAATAATATAGATTAAGTAATATTTCAATATCTTTAATTTTTAGCTATAAGCAATAAATGTAACCGGCCAGTACCTTCGCTTGCCAGTTATTTTTTTGGGACAAGCCTACCACAACCTGCCGGATCTGTAACTCCTGTAAACCAGATTATTTGTAGATAAAAACATGTAAGTAAACATCATTTGAAACAATGAACTCCGGGGCGTCTCTGGGATATGAATCCCACAACGAAATGTGTAAATAAGAAGGTATATTATTAGAGGAGAATAAAAGGAACGGTTTCGTAAACTGTTTCATATTGATACTTACATAAGTATCGTAATATCGGAAAGAGAGTGTGTGTAGCCCATAACTATTATTTGTTCAAGACGGTAATGCTGCTTGGCACAGATAAACTCTGATCTTTGTGCCAAATATTCCGACGCATTAAGCAGTCTCAGCGTGATTGAGCGATCATCCATCCGTCCATTCATCCATCAACACACACAATCTTTCAACATCAACGTCAACAGCTCCAACAGTCCACTATTAGACTACGGATGTATGAAGTTATCCTCTACATAAGAGGATTTACCTTAGTCTCAATGTTTGATAGCAGATTGGAGATCGCAGCTAAAAGGTTTAGGTTTATTTATATGAAAACGCTACTGTTTGGTCTGCTGAGGTACAGACCAAAGCCGTAATATCATCTCTAAAGATATGCGTCCACAGGCTCGCATCGTACGCATTGCACGCAACGGATTTTAGTTAGTCTTGTAAAGAAACTTATACAACTGCGTCCACTGATACTGATCCACATCGTACGAACCGCATTATGGGCAATGCCTACATGCGATGCGTACTGATGACGTCATACGGAATGCATACGATGCTTGCGAGGCGTACGATGCGGGCCTGTGGATGCTTACCTTAAGGCAAACTTGCCAAGTGCCTAAGGCGCCAGGTTATAAAGGAGCGCCGCGACACGCGCGTGCCTCACTGCCCATAGAGTGAAGGCGGCGCCAAAAAAGTTAAAGGCGCCTATGATGTGCTTGCCTAGGGTGCTTTCTAAGTGTAATCCGTTTCTGGTACAGATGGCAGAGTAGAAATGCATTTGTCGCCACTTCTTTTCTTTGCGCGGGTGTCATAAGAGGCTGCTAATCGATTCTACACAGTGACTCTGTGACAAAGAACGGGCAACATGCTCTCCAATAAGTAGGGTTGGGCCTACGATCTTCAACCAGTGATAAGTATGGAGATTACGGATAAAGGCTCTTACTCTACTTACTCAGAATCACTTAATGGGTACTTAAGTCCTTAGCAATTTTTATCGGAACAGAATTGTTACTAAGGAATAGTTTTCTCTAAATGACTCTAAGTGCGGCAGTTAGGTAGAAGAAGCCCATAGTCCAACAGTGAACTGTCTCGAGCCCAGCTATGTAGGTTGTATAGCTCCTTCCCTCTTGCACTGCTCAGTGATCGACCATTCTGACACAATTGTAATAGCAGACTAAGGCCCCAGGCCCATTGTAGTTGCACTTAAATCTATTCTGCGATTATAATTACTAATTATTTTATTTCCTCCCTTTTCGTTTATTAAAAGCATGTTACATATTAAGCTAATAAAATGTTTCGGTAAAACCCGAATGTAAATTTTATGAAACAATATATTTGCTTGCATACTTACCTATAAATATTTTTCCTTATGGTTATTATTTGTTAATTTTTCCTCCATTCCAATTAAAACAGCCAACCAACAAACATCAATTAGGTAATGTAGATTAGGATATCTCGAGTGTAGTGTTTCTACACATACCTAATTGTAGGTACAGTTCGGACCAAAATTTTTCGCTTATTTAACTTTACTAAAAAGTACTTCAAAAAGGAGTATGATATCTAAGTACGTTTTTTTTCAAATCATCCAATTTCTTCTCCCGCTCTAGGTGAGGCGAAAGAGAGTGTCACACTTTTACTGACTAACAACCATCCCGTTCCTACTCCTGTTTTGAGCTGGAACCCCGGTAGCCTCTTAGGTTGTCCGCAGCTCCAGATCGGCCATCAGCCCTGCTGGGTATTCGGAGCTGCCGACTACCTAGAGGGTTCACCGGGGCTTCGAATCGAAAAAAAATCGCTCTCGCTCCTCTTAAAAAAGTCCTGCTGGATATCATCTGTTGCCAATTAGAGCTCAAGAAAAGAGTGATGATATTTGCATACGGCTAGCAGTGCGCTGTTCAATGCAAAAGATTGAAGATCGAACTTAGTAGTGCCCTATCAATGAGGCCTTTGGTTCAGTAATGGATGGGAACAGGCTGATGATGATGAGGATGCCTTAAAGAGCTCGTGTGGAGCTGAAAGAGTAAAATCTCATTGTATTATACTCTTCTCTCAGATGTCGTGACGGAAAATTTAGGTATTGTTTTCTGTTAATCTTTTATTTAGATACCTAATAATGATAAAAAGTTCATATAAGAATTGAAAAATTGTCTAAGTAAGTAGATACATAAGTTACTGTTACCTACTGTCTAAGAAAAACTTGGCTTTAAACCAAAAACCCTTTAATAATTCTAAATTAAAAAGAGGTGGACTCAAGTCATGTCAAGTCTCAAGTCATAACATCACGCCTTACATTTCTCGAAGAGGTCACACCCACTTTACCCAACCCGGTAATCGAACCAGAGAGCCTCACTTAGCAACTACACTTAACCATTGGATCAACGACACAAACTAAAAGACCTCTTAATAATTGGCAAATATTTTCCTCATATGTAGTACAATAAACAATATTATTTCCTTATTAGATTACAGGTGCTACATTGTAGTGGGGTCTCTAGTGAAGCGCGCACGCCCGCGCAGGCGCAAGGCCACTCCCGGGGGCGGCGCGAGCCACTCGCCCCGCCCTCGACCCCGCCCTCCGGCCCTTCGGCAAGGTACTGCATCCGAGTGAATGGGTTTCACCAGTTTACTGTGATTTTGAAGTTTTATTTAAGTAAGGTTTATGAAGATGGAGTTAGTTTGGTATTGAAATAATGGTAAGGACAGGTTCTTGGGTAAAGGTAAAGGGCTTTTTGGGAGGCTGCGGTTATTAATTTAGTTTGTATTTTAAGATTTATTCTGTTACCGGCTTGGCCAGTCTCGATCGTTGTTTTTGGAATAAGTTGTTTCACAATGGCACATGTTATCTACTTATTTCGTGTCTCTTGAAGGATTTTTCTGGAAGGCTCTTGAGTGAAGGTAAACAGCTTTTTGGGTGAATTGGGTTATGAATTTAATGTTAAGCTTAAACCTGTTTGGTTAGTCTCGATCGTAATTTTTGGAATATTATAAATTCCAGTAGGTACCTACCTAGTTCTTGTCTATGCAGAATTCAGGATCAAAGCATAATGAGATCCGTTTTTATCACTTTATGATGGTATTTTTTAAATATATTTTTGAAAGGCCAATTTTTTCGAAACCTGTTACCAACTTATTTATTATATTGAGGATAAAGGAGATAGTCACGCCCTTTTGTTAAACGAAGATAGTTTAGTAAAAGGGCGTGGCTATCATGGCTAGCGGGCTACAGATGAGAAGAGTATATGAAAACGGCTCGCTTCTATTTGAAAAAAAAAATAGAAGGTTTACAGAGACAAAGTTGTGTACTTTTTTATTACATTTTAACTAATTTGGAAAGTGTGACTGTTCGTCTTTCTTTTACATCACAACGGGTCTTTTTATGGTATGATTTTTAAACGAGAACGCCGCCGGCCGCAACTCATGGACATCCGAATCACTAGAGACGTTACAAGTACGTTGTCGACGTTAGGAATTTAAGGGTTGTTAGGGAATCGGAGAATCGGGGTTGGAGGATATTGGGAAATAATTGGGCCTCTTCACTCACACAAAGAAACGCAAGCGTTGTTTTAGGTCGGTTTTCTGTGAGGCCTGTGGTATCACTCTGGTGGGGCTGAGCTATTCGTGCCGAAGCATGGCGCTGCCAGACAAACAAGGTTGGGAGTAAATAACCTTTTTTTGTGACTTTGGGTGACTGCAGTAAGAAAGATTTTAGCTTTTAAGGCTTTTATGCTTTGCCCGAATAATTTTAGTCAGCATTATGGTCTCAGAGAAAAATCGTGGTCCATATTTACGGTGACATGGACTAGTTAATGAATGAATCTTCGGGCCCAGTTCAACTCTGCCTCTAAGAACATGTTCAACATTGCTAATCGATAATAAGTAAATAGGACGTTCCGTAGAATTTGCCCACTGACATATCGCATAAGTTTATTTTTCAGATAACAAGTAAAATAAAAGACAACAATTCACGTCACGTAAAGTATCACTACGATATACAAGTATTAAGTACAAAGGTATGTTCTTATATCATGGGTTCAATTCTCGCGTCGGAAAAGTAATTATTCCTTCTTATTCAACTTTCCATTACTTTCCAGTAGCAGCCGGCAGTTCAAAATCGACGGTATATGAAAAGTACATCTCATATGGGACGAAGACCTAATGTGGTCTTCAAAATCCTAGTGCGGGGCAAAGTCAACATCGCATTGTAGCAAGAATGTGGGTCCCCCTTTTTTATATTGACGAGGGGAAACCTCAAAAGGCGCTTATATTTTAGATTTTTGGGAAAAAAGACTAAGACGTCTTTAGTCTTTTTTCCCAAAAATCTAAAATATAGCAAAAGACGTTGCACGGCAGCCAGTTGCCCGGCCACCGCGCCAACCGCACAGTCATGCAGTCATATAACTGTCAGTATACCGGACTATTATAGGTAATTTATAATAAAACCGTATGCATCTCAAGGAGACACTGGGCCTTCTTACCTAGTAGACCATACCCACAGCCCCCAACATGCATCGCCGGTTACGGCATCGCCCTATGGAGGCATTCTTTCTGTCTGTCTTTCTTGAACCTCTATGTGCACGGCGGCGCGTGAACTAGTGTTGTGTAGGACATACAAGAGGCAGTACATTTGTCCCGTACATGACGTCAAAATGTAAGAGCGGCTCGGCACTATAAAATGTACCACTTCAAATTTTATGTCACGGTAGCGGTAGACGTCCTCGTCTGTCATCGTAAGAGTAAGAGGGACAGGGGAAGCTAGCCTCATGCTACACATTCAAAAATGTACCGATAGTCGAAAGGAAAGAACAAGACCGCGACAAGTGATAAAATTATTTTAGAGGCAGCAAAGTCGCCAAAATATTATTTTTAAATTGTAATCTTTAACTTTTTTATATTTTTATAATTTTTCTATATTTTTCAAAATAATACATATTTTGGTTTATTATTTTATTTTCCTCCAAAAACACTTTTTATCAGTTCAGTGTACTGTTATTACTTTACGATGTAATACATTAATATGTCATGCCCTCAAAATCAAACAGACTATTACAATGACAAACTAACACAGTAATATCAAACATTTCAAATGTACTAGTTTCTTCAAATGTGTCGCCGGGCTTCAATACGGCTCGCCTCATTTGAAGTGGGACATTGTACCGGCTCAGTACAAAAAAGAGGCTACTCTTACAAACTCTTTTTTAAATTGTGTCCTACCCAACACTAGCGTGAACACTGTTTTGCCGTCTTCACTAAGATCACTGGATGGGTGCCTATATTCCTAGCTCTAAGTGCCCATGAACCCAAAGGTTTGTCTACCAATAATAGGTACAGGCAAGGTAACGACATGAAAGGCGCCGAGGTGGTTTCATCGGTCGGAGGCCCACGCTGGGCACTCCATGAACGTATGCTGTGAGGAATCCTGTTCAGGTATTCACCAAACTATGTCCAGTCAGACGCGCTCTTCTCTGTTCAACCAGGGTTCGAATCGCGACGACTACGTGACTCAAATTGCGTGAGATCTCCGGCAGTTCTAGCCGCTCAGGCCAAATAATGTAGTTCCTACTTATTTATTTTAATTCGTTGGAGAGGACATTTGAAAGTCCCTCTATGTAAATGACTGATAAGTACGTAGGTATGCGGCTTAATTTGGTAAAATCAATATCTGGCGATCACAAACTGCTTTATCATATCAGTCACAAGACGTCCACTGCTGAACACAAGCCAAACCACTTACCTACTTGGACATGAGTCACAATAAAGATAGGTACAACCTAACGGTAAAATATTGACATAAAATTAGGTACCTCTAAGTATTTACTGGCAAACATATTTTATCAGGACCAACCCTTTCCTGTCCTCTTACCAAACTCCAAAGTTGTTAAAACTAGATACCGTTTTTAGTCTTGATAGCCGATACGGCAGACGGTATCGGTATCGGCTATCATACTCACCTACTTGGAAAACGAAAGGAGAAACCGCTTTGGTTACCATACCGTTATAAAACTCCAGTTAGGTACTTACCTATGGTTACCAAAGAATCTATTATGAGAAGTACGTTACCTAATCATGCATCTACTATAGATACAAAAAGCCCTGCAAAAACAGACCATGCATTAAAACATATTATCAGACTAGGTACCCATAAAACCTATACAGAAAAAAATAAATAGATTCAAATTATGGCGTACAACAACAAAACATTGAAAACCCAACAACGCGAACGTTCCATTCCCTATTCGAAATTCAAACTCACGCACACAAACACAACTGATATCCCCGGCCCTAATGCGAGAGCGAGATAGCACGAAGGGGCGTGGGCGTGTCCATCCACAAGTGGTGAGACAGCAATAACATCTCTTTGGAAGTTATGCGCTCCTGGTACCGCGACGTCAGTCTTACCTGCGGGAGAAACGCGCCGGCCGACGGGTACGTTGCCGTTTTGAATTTAAGATTACTTTTGTCGACAATATTGACCATGAGAATGATTGAGTAGATAAAACATTGATAAACAATAAGAATTTATAGATACGGCACTTAATAGGTAGTTGTTTCATTATTTTTCCATTAATTATTGCAGAAAAACAGCAAATAATACAATGTTTATGTAATTTGAAAAGACGATTGGGAGTTGGGAGGAAAGAATTGATGGTATCACGATTGAATTATTTTTAGACAATGATTAAATTTACCCACGACAACACGTTATTTATGAAAATGGAAGGAAAATTATATTTAAATAAATCGCCCGTTTTCTATCATAAAACGAATTTGATCGGAATGCGGGGAGAATCCCTAGCTATCCTAAATTTTATGAAATAATCGGAGAGTAAAACGAAATTTTGATATTATTATTAACAAACAATACAATGCGGGATTAATCACATATTGTAGTAAGAGTAATCACGCAATACCTATAACCTATAAATTATAGCAACAATGTTAAAACGCTTATTCTGATATTTAAGACTATTGAAAATATTTGTGCTGCCGATGTGTCCGAAGTTTTTGGCTTAATGATGTCGTTAAGCTATGGACGAAAAATAAACATTAGGCACTTGTAGAGCGGTTAAGAAATATAATGCTAATTTTTTCTAAGACTTTTTTAAGGAAAGGGCAAACGAGCAGGCGGTTCGCCTGATGGTAAGCGATCAGCGCCGCTCATGGACAACACCAGAGGAGTCAATATAAAAAAAAAAAAACATAGATTTTTAACATCCCATGGATTGAATATTTTAAAAATTCAATCGTTTATTTCATTCGTTTGTGCTTTAGTTGTTACACACATTCATTGGCTACGATAGTTAACTGCTTTTGATCCGGTATGTCGTAAGTTTATTTATCAGGTTTAAAAAGAATAAAAAACGGGCATCTGGTGAGTTTTATCCAGGCTATATCTTGATGCCAAAAAATGGCAGTTCCAAATAGAACCATCTTTATCAATGTCGAAACTGCTACCAATTAATTAGTGTAAGAAATATGGTAACTATCTATCGTAGCTAAGTAGCTATTCGAATGTAGGTAAGTATATACCTATTTTTACCCGACTGCGCCAGAAGGAGAGTTATGTTTTTCGAGAGTATTTACTAGACTGTATTAAAGACCGGGTGACAGCGAATTTAATTAAAAGTTTTATCACCTGATCTATGAATTATTAATTTTGGTAATAAAATAAGAAGTGTAATTTTATGGACTCGATTATAAAACTCGCAGTTATTGCTTATTAATAGCCAATTATAGGAGCCTTAATACAGAAGTACGTAAGGAGTAATTATTTGTAGATATCTGAACCTTGTATATTTAAGGACAGAAAATCATCCAATGTCTTCCATTTTGCGTGAGGTAAAAGGGAATGTTAAATTAAACTACACTTCGTTCCTGGTGTTTCTTTCTAGAAAAACTTTTCCTTTTCCTAAAAAACTTTAACTTTTATTTAATAAATGATTATTCTCCAATGTTATTAAGCATCGTGGTACGGGTAGCTTATTATCATCCTTATTTAATTTACTGAAACCAAATATTGTGTTTCAATCGGCAGAATTGTTAACTTTTGGTTGAAAACAATGACGCTGTTAACATTTTGTGCTTTTTTTAAGAATCGCTCTGCTACTCCTGTTTCGAGAAGGAGCCCGGCGACCCGTAAAGTTATTAACGGCTTCGGCAAGTCAGGCCCTACTGGATCCATCTGTGGTGGTCTGATGGCTCTTGCTCGCTGTTCATAGATCCATATTGCTTACGGTGTTCAGAGATTGTCGCGCGGAGATATCTGAATGTAGAAGTTGCACAGTAAATAGTTTCCGTGGGTCGGGAGTATCTGACAGTTCTAGATTTAAATTGTTAGAAAGAAATACATCAATGGCAGTCGATAACTTGATACGGACAGTGTAAGTACGGAATATAAAATCGAAGCAAGACCAAAAAATCGGAAACGGGTTTTACCTAATAGGTAATATTTGTTCCATGTAAAGTAATAATAGTCAGCCTAATCTGGGTAAAATTTAGTGGCGACTCCAAAAAAACTGAGTGGTGCTGAGTAGATGCTGAGTAATCTTTTGAATAGAATTCTCTCGTATATTTGTGTTGTAATTCCGTGTGCCGTCCCGTCTTCTGGAACGTTTAGAAGAAGTTTTTAAAGTACCTACTAAACAAAACGTGAAGGTTATGGCAAATCCTCTTATGTAGAGTAGAGTAGGCTCAAAATCCAGCAATGGACTGAGATAAGTTCTGATGATAATGATGTTGAAACGATCGTGTATGTTTGCGTTTTTTTTTTACCTATTGCTATTATATTTAGCTACACCTTTCAACACTTCGGAAAGGTTTGAGCGACCATCCCGGGTTACTGCGAACTGGTGTTAATGTTAGTGTTCATACTTCAAAAGGGTTTTTCATAGGGGCAAGCTCGCAAATTAGGAGATGGATCACATGATGATAGTAAGTGATCAACGTCGTTAATGAACAGATTATGCAGATTGTAGATATGTTTTAAAAGTAAACTGCAATGTTTATAAGCTACTGCATCGTAGTACGGAATAAAAAATGATGGGTAGGTATAACCTGGGTGTCTTCAAGGCCCGAGTGAATAAGTTGCTCATGGGCAGACGTGCTTTATCGTAGGCCGCATCATCACTTACCACCAGGCGAGATAGCGACCAAACGTCGTCCCATCAATTATAAAAAAAGAAAAGCGATGATCCAAAAAATTTTGCAGTGTAGCACCGGGTGTCGTAAGAGTTGACTAACTGCTGATTTCAGTAACTGATCTCAATACAAAAGATAACGATTTATTTTTGATAATAGTTCTCTAGAATTTCTGTCAAAAATGAAGATGGATCCAAAGATTTTGGAAGATCGGTAAATGAAATTGGCAGTAAGGGACATTTGACGGTGACCAGACAGCAGCGTTTTCGGATAAGCCTGAACTTTTTAAGCTGCTTAGAGTTGTTTAGGTAAGTGGTGAAGGCCAGAGTCCAGTAGAGGGCGGGGCGGTCATAACATTTGGGCCTACCGACTTTGAAGTAAAATCTTTTAATTCAATAGATGACTGGATTTTTGCGGATTATAATGAAGTGTTTTTATGGATTTGCAAGTACATAGCTACAATTTTGCATTAATTTGTATATTTAATGCATAGCTTTAAGTATACGTAACGTCACAAAAAAAAGTCACGAGGTTTTGTATTATTTTTAGCCTATTATTAAAATTTGTTATCATAAAATTAAATTTAGTAAATAAATGAGCCTACTCATTAACTGTAAGAAAGACTATTTCTTCATCTTATTTATCTTCAAAGACATCTTTTATTGGCATCCATAAGGCATCAATAGCCACGCATTACTAAATGCCAATCGCAATGCGGATATCATCTAAACAAACATGGTGCCTCTAAATCTAAGGTTAGCAACACATGACGAACTCATGAGAGTCGTGAGTGCCGCCAACATCATAGCAAAACAAACGTCACCTCACTCGTAAAATGCGTTTCTTACTCACAAAACATGCCCGTGTACGTGAATTTATTAAACAGTCAAGGTGAGGATCGATGAGGTCGCGCATGCGTGAAACCGACCATACCACGTGGCTGTCAACAGATGGCGGTAGCTACCACTGCGCATGCCTCATAATATTGAACGCACACACACAGCACTGTGTGTATAGACGGCTCTATACACACTCCAACACTCTGACATAAATCATATGTTGTTCGCTCCTAACCATACGGCTTCAAATTACCTCTGCGGCGCGTAATGACGCAAGTCAAACGCAGTCTCCAATTACAAAGCTTATGGTCATGGAATTTGGGTCTAATTTCCATTGAAGGGAGTAACAGTAGTGGACGAGTGAGCTAAATGTCTCACAGTAAGCAACCATGGACGTCAATTACTGTCTTTATCTGGTTGCCGTTTACGGGACGGCATACCGTTTCTGGATACAACTGAGTATTTCCACATTCCTCGTTTCAAGATTTTAGTGGCTTAATATGGATTGTAATGAAATCCTGGACTGGATTCTGGATGATTTTACATCCTTGTTTCTATATAAACTTTGATAGTCTCGCTATTAGAAATGATGTAACTTGTAGAAGTTTACATTTTAATATTAGGCACTTATTAAAATAACATCACGTAAAATGGAAATAAAATTAAAATAGAAGTAAAGCTTAAACAAAACAATCGCAGATAGAAGTGCTTGATTAAAAAATAAATCCAAAGTGCTTTTCAGAGTAATGAAATAAAATATTTAACGAAGCTTCGCACCGGGTGATCAAATAAATAGACAAACAAGGCCACTTTATCTAATACTCTAGAAATAGCCCAAGATTTTCTTCAGATTAAAAAAGAAAGAACGCCAATCTACATTATGAGACAAAATGAAGCAAATAAAAGTCTCCACAATGAAAACGACTTCAGAATTACAACACTTCAAAAAACAGACATGGAAAAACAAATTCAAAAAACTACACATTCCTATACTCATAACGGAAAACTGAAATAAAAATCCAGTCAGCATTGGACACAGGAACCATGGAATGGCTGTTTTCAACAAACCCCCATGTTTAATGGCGGCTATGGGGGCACTACAGAACGTCTGCAAAGTTCTACAAGCCAACGATTTATAGTGTCACCGGTGCCAAGTTTCAACAAACTTAAAGCAGTTAATAAAGACCTCTTTACAATACCAAATTTTCGCTGCACGAAATGGGAGCCTTATTAAAATATTTGTCTTCGTGCTTCGAAACTACGAAGGGCTTTTACGCTGTTATTAATTTTGTAGTTTGGCTTTAGAAACGGTAGCAAAAATTGCAAAATATCTACTGACAAGATACGAAAACATCATTTTTGTGTGCGTTTTTTTCTTTTTTTATAATCCTTGTGTGTGTGTCTACTGTCGTGCTTTTTCTTTCTTTAATTTCAAGACCTAAACTGTGTCTTTTATCGTTTTCTATCTTGTAAGTGTTACAACGTGATATTCTTATGCATCTAGTCCAATATGTATCTTGATCACAACGATACAAGATGCAACGATACATTGCTACAGCATTTTATCTATACAAAATTCAAACATCAATCATTTTCCTACATAGAAATAGAATCGCTTCGGATTTATTTGGCACTTGTTCTCTGTCTGGTATACCATTGCCATTTTGTTCACATTTCTTTTTACACTATTGTACCAATCCTAGAATGTAATTAGGCTATGACATTGTATGGATGGCTGTCAAATTCATGTCATTCTTTCTATAGTGGCTGCTTATTTTATCCTATTTTTAGCACAAAATAACATTTTGTGGAATATTTGTAACAACAAACATACAGTAAATACCTATGCTCTAATTGACTTTGTAATTACCAAACGAATCTAATAATAAGTAAGGCAAATGTTTTTCATTCTAAAAGCCAACAGAAAAACATTTCGCAGAAAATATTTACAAAGGACCTTTCGCAATAACACTTAAAATCTCCAATCAGCGTGACTAAACCAATAACTCGACTCCAAAGAAAAATAAATGAACAAGAAAATAAACTCTGATAACGATGAAATAAAGTTTAATTAAAATTGTTCAACTTTCTTATTTACTCAAGTCGGTGTTAATGAGACCGACGCGTTAAATGCTCAATCGAAACTGGTGACAAGTACCAGAGCAGCATAACGCACGAAGAAGTTTGTCGCGGGGCCGACGGAAGCCGGGAAATGTCTCTTCAATATAACTGGCAAGCGCACACGCGATAAAACTGTAGATAGCCGAGTTAATTTCACGAGTGCTGTCGCTACAAAATAAACGACTTTATCGACAAAATGGAATTTCATTTTTCGAACCGAGATTTTTATAGCACTTTTTCCCATTCGGAATTTGGGAAGCTCTATGACTTTTCAATTTATTTATCTGTGACCATTCGCGCCATGTTTCATTTTTTGTCGAACTTTTTCTGGTCAATTGGCCTAACTGAATGTGTTGAGTAAAAAATGGTTTTGTTAGATATTTACATAGAGTGCTATTGTTTGAAATATGAGCATGAACAATGGAGTTGAAATGTATAGGTAGGTCGCCCACGCTGTTTTTATTTTTACCTACCGACTGATTAGTCATTTTACATTTGGAACTTCTTGGAATCCCGTGAAATTGCAGAGAGGGGATCGGCAGCATGTGGGCGGTGTGCGGCTGTACCATTATTGTGAATGGGAGGCGTTAATTTATTACAGTGGCATTTAGGCTCATTTATAATGAATCATTTGGATTACTGAATTGCATTTCTTATACCTAAATATGTTATGTACTAAGGTTTTTATGTATATCACGTTTACCTGGTTGTGTAATTAAGATTTTTGGATTTTGATCAACCTAATTCGCAGGTAAAATTATTTTATTGATGTTTTGATTGGTGCCTCCTGTGTTTAACTTACATCTTTTGTTATTCACATAGGCCACACAACGTGAAACGTAAGCAAACTAATAGAATTGATAAAAAAAAGATATAATTGTCGAATCTACAAATAAATCCGAAAGCAACACCCTCATCACAATTTCAACGAACGAACGCAAAAACTTTGATTAAGCTTTCAAATCTCCTAATACGAACATTAACAAAAGTTTCTTGTCACCGAAGCAAACAAACTCCTAACATCTGCCGGTTTCTCAGGAGCGTGCCAAGCCCCTCTGATCGCCTTTGAAGGTATAAAGACTATAAAGGAACCATGCGGTGAGGAGACAAGGACACATATAGAAGAAGCAGTAAGTGCGAAAGAGAGGGGAAAAGGACCGGAACATTACACAAGCACGTCTCGGTTGACGGGTCCCGAATAAAATGAATGACTACCGCACCATGGGTTAAAATGCGCCGTAACATTGGAATGAATGAAAATAATAAAAAAGCTGTAATTGCGTAACATGAGGCTGGTCGGTGATGATGATGATGATGAGGTGATACGGATGCAGCTTCGGTTTGGGAACCTTGCGAATACCGGCCATTGTTCTGATGTTAAGCCAATTAAGATGTTTTTTACATCATTAATGATGTTTTGACAATTAAGTAAAAAAATCATGTTGACTAACAAAGACTTTATAAAAATATGGTATAGTAATTATGGAGTTCCTTGATCATTCTTCTCCATTCGAAGCTACAATTTGGAACGAGCAACTTCAGTTACGGACAAACTGACAGATTATTTATTTATTTCTTTATTTGTTGTTGATTTCATAAAGTACGTCATTATGGTTCAATGGGAATAAATTATTTGACTTTGACTTTGAGTTAGGCGTTCCTTAGGAGAGGTTGATGAAAACTGGCATTAGATGAACCTGAATTTTGTGTGAAAGAATATGATAGAGGTATTAATTAACTTGTATCACAAAATCTCTCTCACTCAATATTTTATTACTAAAATTCAAAACATTGCCGAAATAGGTATTTCACTAGGACCCGTGGAAATTACAGGAGGTCTCGCGTCATTGCGATCCCGAGTCATTGTCATTTAACATCAAAATGCTCCAGCGGTAGTTGCAAAACCGCAAAACTATTGAGATTACTCCAATGGTAAACCACTGAACTTCACCAAGCTTTTGTGGTGTTTATTCATTTGGAAATAGGTTTTGTTTTTAAGCTACAGGTTTCGTTCAACATTATAATTATGTTAGTTATCAAGTTAAACCCACAACCAACCAACAACTAAGCGTTTGTACACTATTTTCAAATCTGTAATGAAGGTTTTAGACGTATTTTTATAGTATAACCCAGTAAACAAGCAGACGGATCACCGCTGCCCACGAACACCCGATACACCAACGCGTGACAAGTGCGTTACCGGCCTTTTGGGGGTTAGGAATTTAAGTCTAGTTGGAGATTCGGGGATTAGAAAGAGGGGTTATTGGGCTTCCAGTATCCTCACTTACACAATGAAACACAACGCAAGTGTTGTTTCACGTCGGTTTTCTGTGAGGCTGGGGTATCATTCCGGTCGAGCCGGCCCATTTGTCCTCTGAAACATGGCTCTCCCACACTTGACGAAGAATGAAGACATACCTAACCTTCTTTTATAGTTAAATGATCGTGTACAAAATAATAAAGTAACATTAATTGACTATTTCCAAAAGACATCAAGAGTCGAAAGTTTACACGAGTGCTGTTTTTGCAATCCACGTTTTTAAAAACAGGTTACCTAAGGTGTTTAGGTAGGGTTTTGTTCGTATCTAAGTTACTTGCTTAATAATTGAACAATTTGTTTCGTCAAATCTTCATAATTACTTACCACTTTTTTGAAGGGGAATATCATGCAATGACGTCTCCCGCCTTGGTAAGGCGAGAGGGAGTATCAGCACAGGTATCAGGCTCTTATTGACAAAAAACCACCCCGTTCCTGCTCCTGTTTTTCGATCCGGAAACCCGGTAAACCGCTAGGCAGTCCACAGCTATAGGTCGGCATCATCCCTACTGGAGCATCTGTGGTGGTTTGACGGCTCAATGATACGCGTGTGAAATGCGACGCGCCACACGCAAAGGAAGGATTTACCTACCACAAAAATTACTTTATCTAAAATTGATTGATCTTCACATACCCGTTCGTAAGCGCTTAATTACATACCAAGTATATAGAATAGTAAACAGGGTCTATAAAAATAGTACCGGATATTACATAGATAAGGGTCCGGTTAGTTAGGTAGATACGTAATGCTTATGCGTGAGTGCTTATGTAACATCATTAGTTTACCTTGTAAATAAGAAAATATTATGGCATTATTACCACTGCCTCGTTGGTCGAGTGGTCGCATGTGCGATTGCTGGACAAGGGGTCTCGGGTTCGATTCCTGGGTCAAGCAAGTATAGCTGGGCTGTTTTCGGTTATTAGAAAATTTTCTCAGTAATAGCAAGATGTTTGGAATTGTGCCCAATATATGGCAATAGGCTCACCCCCCTATTACATGGAACTTATAACACAAATGGTGAAAAGTGGGTGTACATTTTACAGTGGTTTTAAGTACCGTAACGTGCAAGGGCATCTCTGCCTACCCCTTTGGGAATGAAAGTCGTGACGTTCCGTACCTATTAACAACCAGCGACAGTCCTTTTCTATTCATTTAAAGATATCTTATCTAACTATTTTGTTGCAGGATATAAGACAATTGTTCATGTCACTGGGACGTCCCGGACTTCAGTGTTTTAGTGTTCTCGTGGTTGGTAATTAGTACCTATTTGACTGTATATTGTAAATCTTAGCAATGCAAGACGATTGTTCATATAATGTCCCACCAACGCATCGGACATCAATATTTAAATATTTTCATGGTGGTGTTAGATATTTAGAATTGCTGTCAAATCCCCAGATGGATCCAAAGATTTTTCACGTTTAGTCAAACAACAAGGAAGCGACAAAGAATCCTCTTTGTGATGATGATGAAAGAAAATCTTAGTTCCATCACGCAATTCATTGATTTTTTTTTAGTTTTATGAACTAGGAAATCAGAAATCTACCTATCAGATGAAGCAGAAGGAATTTGAAGGAACAAAACAAAACTGAAATAGCTACTTACCCGGTAGCTAAGCTATCAGCTACTTCAAACAACTACGGCTATTAAGACATAAAAGATTCGGTGTTTATAGATCTTCGGTCTTTTATCGCGTGTAATAAATAATATCCGAAACATGTGTTTACACACCGCTCTCACATGTGCTCCCGACCTAACGTCCATTATAAAGATATTACGCCGAAGAAGTGACTCTTAAGCGCTTTATAATACAACACATTCAATATTAAAGCTTTGGTACACAAATATTTTGGTCCTTTGGGTCGGGAATTTAATACTCGGTCCTTTTGTAGAAGATTATGGGCATCCTTTACACTTTAAAGAGGAATGTCAAAGTAAAATGTCAAATCATTTATTACAATTAAACCATAAATAGGTACTTTTGAAATGTCTGTCAGTCTGTCCGTCAGTGAAGTTAGGTGTTCGTTCCAAAGTGTAGTTTCAAATGGAGAAGAACGAGCAAGAAACTCCATTCGTTACTCTTTTAAAAAATACATGTTTACAATTTCTCTGATAGGTACATTTTTCCATAATCTGGTAAGCGGGTTGGAGACAGTATTTTAAAAGGATTAGATTAATCAGAAACTCTGTTGCCCGATCTCTGTTTAATATGTTAGAAGTCCCATATTCAATAAATATGACCCCTGTAGGAGGACTAGGGGTGATGGCTACATTGTTTTGAATTTAATACTATTTCGATCAAAACAGCTACTGTTTTAGTAACATGTATCAGCACTGTCAGAGACTACATCAAACAGCTTGCGTCACAGTTTAAGTGTCTGCTAAATATTTATGGTGCTACCGACAGCCGGGCGCAATTAGCATGTCTATCTGTCATCACGAGTCCTCGCAGGAAGAGCTTGTCTCCACCGCCACGCCACTCATGCGCTCCTGGTCTTAAACTCGAGTGCCTGTTGAAATGAATGACGGATTCAAAACATAATTCACGCCGCATTCTTTGTAAATTAAATCGAATGAACGCGAGCGCTCGTTTCGTTCTAAGAATCTTGATGTTAAGAGGAATTTTAATTCCTCTTGCTTTATGATTTCCTGATCGTGCAACGCTAATTTTGTTTCTTAGTACTAATAGCTGGTCTTCGTTAGCGAAATTTATTCGCATAAACATTGATAACGGGATTTTATACACAAGTTTAGTATAGAGCAGTGAACATTTCTCAAAAACAATTCTTATATTAGCCTGAAATATTGGAAAGACGTCACGTTTTAAAAACATCTGCGCATATTTCCGTACCGCAGGACACTAAAGTAACCAAAACTGCATCATGTCCAATGAAACGTGTCCAATAATAAAATCCAATCTCTGTATGATTGTATGTACTTTTACCGTGCGGACTAATGGTGCCGTGCCGGGTCGACGGCCGTGTGAAAGGGACCAGGATATAAAATTCAGTGGGTTAGAGCGAGAGAAGAAGACGAGAAGTGCTGGCAAATACGGTCGTAAAGTAAAACACGGTTTGTGCTTTTTGTTCGATTTAACTTAGGAGTTGCTTGGAACACGAGTGTAGGCCGAAAATTAGTGGGAACAATTTGTGAACAAATAAAAGATGTGAGCATTACAGATTAACGGAATGCACACGGATGTTGGGTAAAGGAGGAATTAAAATGGGTCGCTCAAATTGTTCAGAATGGTTCCCATGTTCTGTTGGATTGATCTAAATCAATGAGTACCAATAACCTATGTATACTCAAATAGAAATAGGGATGATGACGGGGTATGAAAATTAAAAATCTATCCAGTTAAGTAATGAACAAATATTGGACACGTATTTTTTTATTTTGTCATATAAGATACTTAGATAAAATTACTAAAAGTTTAGGAGTGGGAGGATATATGTCATTTCTACGTATAAAATGTGAATCTAGAAGTGACGTCACGCGATATTTCAAACTCATATATCTTCGAAATTATTTGTTTTCATAATAAAATAAAAAAGACATGTCAAATATGTACATGAAATAATCCACAATACGGACAATAAAATAATTCTCTATCCTATTGACCTAAGTATAGGTCAATACGATATGTATTATGTATCCAAATGTGTAAGTATTTAATACTCTGTTATCCTTATTATCTTCTAATACATTTCATACAAAAAAAATCGTACAGGATCTCCATAATTAAGTTATTATCGAATGACCAACAAACATATTCAATTTAAAGATGAAACAGTTAGATCTACGGCTTAATTACATAGCCAATTTCCTCCCAAACCAGATCACAGATCAAATCAGATTAAAACTTGACGGTTGAAATAATTTGGGAGGTATCGCGAAGTTCACAGACGCGTATTTCCTATTCCTATTTGGTACAACTATTCATTATTTATATTGTTTCTTGGCAAGTATAAGAACGGATCCAGTTTTCCAATTAACTGACAATCAGCTTGAAACAAGTGTAGAAATCCTTTTAACTGTTGATGACTTAACTGTAATCACTAAGACGCCTACCAATGGTGGAGATTTTGGCATCCCCATTAACGTTCTAGCGTTATTCTATCTGCCGATGAAGTTTCTTGTTCATTCTTCTCCATTCGAATCTAAAATTCGGAATGAATGAATTCCAATACTATATTTCTTAACGTTTCAAAAGCACTTTGATTTTGAGCGTAATCCCGGTTGTAATTCCCTTTCAAGATCAGGGATACGCTTTCTAGAAGATGCGTTATAATTTTTTAATGTAAACGTT
Organism: Spodoptera frugiperda; assembly: GCF_023101765.2. Classification (NCBI taxonomy): domain Eukaryota; kingdom Metazoa; phylum Arthropoda; class Insecta; order Lepidoptera; family Noctuidae; genus Spodoptera; species Spodoptera frugiperda. Next base: position 10,019,617 of record NC_064234.1, on the reverse strand, counting down.
CAAATATCTGAGTTTTAAAATCAGTAAGTTATTCGTTATTTTAAGATATACCTCTAGGTGGGTAAGAATTGTGGACTAAGTTTTCACTGGAAAACCGATTATGGCAAAATCCAGTCTACAATACTATAAAATGCTGATACACTTGGTTCTTATGTAATTAACAAAACAACAGCAAACTACTACTGAATCAAATGACGAACAGATATGCAACCTTAGTACGAGTTTATTTCATACTATGTCATACTAAGGTTACAGTACACTACTACCGAAGCACGTCCTTATGCCCACCATCTGTCTTAACGAACTAAGACGTCGAGAGATGGCGTTAGCAGAAGAAAAACTGTAACAAGAAACTCAATCCAATAGTTTTTGAGCCGTGTGGTATTTTTTTACATCAGAGGGGATAATCTGTCTTTGTAGGGGGAAGTAATTCTTAAGTATACTTACTTTTACCGGTTGAAACTTACCCCCTCCCCTGTCCTTTTCCACAGGTACGGAGAACGCGGGAACTTTATTTCTTCTGCAATGTAAAATTTTGAGTTATAAGCCCAATAGTTTCAGCACGCGTACTTAGTTGGTAGTTACTAATAAATAGGTAAACACATTGCAATCTTTAAACTGCGGTTGATTTACGGCCAAGTAATAGTTTTTGTTTCAAGCTGAAAACAACTGATGATTTTTAAGGTATAAGCGAACGAGCAGATGGATCATCTGATGTTAAGCAATCGCAACGGCCCATGGACTCCCGAAACACCAATGACGCCACAAGTGTGTTGCCGGCCTTCTGGGGATTAGGAAATAAAATTTTGTTGGGGGAAAATATAAAACAGGAACTAAAAAAATCATCTGAGGCTTCATTATTTGTTATTACAAGTGACGCTCTGTAAAAGTAAATAAGAAATCTAATTAGTTTTGACTGGTCGTAACGTTAATTTTGATCTACCAACGAAAAAATGCTTCACGAAACTTTAATTACAAATTTTCATTAAAAACGAGACACAGAGACAGCTTACCGAATTTCCCTAAAAGACTCCCACATCACTAGTAAATTCGGTAAAGCAATAGAGTGGCAATTAAACGTCCCGACCTACCCTAATGGCATTAATAAGTAAACAATAGGAAGGGCGGAACCGTACTTTGTGCCGACAGGTAACCACCGTGATATTATGGAAGGATTTCCCGGGTCTTATAATGGTGAAACGAGTTCAATTCTAATGAATAGTATATTTGAATGGAGGTAAGAATACGATGATTAAAAGACAGAGAAAAGTATTGGTCGGATTAAAATATTTTGTAAAAAAATATGTACTAGTATCGTATTAAAGTGCGTAACAAATATTTAGCATACTCTTATATAAAACCGGTAACGCACCTGTGACTTCTCTGTTGTTGCGGGTATACATGGGTGGCGGTGGTCGCTTACCATCAGGACACTCGTCTGCGCGTTTGCCCCCTATTCCACCAAAAAAAATTATATTTCGGCACTCGTGTAACGCTGCCTGAGGCGAACGTTAGTCAATTTTTTTACGTCATAATATATCAATAAAAAAGTAATCAATGGGTCATCACTGCTGAATTAGGCTTCCCTAATGAAGTCCAGATCGGCCGCTTGGAAGCAATCCAGCAGCATCACCCTTTTTTTAGAGGAAGAAATCATCCAATAGCTTCTCGACTCTTACTGACTAAAAACTACCTCGTTCCTACTCCTGTTTTTCGAGCCGGAGCCCCGGTAAACCCGCTAGGTAGTCCGCAGTTCCGGAGCAGTAGCACCTTGCCTTTGTATGATCATAAAGTCCTTTTTGCTGGTGTTCTTCCTGTCTGTTGTCTTTGAGCTAGCAATAAATTATATCTCGCACTTCGGTGTGCCTCTTGGCATAGGCCTCCTCCAGCTCTCTCCATTTGCTGCAGCTCTGATCCAGTAAGGTCCTAAGATGAAGCGAATCCATCTTGTCGATTCTTAGGTAAAATAAATCCTACAACAGGTACGTCTAGGCTTACCACAGACTCCTAAGTAAATAAATCTGACTATACCTACGTCGTACACGCTATTATTTACCCACATGTCAAATATAACAAGCCATTTTAGGGGTCAGCGTGTGTCGGCGCGAACCCTTCTCACCTGCCCGTGCCACGTAGGTACCGAATGATTAATTTGGGAACTTTACGCCGCTCGACATTTGTTTGTTTGAAAGTCATTATAACTGGGGAATGGATTGAAATCGGTAGTTTTACGAGTAATTAATTAGGTAATTGTGGTGGTGGGAATGGTAGTATTTTTTTTAACGTTTTAGCAATTATTAAACTAATTTTTGGATTAATTTTATTGTTTCTAATGGAAATAAAGTCTAAAATCAAAATACTTATGTGTGTTTTCTATGAACTTAATTTAAAGATGGCGCGAAAAGATTCTCTGCACGGTTGGCTCGGCAACTGGCTGCCGCGTAACGTGTAGCGTTTTCGATTCTCGCAAGGACCAAGTCTTTGTGTGATCCACAAATTGTTGTTTCGGGTCTGGTCTAGGCAGGAAAAAACTCAAGACTAGGGTCAACGTTTGAAAAAAATATAAGATGGATATTCGTCCCCGTCGTATACATTAGGACTTGTAAGTAACTGTACTTACAACCAGTTAGAGATAGTTATTAACCAATGCATATTAGGTAAATCTCTTTATGGGAACGCATTTTTTTTAAACCATCGCAGCAATTATTTTATATATAACCTTACTGCATCAATTTGTTGTAATTATTATTAGCCCACGCCTGCATGTCATAGAAACTGTAATAATTGACAGTCAACCCTACATTATTACAAAAATATAGGGGAACAATCAATAGCAGGGCTGTCGAGTTGACACCAATTGAACTGCAACAGGGATGTCACAAACCCCTTTAATCGTAACCGTAACTTTGAAATACGTTGTCAATTTAATAATTTTGGATAATTTTGAACAAAAGGCACTGGTAGATATGAAGTGTTGAAGATCGAGCTCTATGGCAAGCTTTAAAAGAGATGTCTACCATTGGAAAGAAAGTTGCTAATTTCGAAACAGTGAGTTCTTTCTCTTGAGTAGGTACTCAGTGACCCTCTTGTTTTCAGGGATAGAGTGTGTGGTTTTAGTCGGTAAGAGTACAACATAACCTGCTGACTCATGCATATCGTAAGACAAAAGGTACCCATGAGGACAAAAGGTATATCCCAAAATTTTTAATACGAAAATAAAAATAGCCTAAGGAATTTATCCCTAACATGAGATAGATTCACTTTTTAAAACATTTAATTTAATCGAACAATATACAGGCACTTTTAAAATAAAATAGAATTCCTCGTCAGTATTCAACATGTATCCAATATCCGAATCCGTATCCGAAATACAGCATCGACACATCCCTAAAAAGCAACAAATAATGGTGATCGACGAACAGTTAAAAGTTGAAACTACCGTTCGTTATCCGAAGTCAAGTGGCGGAAATAATTCGGTATGACGCGATACATTCGGGATTCTAGTTCCATGGTGTAATTGGTGGGGTTAAGCATGTGTTTTATAAGTCCATTTAAATGGATATTTATTTTATGGTAATGAGTTCGATTTCCAGATGGTGATTGCTGTAAGTTTTCGTGTGTAGGAGTTCGTCGGTTGTATTTGCAAACAGCAGAAGGTGCGCGTCATATAGGTACTGTTATATGACCTGGTGTTTGATGTAGGGTTGTTAGCAAATGTCAACAAATTGAAAAAAAACTTTATTCATTTTAGGCGCGACTATGCATACATATACCAATGTAACTTTAACGAGTGATAGGTATGTACCTTCTAGGATTATTTAGTTACCACTGACAGGCGGTAAAGAATCGTCGATGGGAAACCTGGCGTCGTCGTGGCTTACTTATAATTTATGATTTTGGCGATTATAAGACTAGAAATTATAAACTCAGGTTTCCTCGCGATGTTTTCCTTCACTGTTTATCAGTGGCGTCTAAATCATTTTAAAAAGTATGTACCTATACCTCGGAACGCATGGACATCTGTATATGGACATTCCGTACCGAAACTATTTTTACTATTTAAGTATCAACTATTCGTATAACGCATATCACTTATCAAGTGATCCCTCAGTTCGATTACTGCTCACACCTACCATAAAAATCGCCATGTTCTTTTTGTTTTCAGAACAAAATCGTTTCTAAGGAATGGTTTATGTAAACATTACATGTTTCTGAGGACGACAGTTAGTGATTTGCGAGAATGATTAATTTTATAAAGCTGGTTAAATATTTGTACCAATCCAACGTTTAGTTATTCAATTGGAAGGGCAGATTTAAACAATTAAGGACGATTAGTTGAAAGACGACTAAATCCGAAGTGATTTCACCATTTCTGGCGACACACTGGACGAAATAGGACATTTTAAAGAAAAAACTTTGTTATTATTGAATAAATAATTATTATATTTTGGAGTAATTACATTGAAATACATAAATAAAATTAATACATACAATTTACATTATTCATTAATTACTATACGAGAAACAATTGAACAGATCCACCAAGTAATTCGACCTTCGTTGACGCTATCCTTATCTGTCACATGCAATTAAAAAGAGATAGAAGTAACAAAAGCTGTTTATATGTTTAATTGAAATTGAACTCTAATAAATGTGCGTTAAAATTAATTTTAGAATGTCTCAAGACAGTAATAGATAAGATGGGTAATTAATATAGTGTATTACAATTAAATTATTTTATTATATCACGAATTGAATTTCTATTTCTATTTATACATCAGATTTTAAATATCACATAAAATTATTTAGGATTCTAGACATTGTCACATTACATTGATAAAATAGATACATACAAAGATAAATTAAATTCTGCAATGTTTTTTACACATACAAAATACACTTACTGCCATGCTCAGAGTCATTTAATGGTTACTTAACCCCGTATTATGTAATTGGATATTTTTTTAGGTCAATAGGTACAATTAAATATTTAGAAATAATCAAACTTTCCTTCATTAATTTAGCATTTTTCAGAAATAAATGTGCAATGTAATGGAAATATTTGACGACGTCTTAAAAAGTATCACTTTTGGCAAATCAAGTGTTTAATTTTAATTGTATTGTTTTCGATACAAAATTGTTACTAAGGAATAGTTTAAATAATCATTTAATATCTTTGAATATGGCAGTTACACATTAAACGCAGAACAATAAGTACCTATGTCACATAAAATTTTAATAACATGAAAAGACAACATTAAATTTAATCACTGGCCTACAACAATAAAAACTACACATTTACAGAGCTACACAATACAAAAAGCAACACATTACACTACATAGGTATTTAATCCAAAAAATAAAACTATATCACCACTATATCATCACTTTTGAAGTGACAAAAAAAAAATTGCACCCAAAATATTTTTGCTACAAACTTAAAACAAAATCACCACTGTGCACTAGAGTACTACAAAGAAAGATTGAAGAACGAAAAGTCATTTCTCGGATATCACAAGATCCTTGACTACAACATTGATGTTTAGTCTGTGGAATCAAGTGACAGGCGTCGTTGTCATCCACTGATCATGTTGACATCCTCTTCCTCTCCGATTTGCAGGATAGCCTTCTGAATCATCCTCTTCAATCGTTTGCGAGATTCGTGAGAGCGAAGAGTCCGGAGCTCCGAGGCTACGAAATCACCGAAGATCTGTGGGAAAATGGGATGTGTTTATTTCTTCATCAAGTCTACATTTCTATGTATTTATCTACTAGCTTCTACCAACGGCTTCACCCGCGATCTCGTGGGATAGAAAGTATCCTATCACCCAAGTCAGCTTATACCCTGTCTGTATACCAAATTTCATTAAAATCCGTTCAGTAGTTTCAGAGTGTTTGGCGGACATACATTCATACATTTAAACAAACAAACTTTTACATTTATAATACTGATGATTTTTATATTAAATTTCAATGCAAGGTGCAGCCAACTTTTGAACGCATGCTTTACGAGATAAAAAAAGGAATATAAAATGTTGACTTTTGTGATTTCTGAAGTTTAATAAATTGATAAGTTTTTATTATTTGCTTACGCACGTTGAGGCCCGTTGGACCCCATATAATTGATACGGCAGATACTCAGCTAGCTATGCCCCTGATATAGGGGACCTTACAACAGACGCAACAGATTTAACTGAGACTACACGTTTGAAAAAATAACTTTAATTTACCTGACATTCATCAGCATTAATTCCAGGTCTTATCCTTGGAGTAGGTTCCTCAGGCCACATGAGAGGGTTGGCACTGGGTGGCAGTGGGAGTGGGGCTGAGGCTGCTACTCTTAGAGGCTTGTGCAGCCTCCTGCTGGGGCTGCCATTCGCGCTGTTGTTTGATGCGTTCAGTAAGGCCACGTGGGCACGAGCTGCAGCACCAAATTCTTCCTCTTCATCGGCTTGGAATTCTGCTAGCTGGTGGAGGAAAGTATGGTTTAGTTTGATTGTCAAATTGTAATATTATGTGGTGTTATAAGCAAAATTACAAGTACAAAACAAACGAAGTATACAATATACATAATTATAATATTGGTATCATTAACATTACATTGGATATACAAATAGTAATAATTATAATGTCGTGGTGGCCCGGATGATTAGTACGAGAGGAGGTTTATCATGAGTGCGAGTTCGAAACCTACCAGCGACAAGTAGGTACGGTACTAATGTGACGTTTTCAGAGTTATATGCCTTTTCTAAGGTTAATTAGACACCACTGACAAACGGTGAAGGAAAACATCATAAAATCTTGCCTTGTAATTTCTGATTTTAACTTTGAAATCGCCAACCCGCATTGAGCAAGTATGGTGATTAATACTCAAACCTTCGCCGTGTGAGAAGAAGCCTTTGGTCAACAGTGAAATAATACAGTACACCTAATAAAAGTCCATTAAGAAATACTAATTAGTTATATTAAATAAATACTTTATATCTGGTGTTCATTCGTAGATATACCATTCACAATCTTAATAAAATTCTATTTGACTTCTGCCTATCATCAATACTTGTAAACATCAACGATAACATTCCCCTGTTTACGCCAATTTCAACCGTATAACGTCAAAAGTAAAGTTGAGATTTCAATGTCGTAACAAAGCCGACTGTCTATCGATCTAGCCTCAAATATTGTAAACATTATAGAGGTACTGTATAGGTATTTGTTTGTATGTATTTTAATATAATGGATGGAGGAAAATGGGATTTATAGCACATACAATAGTGTTGATATGATAACATATACTTAGGTACGTAAAAGTACAAACAAAACATAAAATACCCTCCCTGTACCTATATTATTATTGTCCCAAAATACAATGTTCAATAAACACAAAAGAGGTAAGTTTCATAAAAAAAACACGAATCCTTTTAAACTTTTCTCTTTGTCTATGACCGACTAGAAGTGTCAGACTGTCAGACATAACTGTCATGACATGACAACAAAACGTCAAACATGAACCAACCGAACAAACAAAATCGATAACAAATAAAAATGTAGGTATTTATTTATATCTTCGCTGCTCATAATAATATACTCAAAGCAAAAATAAAAACCAAAACAACACAATGATAAAACAAAGCGATAAGAGGCAAACAATGTTGACAGTGCGCTGTCATGTAAACGTAATAACAAACACGTGCAGAATGGTAAACAAAGCGAGCTACTGCGGACACTTACCTCCAAATTAACTGCGTCAACGGTCTCCAACGCCTCCGCAGACGGCGTCCGCATCAGAAACGAGAGAGCATCGAAATACTCCCACCCGCTACGCACCACCTGACCTCGCTTTATTTTCCGCAACTCATTGTTAAACTGCGTGCGCAAATTGTGTACTTTTCTGCTTATCTCCTCAGACGTCGTCCCTATCACCTCCGCCAAGTACTCAAACTTCGCTTGTCTAGTGTTCCGGTCTCGGTTCAACGGATTCTTCGGATCCCACAACTCTCGACACTCCTTCTCCATAGTCTCAATCAACTTTATCGTATTCTCTGTCGTCCAGTACAACTTACATTTCGCATTCTGATCACGCCTCAAAAACTCTCTCTCACTCTCCGAATCCACTTCTATTTTCGGAGAATAATTATTGATAATATCGTACGAATTTGAATTTGAATCCGCCATGTCGAAATTGACGTTGTAGTATCGAAAGCGCTCTAGCGAGACTGAGGGGCGAGAGCGCCGAGACCGGTGTCTGGCGGAACGGCAACGTCGCTTACGTAATAATAGCCGCGCGACGTTGCCAGCTGGTACGATAGCGCGTGCATTTGCGTTGCATAGTTAGGTACTGGAAGGCGCTAAAGAGACTAAAGAGTTGAACCATATACCTAACGATATTAGTGGCTATTAGCGTAATTTGTTAACAAAGGAAGTGTTGTCGGGGTTTAGCCGTCTGCTAGCCTAGTAACCAAGTAGATAAGTACAATCTGAGATCGAGAAATGAAAGCGATAGTATGGAATAGGAGATGAGCCTTTAGAAATGTGATATTTATCGCGTTACACGCGTCACCTTTGGCCTAAGCTAAACATAATCTACGTTGCTACACCGACTAGAATGTACATACAAATGTAATAATTTCGAGAGTTTTCCTTAAGGTAAGGAATCGTAGCTAATATCTGGCGTGAAATAAAAGATTTAATGATGAACACATGCTGTATAAGTCATCAAATCCGCTCGTAAATGTGTCCTGTTTATAGTATAAGCCGTCTGTACGTATTTATCGTTTGTAGATAACTAGTTAGGTACTACCTACGCACGTAAAAGTTGATGCGTAGTTTCATAGACATAATGAAAAGTAAGAAAATGTCGCACGAATGTAACTTAGGTATAAGGGTTTTAAAACCAACTTGTATTTTCTCGAAAAGGCAGCTATCATACATAATTCACATTAGTTTTGTAAAACTGGTAACTACTAGTTATTAATAACATGTAAACAGTTGGGTAATTAAGTATATACAAACCAGTTTTAATATTTACGTTTTTTTTTATGATATAAGCCGGTTAACGAGCAGACCTGTTGGTAAGCAATCAACGCCGCCCATGGACACCCGAAACACCAGAGGTGTTACAAGTGCGTTGCCAACCTTTTGGGGGTTAGGAATTTAAAGGTTATTGGGGAATCGGGGATGGGAAAGATTGGGAAGGGGAGTAATTGGTCCTCCGATGACCTCACTCACACAACGAAATATAACGCAAACGTTGTTTCACGTCGGTTTTTTGTGAGGCCGTGGTATCACTCCGGTCGAGCCCACACTTAAAATTTTGAAAGGATAGTTGTTATTCTAAAGTAAAATATGAATTTAGAATTGTAATAGTACCTACACAACTACACACAATGGTTGAGTTATTCTAAATGGAACCTTAAACATCGGTGATACGATCACTAGTTCAATGAGTAGTAGGTATCGGTCCGATAGATTAATGAGTATCGCCGATGGATGACCCAATTGAGTCTTAATTCTTAGGATGACACAGGGGTCGACAGGGTCGGGAGAATATTGGTTCAGTTAGCTATTATACTCATCTGTCTACGGTTTCGGAATTATTGATGTACTTAATAATTATTATCATTATCATCATTAATAGCCGGAAGACGTCCACTGCTGGACAAAGGCCTTCCCCTTAGTCCTCCAAGCCTAAAGACTGGTCACCTGGATGATATGGACTTAATAAAAATGTCAGAAGAAAATCAATCAGGGGGAAGGGGATCAGACAGTATAACTAGAAAAGTTCTTATATAGTATTTTAAAAAAATAATTTTATCTTACTGATGGATGTGTGTAGGTTGATGTTTTTTATGGTAAAAGCCAGTAAACGAACAGACCGAACACCTGAGGAATCGCCGCCGTCCATTGACATCCGCAGCACCAGAGGCGTTACAAGTGCGTTGCCCGCCTTTTGGGGGTTAGGAATTTAAGGGTTGTTGGGAAATCGGGGATTGAGAAAGTTGAGGATGAGTGAAATTGGATTAGACAGGTAAATGAAAACTTTAATTATCACAAAATCTTCCGTAGTCAAAACAGTATAAATATCTAATAAAATACTAGTTTACTTGAGGAAAAATTCTACTCCTTTTTAGACGGATACAAGGAATTTCAATAACAAATTCACACGCAATCACGAAAAGTACTATCCCGTACAAATTCCCGGGATCCCAACACTACCTTTTCACATTTATTCGAGGAAAATCTTCAATACAGATGAAATCGAGTATGTTTCCGGGCGGTCCCGGGGAAGCGCGCCACTAAATGGATCGCTGTGCCCAATTTAATAACAGATACGGGATACGGGACACGATCCCGGGATATCGGGATCCTCTCTTTGTATTGTCACTGTACAATGAACTTGTATTCAGAAATGATATTTCGCTTTTGGTTTTATGAATGGATAAAAATAATACGAGTATAGTGAGAAGTTTATCGTGTCATTGTTAGTTGGTGAATTATATTTTGAGTTTTAAGGAGCTTTTTTTCTAGAGATGTAGATGAATAGGGTAGATGACTAATTTTTCTTTACTCACTCATTTTAATTTATTTAGACATAGATTATTTTAAATAGATAGACACGTGATTTTATTTTCTAACGGTAAGAAGAAGTACCTACTTTTGACGATGTATTGATTTGAAATATCGTATGACGGTCACTTTTGAATACATTTTTTACTCAATAGTTACTAGCTCCTATACCTTGATTCGTTTTAGGTAAGTACTGTTTTCTTTTACGATAAAAAAAAAACGTATTCTAATATATTTTCATTTTCTGACTGACGGATATTAAATAGATTTTTAATTTTCATACGCGTCCCTATCATCCCTATAAGTGTTTCCACTATTATCACCTATCATCATGTCATATCCATTCACTACATTCATTCAACTTTAAACACCAATGTTTATCACAGTTCCTACAAAAAAGTAAACTTAATTTAAAATCCACACACAACAGAAACCCTTTACAAAAAATCCGTGACAAAAACTTAATTAAACGTAACATTACAAGTGACCAGTTAAATGACAAACAAACAAACGAACAGACCAAAGGGTTACTGTAGGGGTCCGTCCGATATCAACTGGCTTGTGGGTAGCGGCCGCAAATAATTAAACCATTAGTGTTTCAAACGCAGCGGGTTCCGAAACTTTATGAATCCTTTTTGGGTGTATTTTGGTATTTGTGTAATTATGGGTAGTATACTGATACGTTGATATGAATGTAGTATCGTGACTGTTATTGAATAAAGAGGGATTAATAGAGGTGAACTGCTTATGGTGGATCGACGATAAAGTACCTAATTACAATAAGTTACCTTGTAGATTTGCCTCGCACAGTAAAACTGTGGAATGAGGTGTCGTCGGCGGTATTTCCGAACCGATACGACCTGAAACCCTTCAAGAAAAGAGCGTATTCCTTTTTAAAAGGCCGGCAACATACCTATGACTCCTCTAGTGTTGCGGGTTTCCATGACGGTGACTCGTCTGCTCGTTTGCAACCTATTCCATAAAAAAGGCATTTTGTAAAGTTCCAAACATAATAATTCTACGGAATATGAAAGGGAGTGAATAAAGTTAACTTTTACTTACTACTCACTGTAGGAATCTTTAACCATTTATAGAAAGGTATTTGAATAGTCCCATTGTAAGCTAGCTGCCAAACTTCAACACAAAACTTAAATACTTGAACCGTGTACCTATAGTCAGATAAATCTATGAACACAATAATACTAAACTTGACGTGATAATCGCACTCAAATTCAGCCAGAGACTAAATTAATGAAACAAAAGTAATATTCATCACAAAAATCTCCCTATTTCTGGCATAACTGTAAAATTCCAACACAGAATGGGATTGAGGGATTTATCGGATCTGTTCACGTCGGAATACTGGGAACAAAGCAAATGGGTCGTGTTAGGAGTGACCAATTAAATGGCAAATAAAATACAAGAGAGGGACTGACACCCTCCGGCCCTCCGGCCTCAGACACGTGGCGCGTGTTTGTGAGGTATCGCGGAATGTTCGCGAATTTTCAATAGAGTTCAAATTGTGGGAGAATAGCTTTTGATTTAGTAACTACTGTGGAGAAGATTTTAGTGGTATGGTCTGATGAATGTGACTTAGTTGATGCTTCTTTTATAACATAGTTACTTAAGGAAATATCAATATTTTTCTTTTTATTTAAAAGCTAATTAATGTCCCATTCTTGGATTTTGTACAAACATACAATTTCACATGCATATGACACCGAGACTCGAAACAATAATCGGTAGATCCTAGATTGCACAAAGAGTTGCTCCATGCGGGAATCGAACCCGCAACACGTTGAACGACAGCCCAGCTACCGTGCCAATCCTGCAGTCAAATTATAACTAGGTATGCGATTTTCCAATATTTTCTGACTATTGCTTATAAGGCTTAAAGTTTAAAATCGTAGAAAAAGGCACGGAATCTTCTTTAAACTTAGCCATACAAATGTCACCAAAACATTTGTTCACCAATAACAAAATTACCTTTAAAATATTTCCTCATTATGTTAAGACTAATCCTTTATTCCACAAGTATCAAATAATCTCCACGTTGCAGTATACGAGTTAATATATTGGGTAATTAGAAACGATCAAACTTCCCCCACCGTTCGCTCGCTCCATGTTAATCTGCATCCCCAAGGGAAAACGCCATCATCTATTAGCTAGTGACTTTAAATAGGAACAAGCTTAATTAGTCTTCTTTTCTTTCTTCTAGACTTTCTTCGAAGAGATAGGTTTTTTAAATTACCAAACACAAATTGGACAATAGTTTTTAAAGTATCATTAAAATGTGTAAAATAAGCGACCAAATAGAAAAAAAACGTATGTATTTGTACGTAAAATCCCGACGTCATCTAGAAAAAATTGCCGTTACGCCTTTGTTCGCCTAAAGGATAGGCAGAGGCACATTACGGTACGTAATGCCACTGTACAATGTACACCCCACTTTTCACCATTTGTGTTATTAGTCTCATGTAATGGGGGTGAGTCTATTGCCATATTCTCGGTACAATTCCAGACGCCGTGCTCATACTAAGAAATTTTCGAAAAACCGAAATGAGCCCAGTATTACTTTTTCCGACCCGGGAATCGAACCCGAAACCTCTTTCCCGGCAGTTGCACTTGTAACCACTTGACCAACGAGGCAGTCACCTAGAAAATGTTATAACATTCATTTAAAAAAGTGCTGTTTTGTCTTTTATTACGCTAAAAACAAGAAAATTCCATATCATTTTATATTATCACAAACAAATATAAAATCGAAAAATCCAATGCTTCACACGAATAGTCGACAAAGCAGATACCGAGATAGTCGGCTGTTATTGAATTCTACAGATCCTGTATTGAACTGTATTGAATTTCCAGCTTCTGCAGATATTATTGAGTTTGTAAGAAGCGCTTCTATCGCAGAATCCACACCGGTAGTAGCGAAGCGAGCGTACTTTGCGACACACTACGAACTAAATAAACTTTAAAAGTGTTTAAAATGCAACGAAAATGGGTTTTTATTAAAACCTTCTGCTCGTTAAGTGATGTTAGCTCAACCTCTAGCAGCTTTAAATTGTGAAAATAAATCAAAATAAGACTAAACTGTTTTCATCGCATCTGTTCTTTTTTATTTTCAGCCGCTATCCGGCTGGCTGTGGGTGAGTGTCATACTCACTCACACCGATTGCGAAGTTCAAAATGAAAAACGACGAAAAATTTCGAAAACCAAAATGTTCATACGTTGTATGTATTCTTCTTCATAGAAATCTGCATTTTGCAACAAGGACTACTACTACACTATTAACTGTTAACTACTACTATTAACTGAGAGACAGACTAATTCCCGGAATAATTAATTTAATTTGATGTTTTGATTTTATGATCTAAATAAATGCCTGTGACATACGGACGGACAGACAGACAGACATGACGAATCTATAAGGGTTCCGTTTTTTGCTATTTGGCTACGGAACCCTAAAAAGCGTTTCGGTTAAAAATTAAGAACTGCTATGCTGCAGCCATTTTTTTATTTGGATCCATTTTCATAATGGTCCAACTCCTCAATCATTGTTGAGACTGATCACTGGTGTTGTGAGGTTTGCATTCCGTTATCCCCGATTTTATTCCCCAGGGAAGAACCTTCTTTTAAAAGTTTCTTCCCGAAAATAAAAAAGGTCACTATGGGTCACCGAGGCCGTTTTGTTGTTTTCCATACTTAAATGTATAAATAGAAACGTATTTGTTCCATATTAAGTACAATTATTGTTTGTAAGGAAAGATTTTATTTTCTACTAGCTTCTGCTGTTGGTTTCACCAGCGATCCCGTGAAGTTACTCAAAATAAACTTAGTCAGAAAGAGAGGAAGAAAGAAAGAAAGCACATTTAATTAACAAGCTAAAGAAAAAAAAACAAATTATATATAGGTACAGAGTTCTCATTCAAAAGCAAAACTTACTCACCCTCTATTTTAAAAGCAAAACAAAGTAAAACTTCTCCGTCTAAATATAAACAGGCAAAAAGCCAAAGTTTCAAACTCGAATAAATGGAAAGTTTTAAAAGTACAATTCAAAGTCCCACAAGTGTCGTATATTAATTAAAAGGAGACGATGTGTTGCCAACGCGAATATTTCGCTGAATCTGGCAACACTGCACCCTCTTTTGCTCTCGTGTGCATGGAGGATAGCGAGGGAGAGTGCCGGATTAATATCTAAATAATGAGGATGCCACGCCTTCAGTGTGGATGGTTAGCAAAAACATTGTGATGTAATTTTTAATCTAGAACTTTTTTATGTTAAGTGAGCAGATGGATTACTTGATGGTAAGTAATCTAGCCATGAACTCGCAATACCAGAGGATTCACAAATATTTTCTCAGTCTAATAGATCATAGTAACTTTTAGTCACTAACTCCTTAAAGTAACTTAGACACTAATTAGTTAATAAAATAGGTTCAATAAAAAAGAAAAAACATATGTTTATTTTATTCGTTTACTGAACGTAAAAAAATATAGTTTTATAGTAAAATACATATAATTAATGTTAAACAAAGCTATCTCCTTTCACATCTACACCACCTAATTGAAGGCAATTATGTTATTATGTCCATTTAATGGGGTGCGATCGTGAACACCATGACTTGCTGTTAATTTACGATAGTTATTATTGACTTTTATATGGTAACGCGTTGATCATTACCTTCATATTCAGTAGGCATATATGCCTAGCTAGTCATAAACATTGCCAATTGTTATCTCTAACTGAGAACTTGTAAAAACCATTTTACATGACACAGAAATAAAACCTCGTTAGTAACCTTTTTAAAAGGCCGGCAGCGCACATGTGGCTCCTCTAATGTTGCTGGTGTCCATGGGCGGCGCTGATTGCAGCAGGCGGATCACCTGATGGTAAGCGATTAGGTGACCCGTCTGCTCGTTTGCCTCCAATTCCATAAATAAAACCTCTAACTCAGCAGTCACTTACAACAACTAACTTAGGCACAGGCAGTTATAAATAAAATAGGCACTAAACAAAAATAATCTACTTTTTTTGCAGACCATACTTCGTATCTCTCGAGACAGTTCCCGGCAGAGGGCGAGTGGGTAACGGGCGGCGGAAAAATGTCGTTCCTAGTGATTTACCACCTGTCACTCTGCCTACCCACCAACGGGATAATGTTCACGCTTCAATTGATGAGCACTGATATTGGATAGGGTTAGCTTTCTTTTACAGGGCCGAACTTGGCAAAATCCGGGGCCCCCAAGATTAAGTAGACAAAGAATTGATCTTTTTTTTTAATCAATAAAATTAGAAGCAGGATAATGAGAAGTTTCTAACTTCAGATTCAGTGATTGATGTTCTTGATTTTGGCTAAGATGGAAGGAATTAAGAAACAGTTAAAGGCGATCTTTTCAAATCCAAATCCAAAGGAAAATCAGTATGGAATCCTTTTTTCAGGGAAGAGCAATGCCGAACTTTTACTGACGGGGCGGGAAACAAAAAAAATTTGCCGCGTTGCGTAGGTCGCAGCACAAGAATATGACTTTACGATTGACAATTTGTAGGAACAGAAAAAGAAACGTAAAAAAAGACAAAGAAAATGGCATTTAATTAATTCTCCTAGTAAGTAATCTGACCGCTACCCTGATTAAATGATCAGTCCGACCCTGGTTCCTTTATTGATGGTAGCAAATCGCCGTTAAAGGATGTATCATCAGATTTATACGGGTCCTTTCAGCTGACAGAGGAGCTCTTTGATCTATTTATTTTGGGAAGGTTTTGGAGAAACGTCGTAATTTGTCTACATTGGCATTGTTGCTACCTTTCACAAATGAGAATCTCTTTACAGTTTGATTCCGAGATCAGACAAAGATTTATTGGTGTGATTTTGAAATTGTCAGCAATAGTGTAATAGTGCAAATCTTAATCTGACTGTTATGCGTGTCATCATGCTTGGTCATTGGTGATTATCTTGTCTTATTAAAATATAAGTAACTTAGGAATACTTATAAGTAACTTAGGAAAAACATAACACCGTTCTATCTATGTCCCGAAGTGATAATAAGACATTAAAATAAGTTGACAGCAAGCTCATTATTGTACACCCGTCACTAACCCAGGGTTTCCCGAACTATGGGTTGTGACCCATTGGCGATTCGCAAGCGAATTTTCTGTAGAAAGACATGCTTACCAACAGTTCCGTATTTTATTTTTCATATTGATAATGGTTTAATTATTTCTGCAAGTGGATGGGTCCTGAGTTTAGGAACTTAATTTACATAGTTCGTAGTCCAGCCAACTTTGGAAACCACTGCACCAGCCTATTACTGATTCCAGAGCGTGAGGATCGAAATCTTTTCTGAGGAACAATTATAAGCAAGACCTTCCACTTGCCAATACTTCATCAATGAGGTCAATTGCAAGTCAGATAAACGTATCCTGGCATCACGCAGTCATTCACTTAGAGTGGTCAATAGACCGTCTCACCTTATCAGTAGCCTAACCTGATATGATACGTTATCACTCAGGCATGCCACTCTATCCGGCCACTACGCAGAAACCTGGGAAGGCTTCATTAGCAATTTGCGTGCAGTGTCCTGGTTCTCAATGGTTTCGTGGGTATTTATAGAAATACGCTGGAGGGAAATTTAAATTGTTTTCTTTTTTCGTGTTGATTTGTTTTTTTTGCTGACCATTCAAATTGAAGGCTATAGAAATGTTTCTGGGATGCTAGACATTTTAGTCATGTGCGTATATGTTATGTAAATTTTAACTGTCGAAATTATGATTAATTAATTAAGTATATGGTGCATTTATGTATTAATGTAATATAATCTCGCATTGCAAAGTGAAGGCCTTTGTTCCGCAGTGGACGTTTCTCGGCTGATGATGAATCTCGCTTTGCCCCACTTAAGAATTTTCTTCTGTATCGTGGATGCGTTTACAAACATAGACACCTAGGACCTAAACAACAATTTGTGGATCATACAAATAGTTGCTTTGTGCGGGTATCGAACCCGCTACACGTTACGGCAGTTTGCCCAGCCACCGCGCCAACCGTGCAATCAAGCTGATTAAATCTTCAACTAAACTGAACAATTTTAGGAAACAATTGAACTACCTACCGTACTTACCAACATCAAAACAAAAAATGTATTCTTTATTCAAATCACAATTTTAAAGAAACACTCCACACGTTTACACCTCTCATGCATTGGATTCTAAGCTTTATCTGCCATTGTATAAAGTCTAATTCAGGAAAATCACGTAGAAATGAAAGTAAAGCAGATTTTCAACATAGATGGCGTTAGTAATATCATTGTGACGCTTAGATGAGGAAAATTCCGACGCAAATTGAAGATCCTTGTTTGTTTTATTTTTTGTTTTTCTTTAAGAATATGTTTATTAAGTAGCTATTCTTAGAAATTTGTTGTTTGCTTAATTTAGTTCATAATACCAGTTTATGTGCCTTCGCAATTGCTTTACTGGGTTTTAGGGAGTTTGGGGATAACTTAACCCAAAAAATCTGAACTATCCCAAAAATCAAGGACCCACGATCAAAATATAGCATTACACAGATAATTTCGTTATTTATGGGCGCCCCTAACAGAATTCCTTCCCTTAAATGCCAAGTTCGAACCGCATACCTGTCGATCCTTGGGCCAAAGTCGCAAAAAACACGAGCAATCTCGCAGCACATTTTAATAGCAGTTATTTAGCCGACCGGTGACGGCACAAAGGCGGTAATTTATCGCACGCCCTCTTCCATTGCTTCGCCGAAGCACGCTTCTAAAACAACCTACATGCAGGCGAACTTTTCAAAAACTGACCTTATTACAACGCGCTACAGTTACATTTTAATTAACTTTCGAAACGAATACGACGTTCAAATTCAAACACGCGAGACTAGTAATCATTCGATGTCCGATGCCAGTTTGTCTTATCGGTTTCGTTTCTTTGTTGGATTAGCAACCTTGGGGTTTGTGGTATAGAGTTGGTTTTGTATTTGTGTTTTTGCTTGGAATAATATTCTTGTTTCGTCTGGATGTCCGATAATAAATCGAGTGTGGCGACGAATATGTTCGGGCTCGCATCGTTTTCATTTACAGGTGTATTTCAAGAATCAAATAAGGATTATAATTTCTTCGCAATTAGTGCTTGAGTGGTTTCATTTGTTTCCTGTCTCATTATAATGATTTATCACTCATTGTTCGTGTTAGACGATATCTTGCTTCTAATCTGAATGGTGAAAAAGTCAATTTCATGTTTAACAAAGAGCAGCTGTCCCGAAATGCATTCGAAGAAAATAAAATATTTTTACGTAAATACTACTTTCAATAGTAATAAATGTTAAAAAATAATAAGGTCCATTGTCTAATGACTAAAAAGTTACTAAACAATAATTGTACTCTATATTTCAGACGGAATAAAACAGGAGTAGCTTATCCAAGGGAGAAAGATTCAATCCCTGTTTACAATAACAAAACAAAAGCCAACACTGACTAAGCAAACACACTCGAAAACAAAACAAGATCACGAACAAAAAAGAAATGCTAATCCACCAAACCGAAATCCGAACTTTAAAAGAAACTACGGAATCCAAATCCTAACAAGATTACCCGACCTTTTTACCAAACAAACAAACAGATAGACAGACAGACAGACAAATCAAACACCGACACCAGTAAATAAATAAAAGCAATAAACACATCACAAGGGGTCTGATTCAAAGTATTTTTCTTCTAAAGGAAAAATCCCTTCAAAAAGCGAGACCACAGAAAAGACATGAGGTGCCAACATTATTTATGCATTACAAAGAGAAATCGGGGTTGGAAGCCGTGAAATTGAAAGAAAGCCGCGTGTAAAAAACAAATAAAGTATTACTGAGGTAGTGGGAAATGTCAAAGGACGAGGGGGAGAAAGAAAGGTGAAAGAAAAACTGCAGGGCTGCGGTTTCTGTGGACAGTGGGGGGTTACACTTGAGAGTTTGGAAAGTTACATATATGCTACATACATCTTTAAAGTTAAAAGGGATTGCATAAAATAAAAGAAGTTTAGCATTAGTTATAAGTAAGATTAGTATTAGGCAGACCTAATGCAGATAGCACATTGAAACAATGAAATGATAATATGTATTGTGTCAATGTGTTTCAGTCGTCAACAAATTATTATTGTAAGTATTAGTCAAACATTATTTATATTCTTACACACTACCTTCTGCTAGCGGCTTCGCTCGCGTTCCCATGGGAGAAAAAGTATCCTGTCACCCGAATCAACTCATACACCCTGTCTGTATACCAAATTTCATCAAAATTCATTCAGTAGTTTCAGCGTGATTGCCGGATAAATATCCAATCAAACAAACATTTATAATATTAGTGTGATTTTAAAAAGAAGTCATAGAAAATACATCATTAGAGAAAAGGCGCAATCAGAAGTTTGAACCCCATGTTTGCTTGCGGTAACTCTCTCCGACTAATAGGAAACAATACACAGGACGAATAACTAATGCGTAATATTAGCCTGTCATGAAACATTTGTGATAGAGGATTCGAAATTAGAGAAACAAGTAATATAAGTTTTATTTGCCAGCAAACCGCTGAGCTCGATGTTCAGCTTCCAGCCATCACTGCCAAATCAGTTCAATGAACATAATCTTTGAATGAATTAGGAGATAAGACATTCCTTTCATCTACTCCGTGTTTTGGACGGTTGCCAGATAATCTATTTTTAATAAACTCCATTCACATTAACAAGTGCAACAGTTGCTTCTATTCGAGCAGCCATTAATCTCACACTTATTTGTTTTTGAAGCTCAACTCGGCATAAACGTTACACGTCTTTCCCTGAATAGGCAGAGGAAGTATTAAATTGTACACCCACTTTTTGTCAGTTATGTGTAAATGAAAGTGTGTGTTTGTAAACGCAGACACGACTTAGGAAAAAATCCTAGCGTGGGACAATTTACTAAACGATTTTATTAGCTTACCTCGTGTATTTATTTACGAGTATTCTGGTTAAAGGTAATTGAAATTTTAACCCCTTACTGATGTAAAATCGATCTTATATTTGATACACACTCTTAATCTTGATGACAAAATATTTTTATGTATTAGTGGTTTAATTATGAAGTACGAAGTTATGTTTTGAGCGTAATGGTGACAAACCCGTTGTCATAACATTGACTACCGTATTGACTTCTGACTACCTATAAATTCTGACTTATGTGTTGTCATTCGGAATATCGAAACACAAAAATTGTCTTATCATTTTAATGTGGGAATTGATCCTAAAAAAAGTTTTATTACTCTTCTATTCGTCACTAAGACTAATATAAAATTGGAGTATTATAAAGATCCTGTTCCTTCCTGACAGTATTGCATTAAGTAGCGGTTTGCTTAATCATTATTTTGGAACATTTCGTATGGAAAATAAATCTAAAATCAACTGTTAAAACAGATACTTAATCTTATTTTTCTTCACGTATATAGAGAAACAACGTGACCATTTTTGCTTTCACAACAAAATATCATTTTCGTCTGCCGCAATGCAATATCAACGGAATGGTCCCTAGAGTATTATCTATTCGTTGAACCAGACGGCACGGCCCCATATGCAAACGTTTGCAAATAAACTTATATTATACGTGGATATGAACATATTTTTCTGAAGAAAATGTAATATAGACAGTCGTATTATTGTATTTATGGTTTACTAGCTACTTCCGCGCGGTTTCACCCGCTCTGCTGGGCTCCTATTGGTCATAGCGTGATGTTTTACAGCCTATAGCCTTCCTCGATAAATGCACTATTCAACACAAAAGGAATTATTCATATCGGGCCAGTAGTTCTGGAGATTAGCGCGTTCAAACAAACAAACTCTTCAGTTTTATAATATTAGTATAGATTTTAATATGGAGAAGATTGCCAATATCTTCTTTTAGAATGATCAACTAATCAGAAACCTCGGAAGACCCTTATCTAAGCCCTCTGAGTTCGAGCAAGCAATTTTGGTACCAAAAATGTATTTTTCGATTTTCTTTTCGAGGGGAGATTTCAGATTACTTATCAAATTTTAATTATGACGGATTGGAGTGGAAAACCAAAGGGAAGATGGATTGTCTGTAGACTGTTATGATAGAAAAGATAATAAGCTCATTTTCAAGGACAAGACAATACTTAATGCTGGTACGCCAATGCCCGATTTTAGGTCCAAGTAAAACAGGTAAAGGACTAAAATATAAACTAAAATTGAAAAATGTAGTAGTGAAAACTTAGTTTGATAAAAAACTATTCTTGTTTCTTTGCTCTAATATTAGGTTTTTCAAGATTCCAAATTTATTTTTCTATTGTTCTTGGAAGCGTAAATTAAAGATGCTTCCGTTTCATTAACTAATCGAAAATCTAAGAGGTATAAAGAACCTATGGTAAAGAAACTGTCCATATCCAGGTACAAAAATTATTCCGTAGATATAACGGAACCAAACACAAACGAATACATTACAGTTTCTACATCACCACAGCCAATTAATTTAATACTATTCAAACTAATGGTTAATTCATTAACTCGACTAGATAAACTAACCTCATATTTATCATCCACCCGCTAAGCAAGCGCGCGCGCATCATTGACTAACTAATGGTCTTTGTAAATCATGTTTATGATCTCACACACGACTGGTAGGTAAAATATTAGAGGGCACCAATAGGGTACATTTAAAATAAAACTACTATTATCCTTATTTCAACGTTCATACATCTCAAACTCGTCGAAGTTAAAAATAGAATGTCGAGAGCTCATCAGTAGTCTGCGCGCACGCAGCCGCGATGCCGCGAACCTTCGGGGGAACAATAACTAGCTGTTCGGCCGCCGGTGTCGAAACACGAGGTCGCACGAAGGTGAGCCGAGTGCTAACACCACGATCACGACATACGCACACTATAACGAACGCATATATTTGTAACAACCAACCTACAAGACCCCTGACACATCTAACTTCCAACCTTACCCCAAACACTTTACAAACATTTACAAAAAAGTCAACAGCTCATGTTATACTGGTTTCGTTTCATGTGTGTAGTATTTACGTACAGTCGTGTTCATGTATGTACATTGTAACGCACACAAACAACGCCTCGGCACGCAAAAGCAAAACATGCTGTCGAAAATTTTATGTACGGTCAACAAATAAAACTGTTTATTTTATTTCCTTTAAATTACGTTACATTTAGTTAATTTTCACCTCGTTATTTATTGGGTTAATGAGAGATATATTGCAAGTGTTATTGCAACGAGGTAAGTCTGAATAGTATAACTAAAGCATAGTTTTATGTAGTGGAAATTGTTTCCATCGCTTACTAGCTAACAAATTAATTTGTCTAGGAAAAGTGTCTAGGAAAACGGGAAAGGAAAATTTATATAACGGACACTAGGAAAGCTACATCATGCGTTAGTTCTTTATACTTATGTCAATTCCAATGTTAAATGCCATTGAATTTCAATTGGATCATGGAAGTTAAGAAAGGATAGCTTCCTAAAAGCCTCTTTAAACTAATTGATATTCTTTCATCTCCTCAAAATTTTCAAATGTATTTTTTTTTACTATATATTAGTTTTACAATAACCACAATAAGTTGTCTCACCTATGTTTTCTTTTTCCGATATATATATTTTTTTTACTTATGTAGGTAATAAATATATTTTGATTTTAAGCCCAATTCCATTTTAACACCACTTCACTTACTTAACACTTCTCTCAAAAATCTGTCACAAAACTAAAAATGACAAATAAACGAATATGCTAACCCTCCCGTCGGCTCAATAGGGCGTCATTTGCATTGGTAATGTGACCGCTCGCGTATTGGTAAACACGGTGAATTACCGCGCGATGCCGCGTCTAGAGAACGCGGCACCGCGCGTCGTAACACACACGATCAATCATTTGTCAATGTGTGGTCCACTGGTCGAGCCTTTTCATGTACGTAATGGGTAGATAATCAACTTGTAGATAACGTCTTAGTAGATTATGTTTTATTGTATACGATGAATTAAGCTGTTAGATGAGTTGTTAGTTTTACAGTAGTACCTATATTTTTTTATGAAACGGTGCTTAGCCTAGTGATAAATTTACTAGGAATTTAGTCTGGTGAAGGAGTCTTGCTTAAACCACTTTTTAACACTATTTGAAAGGCACTCAGTAGTAGTATTTCCAAATAAACCTTGGAGATTGCACTTCAAAAGTTTGGGGCGAGAGTCCAACCCATGCACTGGATTTGCTCTCAAGCGCACAGATTGTAGATTCTGATGTAGAAGACGCCAATAGTCTTACAAAACTGCATCACCTGCATAAGTGTGGCAGAGCCATGCTTCGGCATGAATGGGCTGGCTCGACCGGAGTGATACGACGGTTTGGCAGAAAACCGACGTGAAACAACGCTTGCATTGTATTTTTATTGTGTGTGTGTGAGGTCTCCGGTAGGCCCAATTACCCCTCTACCCAATCCCCGATTCCACAAGAACCCTCAAATTCCTAACCCTCAAAAAGAAGGCGATTGCTTACCATCAGGTGATCCGTCTCCTCGTTTAGAGTCTTACACAATACAAAAAAACAACTATCACGAAATCACGAGCTGTTGATGATAATAGCTCTTTAAAAATGATTTTAGTATATTAGCTGGAGAATATACATTGAAAAAATTGGAATATATGTATAGTAAATATACATGCGTTAATTAATAATTACCTATTACCGTCCTTTAAATTTTAATGAAGCCGTTTGCATTATGCAGCGGTGCACAATGTAACACCCAGTTTTTACTTGTTCTGTTATGAGCTCCGTTTAATAAGGTATGAGTCTATTGTCGTTCACTGAGCATAATCCTAGACTCCGTGCCATTAATCAGAAATTTTCTAAAATCTTCCGAGAATGGAAATCAATTACCGTTGTTTTTTAAGGGGGAAATCGTCCCATTGAGCGAGAGAAGGAGAGGGAGTGTCAGACTCTTACTGACTAAAAACCACCCCGTTTCTACTCCTATATTTCGAGCCGGAGCCCCGGTAACCCGTTAAGCAGTTTGAAGCTCCGGGTCGGCAACAGCCCTACTGGGTCCCATCTGCCTGATGTGTCTGGTCTGATGGCTCTTTGAGGCGAGCGCAGAACGCGACGAGTCCCGTTGCTAGGCAGTCGCATTTACGAAGATTCTACAAACCAGACATTTTATAATAAAAAAAAATACGTTCTGATTTTATTATGAAGGAAAGACAGATACACCTTCGTATTTATAATATTAGAAGCGAAGGATAATAAATTATTGAATTAATTATTAACTAGATATTAATAATAAATGACCCTCTTTGGCCACTAGGCCTCTAGTGCCACTACCGGGCAAGGGGTTTTGGGTTTGATTCCCGGGTCGGGCGAAGTATTTCTTAGTAGTAGCACGGAGTCTGGAAATATGCCCGGTATATGGCAATAGGCTCATGTTACTTACAACATTAATTTTGAAAAGTGGGTGTACATTGTAAAGTGGCATTACGTCCCATAATGTGCATCTCTGCCTACCCCTTCGGGGATAAAAGGCGTGACGATATAGATAGATATTAATAATGTAATTGAAATCGTGATTTGTACCGACAAACGCAATGATTTACCGCAACTAGTCGCAAGTTGCGACGCGACAGTTCGATCGCGTCGTGTACTCTCGTACTAACACGGACGATCAATCATGTTGCGGTTCGTGTGGTCTCACATTCGATGTTCGGGAACATAATAATATCTTATCTTCTGCCCTGTGACTTTTTGTAACTTGCATTGATATAAGAAAGAATGAATAAAATCATTAGTAGCCTTGACTACTACTTTAAAAGGGGAAAATCATGCAATGACTTCTCACGTTTCCTTAAGTGAGATGAGAGTGACACTTTCTCTAACTACTTAAATAGTGAAATAATACCCTGCTCCTACTTTTATTATATTATTTGATATGAATTTCACAGCCATGGTGCATATAGTAACAAATTGCTATCATTACTTCCATCCTAATTGTTTATTTCCATTTATTTATACTATAAGAGCCAAGCCCGTATTATGTAATCCATACATAATACATAAAAAAGAAGTATTAAATATTATAAATATCGACTCAATAACTTTCAAATTCTTGAAGCAATATTTTGTAATCAAATTAATCGGCATTAGAAACTCTAAGCACGGTGTCGTGCAAAATTATGTAAAAAGTTTAGAAAGTTGTAGAATATGTTCCAGCTTACTTCTTCTTCAAGTATTAGGGTGTTTTTCAAGCCAGACATGTGCTATGTAGCTATGCTGCGAAGATCTAATAGCTAAACTGTGAAACTGTGACTGTTTCCACCGATACTAAGCTGTGTAGCTGTGCGAGTAAAATGCGCAGCTTGAGTATGCGATATAATGATAGTAGGGAAACCATCCATAGCACGCATCCATAGATCAATCCATATCCATTTTTTCATTTAAAACATAGCTTAGCTGAGTCCGTTACCACCAGTGCTAAAGCCAAACGCATCCATAGCAACGTAACATAGCATCTCTTAAAGATGGAAAGTGAGGTTAATCAAGTCAAGGCAAGGCAATATTCTAGCAAAAAGCATATAGGTATGAAGAGCAAGTAGGTTTTCAGTAAGTAGTACTTACCTAGCGTGATACATCGTAACCACTGAAGTAATTCTTCATGTAATCGAACCAGAAAAAAAAATCACTGTTTTTTCTGATTTTATTTGAGTGTGGATAATCTTCCAATGACTCCTCCCGCCTCGGGCGAGACGAGAGGGAGTGTAACTAGTGTAAGACTCCTACTGGCTTATTTGTATATTTTTTTAAAAACGCACCTACGACATACGAGTTCTTAGGAGAAAATTGTAATGGGGAGTTTGTGCTCACGTTTTTGTTTTAATATTCTTTTAAAGTCGTTAAATGAGAAGTGCTAATTAATGAAGAAAAGTTTATAGTTGGACCCGTGTCTGGCAACCAGCTGCTGTGTAACGTGTCGTTTGGTTCGATTTCCGGGGAAGCCAAAAGCGTTAATGGATTTTTAAATTAATGTTACTATTTATTTATTTATTTATATATGCTTTATTGTACACATTTAAGTAGCCTAGGTTACAAACATTGTTACCATTAATATGCTCGAATTCTGGAGAACATGTCAATCAGTCCCTATTATGATCGGTGTTTTTTGAAATGGTAAGCCATCAGTGTCGCCCATGGATATTGGACACTCACACAACCAGAAGGGTTACCAGCATGTTGTTGTTCTATGTGAGTTTGGAAGGTGCGGGCTAGAGCCTCCAGTATCAACCGCAATAAGAGGTAGCTATCTAAAGTAATCACGGCAAACCGTGTTTTAGTGGAGAAAATCTCTACTAGTTTCGCGTCACACTTGATTCGGCATTCAGCTTCTGCGTGATTTTTAATTTAATTTGTCTCACGAGTTATTATAAAAAGGTAGTTATCTGCTTACTAAAAGTGATATTAGTAATAAAAAGAGTAACATAATACACAAAAGAAAGAGACTTATGTCTCTCTCTCCCTTTGTAGATAAAAAACATAATATTTTCCAAGATTACTAGTCCATTGCTCTAAAGATGAGTTCCCACAAACTTTCCTTTCGTTTATTTCAGCGAAACGTGTGAAGTAATGCCTTTAAAATTGCTATTATGGACACACGTGACTTGTGGTGGCGTGCGCGCACCGTCTGTCGTGACGTTGACGTCATGATTAATAGAAATGCGCCGAGCGAATCGTGCGCACCGCGCGCCAGTAGAAAGCGGTGCGGTTTCACTTCGAATGCCGCTACTACGGAACTCTATGTTTGTAATTAATCATGTTTTGTTTTGATGAATGTGCCTCTTTTGTATATGTATATTTGTTTTTGTGTTTTTTAAATGTCCAGAATATTCAGAAATATAAACTATGTATGGGACTTTAACATTTTGATTTTAAAAGCTTTTAGCTCGATTAGCATAATCACAAAGGTAAGAGTATCAAGAAATCATAATTATAATGAATGTATTATCGTATTAACGCAAATAGTTACAGATCCCAGAGCTGCGGACTACGTAGCGGGTTACCGGAGCTCCAGCTCGAAAAGCAGGCGTAGGAACAGGATGGTTTTTAAACAGTTAGAGTCTGACACTCCCTCTCCATTTTCCATAGGCGGGAGAAGTGGATGATTTTCCCCTCTTAGAAAAAAAGCCAGTTGCAGATTCATAACCTTCTGTTAAGCTACCGAGAAAACATTTTCCATTTACCTGCCTCGAAAAAAAAACTAGAATGAAAAAAATACACTCGTCGGTAATATCCGAAGTGAAATGTCAGCGAATTAACAGGAAAGGTTAATCAATTATGTTGGAAGTTTTCAATTAACATTTTGCCGTCCCACCCGCAGTGAGGGGGTGGGGGTGACGTCAATGTGACGTCACTATTCACTACCACAATATCCGTGGGAGTAAACTGTAATGAGATTGATACAGTTTGACGTGAGTTTTATTAATGTGTGGGTATACACCAATAAAGAATTTATTTGTTCATGTGTGTGGGTGATGTGTAAATGACGTGATGATCGCCTCCACAAAAGTTTGTGGGTATAAAAGATACCTAAAATAAACGATGGAGTAATAAGTGAGTGTTTACTACAGAAATAAAAATTTTAGTAGATTTTAATTGGCCTTTACCACCGCAGATGGGCTGATGGGGTACAGTAGGGCTGATGCCGACCTGGGGTTGCGGACTGCCTAGCGGATTACTGGGGCTCCTGCTCACAAAAGCAGGTGTAGAACGGTTGGTGGTTTATAATCAGTTAGAGTCTGATACTCTCCCTCACCTCGCCCAAGGATGATTTCCCCTCTTTGCCCAAGGATAATTGGATGATTTTTCCCCCTTAAAAAAGGGGGTCTACATCTGAAAGGCACAGCTTATATGGTGTTAATAATATCTATATAATTTTAATTAACTTTTTAATGTTTGCCTAAGTGCATCATGATTCATGATACTGCAAATTTAATTAAAATGCATATTACATAAATAAATAATGTAATCTTTTTATTTGATTAGGTAAGTTAATGTTAAGTCACGAACTAACATAAAAAAGTTAAGTATAATTGCTTTATTCATTTTATTATAATACATACTAGTTGATGCCGCGGCTTCATTCGCGTGGATTTATGCGTGTATTTTTGTGCAATTTTCTAAAATAAAAATTACATTACCTCCTTAGTACGTTACCTACCTGCCAAAGTCGGTTACATCCTGTCAAAATCGGTGCAGACATTTCAGAGATAAGCCACAACAAACAGACAGACAAATATTATTTGGTGAATGTATCGTACGTATATTTATTTAGGTACATGTAGTAAAAAGCGGTACAAACAGACACACATTTTAATTAATAGTCTAGTCTAGTTCATTATTTTTCTATTGTACTAATATAAAAAAAAACTATTTAATCAAAGCATTTCACGCTCGGAGTCGCCAAATTTTCTTGTAAAAAAAAGAAAATAAATAAAATAATAACAAAAGTGATATCAATTCGAGAACCGATCGTAGGGTTCGGAAGTTGAGATATCACGACTGACATTATATTTCAATTTCAAGACGGGCGGCCATTATAATAATTAGCCCTTTTACAAAATAAATCAAGTTGTATCGAAATACTTACGGCACAATTTACCAACGTTACTTACCTATGTTACTTATTTACGCAATTATTATTATTTCACTGTGAATTGGAAAATATAAGAATTTTTTTATGAAAAGGTATTTTTTATGGATTAGGTGCCAAACAAGCAAACGGGGCACCTGATGGTAAGCGATGAGCGGCCCATGGACACCCGCAACCCCAGAGGAGTCACAAGTGCGTTGCCGGCCTATAATATTGGTTATTGCGGGGTTATTAAAGGGTTTTGATTCCCAAGTCGAACACAGTTATCAATTACTGGATTTTTCTAAAATTCAGTAAGGGTGCGATTTTTCAAGGTGATCTTTTTCCATGCTACTACTTAGTGTTGAGGATCGCCTTCTGAATCATCCTCTTCATTCGTTTGCGAGATTCATGAGACCGAAGAGTCCGGAGCTCCGAGGCTACGAAATCAAATCTCAATCGAATTAGCTTCTGCCAGCGTCTTCGCCCGCGCTCCCATTGGATAAGAAGTCAGCTCATTATACCCTGTCTGTAAAGCAAATTTTATTAAAATTCGTTCAGTGGTTTCAGTGCGATTTACGAACAAACATCCAAACAAACAAACTTTAACTTTTATAGTATTAGTGAGATTTTATTCGTTCTTATGTCGTCCTAGTACCAAATTCAACTTTTGAATAGAAGCTCCTTCTAGCAGATTTTAATTAATTGTAACTTTATACAACACAGAGACATCTTCAGTCCATTTGAATATAAAGTAGAGTATTATTCTAAGACCTCAAAGGAGAAGGCCCCTTTTGTCTTTTTGTTCCTACAACAATGAACTCAAAGGATATGGGGCTCAAAGGCCCCGTACCCTGAGGCTCTGCTTACCTCTTATAAATTAAAAAGTTTCTTTTTTTTCTTATGACCTCTTCAGTTTTTAATTGAGTTATATCTTTTGTAAAAACAAATTATCATTTGACTTGAGGCTACTATTAGTTTTGATGTTTATGTGACCACTAGGTGGCGCCTATGTGCTGTCCAATAATATGTTGGAGCTATAGACTTTCTTATTTGTTTATTTTTTAACTTTGGTTCAAATACGAGTACTATTGTAAAAATGTAGGAAGATGGATGGGTTTTTGAAGATGTTTTATATAAAAAATATTGTACATACGTTTTATACAAAGAAGGAGATATATTTCAATTTGGATTAAGCCAGGGATACACTAGAGGATAAAAATGTGACACAACATGTATCGGCGACATGTCAAGCGAATTCTATACGCGACTCATATCCGTAGCGAATGTCGTGTCGCGCGATGTTTTCAGACAAATTATATTATCGACTAAAGTCCGGTAACGTGGCGCTACCTCACCCAACGTCACATTTGTCGCGACATTTGTCCGCTAGTGTTTCCTTGGCTTTATATTTTATCTTAGCAAAATAAACAGTCTTCATGTAATATGTCAACGTAAAGCCTCGTCTCCACTAGGAAAATTTGTCTAGCGATATGTGACCCCGGAGACATCAGTCGATGTCGGGCAACGTCGAACAACATCGCCACGACATTGTGCGACAAGGTATATTTTCAAAAATGTCGTCCGACATCCGATGTGGTTTTATATTTCATCTTAGGAAAATCAATAGTTTTCATGCGATATGTCAACATAAAAGCCACGGTAACAGCTAGATTTTTTTCAATTCTAGCCTTACTAAAGACTAAATACTACGTAAAACCATTAACGTCTATTATCGCGTGTAACGTGTAAAGACGTGTATCATTTATAAAAGAAAGTCATAAATATAATAACCGTGCTGAGAACATTTTGGTCACGGCTTAAAGTGAAAATTTACTCCAACACGTAAGGCAACCGTGTCCAAAGCGAATGACTTCCACATTCTTGATATGAACATAACATAACTTCATGCCTTTTTTCTTCAAAGGGATAGGCAGAGAGGAAGAGAGTACACAATAAAATTGTTAAGTGTCACATCCACTTTTCACCAGAGTTCCATGTAATTGGAGGTGAGCCTATAGGCATATCGATCACAATTCCAGACCCGTGTTAGTATTGAAAAATACTTCAAACTCAAAGTCAAAATCAAAGCATTTATTTTAATTAATCCTTATTGGGCATTTTTGAAACGTCAAATTCAATATTCTGTTAGTCTCTCTGTCAGTAAAGCTAGGTGCTCGTTTCAGAGTGTAGCTTCGAATGACCAAAAAAAACTCTAGCGCTACTCTTTAAAAAAATTTTTTTTCATCTCTCTAAAACATTATTTGATCCTTTACCTATTGCATATACATATACATGTCTATACTTATCACTCGAAACCGAGACCGCTAGCACGGAAATCGGGCTTGTGACCGCTCGATAGCCAGGCAGTCTCCACATTCTCCATTACTGTATTAACAGTACATTGCATTGTTCTGTCTAATCGATTTTTTACAACAACGCCAGAATGTTGGCTAGCTAAATAGCTGCTAGATTACAATCACTATTAATTAATTGCCTAATTTGTCATCGTTACCGTAACTGAATTCCGCAAATGATTGGCAGAACTGATGTTTTTTTCTTCTATTGAGTCTACGCTACTAGTTTTAATTTAATTTTGTAGCACTTGATAGTTTGTATTAGATGTTATCTGTTTCTAGAGGACCTAGTGCGATTTTTTTACGTTAGCACGATCGAAATATTTTTTTCGTTTAGGTTTTTGATTGGTCGGATAATTGAAGATGGCCAATCAGAAAACCGAACGTGATAAACGTTTCGAATGAACGCGTTAACGTAAAACAGAGTTTGTTTTTCACCTTTGTTACCAATGTGTCTTACGAGGCTTTAACTTTTGTTTAGGCCTCGAAAAAAAATACAACTCCAGTAAAAATATTTATTCAACGAAAAATCCTAAATAGAAAACTCTAAACTTTGCATATTTCCTATTCCTTATCCTTTTTTTCCTTTGACGTGGGCTACGAAAAAACAGATGACAATTACTACCGGCACCACAGTCGTTCAGTTGTTTTTGAGGTCCTGCTTGTAGCTCTTCCTAAACTAAACCATAACTAAATGGATTTAATTACCTGTCACACAACAATACAAGTATTATAAATATTTAGTTTTCAAAGTATTGCGAGAGACTTTTTGGTCGCTTTTTCTTACAAATTTCCTGACACATGCACCAATAGGTACTCATAACATATTTTTTTTTAATTTCAAGATTATTATTATCATGAAATACCAATTATTCTCCACAGACCTGTCCATTTATTTCTATTGCAATATCAATGAAAATTACCGATTTGTCACGAAAATGTCGAACAGCATGAAATCAAGAGGTCTTATCGTTCGGAGACCGTTGCATCGCTGCGCACGATTGGTTTCAGCTACGCTCGTTACTGTTTACACGTGTCTACTTTATGACACGTTTTTACCCGACTGCGACAGAAGGAGGGTTATGTTTTTCGAGTGTATGTATGTATGTATGTATGTATGTATAATTGTTTGGCACGCTCTGCAGCCTAAACGGCTTGATGGATTTTGACATGTGAGGTGTCGTTAGATTCGTTTTTACTGTGAGAGTGACACTGGATATATCAAAATAATGAAAAAACAAAATGGCGGATTTTTGGCGCCAAATTCGAACATTTCTCACTCTCTAGCCTGAACGACTCGATGGATTTCGACTTGAGAGGTGTTGTTAGATTCGTATTTACTGTGAGAGTGACACTGAATATATAAAAATTATAAAAAAACAAAATGGCAGATTTTTGGCGCCAAATTCGAATATTGCTCACTCTCTAGCCTGAATGACTCGATGGATTTCCGCTTGATAGGAGTCGTTTGATTCGTATTTACTGTGAGAGTGACACTAGATATATCAAAATACAAAACTAATAAAACTAAAAAAATAAAAAAAGGTAATTTAAAAAACTAAAAAACCCGACTGCGTTTCTTTATAATATTAAAATGAAAAAAACCTTAAAACAAGAAAGTCATCGTAAAATTTAAGCAGTCGGGACCCATTCTAGAAAGCAAGTCTTATGTGCCCTCACAAAGTCTTCATATTGAGAATGGGTCCCGGCTGCTTAAATTTTACGATGACTTTCTTGTTTTAAGGTTTTTTTCATTTTAATATTATAAAGAAACGCAGTCGGGTTTTTTAGTTTTTTAAATTATTAATTTAACCAGTAACTAAGGCTGTATTTAGGTGGTCAAATTTTTCCATTGGACTACGCTGGTACATTTATTTATAGTAACTAGGTAAGTTAATTTTCACGTCTACGGTTGCGCAGAAATTATGAAATGGACAACATGGATGGTTAGCACATTCACTGATATTACCTAAGTTAATTTTTGACTTTATAGTTAGCGCAGAAATTATAAAACTATGTGTGATCTAGAAATGATTGATTCGGGTCTGATTGTGTAAAATATTGATTTATTAACTTAATAAAAAATTATGTAGTTGAATGATTTTGACAAATCTATATATCTACATCTATTCTATACTAATATATAGGTAAGTTTCTTCTTTACACCACTGTACCGATTTGGAAAAATAATTTTGTGTTGGATAGTCCATGTATCGAGAACGGTAATAGGCTATATAATATCACGCTATGACCAATAGGAGCCCAGCAGAGCAGGTGAAAAAGCGCGTAGTTTACCTTATATGTCAATACGTTTCACTATTTCTGATTTAATTAACAAACAAGACAACTATTTCACTATCCTATAAAAGCATTCTTTATTACCATTTTATTTATTTTCTAAACATAAGGAAATGAAACTGCATGTAAAACAATTAAATTAATTCCTACCTAACACAGTGTACGAGGAACATGATTAGTATGCGACACAAGACACAAATGTAGGAAGCATTGAGTGACCTGAGACTTAGGTATTCTAAGTTATGACTACAATGGCTTTGTTTATTCATAATACAGTAATAGTAAAACATCTGTCTTCTTGTGAAGGTATTTGTAGCAGTGCTTATGTTATAACAACATTGGGTTAGGTAGACTTTTTATAAGGGGGGGAAATCATGAAATGATTCCAGACTCTTACTGACTAAAAACCACCCCGTTCCTACTCGTGCCCTTCGAACCGGAGCCCCGGTAAACCCGTTAGTACCCTTAGTCCGCAGCTCCGGATCAAGCATCAACCCTACTGGGCCCTATCAGTGGTGGTCTGATGGCTCTTTGAGGCGCGCGTAGAATACGGTAAGTTTTTCCTAAGTAAACAAGCGTAAATGAACTTTATTGAACATCAAATTTTGCCAGTTAGTTTATTAGTTCCATGTAAAAGGAGATGAATTGAATTACGTGGATTACTAAAATGTACATAAAAAGTGCTGATGACATGCGTGTAAACAGTTTCACCGTAGAAAAAAAATAAGTGGAGAGAGGAAAAATCTTGTAGATGCACAAAAGTTGCGGATCCCTAAAAAGCAACGGGACTAAAACTAGAAAATATCTTAAACATGAAGATAATTTTCTCCTCTATGTATGATGAGGAGCAGAATCTCAGCATCTTAGTATCTTACATCTTACTAATATTGTAAATGCGAAAGTTTGTAAGTTTGTGTATATTTGTTACTTTACGTCAAAGCGGCTGAAGGGATCATGATGGAGTTTGGAACAGGGACAGATTATGTTCTGGAATAACCAAAGGCTTACTTTATACCCCATTGGAACGCGGGCGAAGCCGCTGGTAAAAACTAGTCATTCTTTGATTTAACGTTGTTTTATAGATCTGTTATCAATATTGAGTTTTTACTTAAATGTACGAAAGGGTATCATAGTGTATAATTATTATAGTAGGTATATAAATAATATCATCTTACCAAGATATCCAAGATAGCTTTCATTGACAGCTGATATTTTATTTCATTAATTCCAGCTCCAATTACTGCAGTATTCCCACGACTGCAGGTGGCGATATGAGTAATGCATTATGCAGTAAGTTAGGTAAACTTTATGCCAAAGGTGTAAGGTTGAAACTCCATTGAAGAATTTGAGCTAGTGTATCTTGATGTGCGGTTGTCAGCGCCTACAGTCGTAAAGGTTACTAGTGCAAATTGCAGCTTTAATTAAATATTAAAAAAAACAATTACAGAGAATTACAACAGTGCTGATGGAAGATATTTCATGTTTTATTTATTTACTTAATCAATAAGAAGAATTGCGATAAACTAGAAATGGACAGTCGCCTCTTGTATTTCTGGACCGATACGACCTTCAAGAATAAAACTTCTTTTTAAAAGCAATGAGTTAATCAAACCGCGTCGAGATGATAAAATATATGAGTTAACCTCTAAGTGTATTGACTTTCTTCCGTTCTTCATTGTTTTGAAGCAGTTATCACACAGAAGAGAGTATTTAATGAAATGACTTATTATGATTATTATGATTGAGTTTCATAAACGTAGTTTTAGGTTTTTTCCTAAGAAAAGGAGAATGCTCCAATCAGGCGGGGTGATCGTGCCTGGCGGGATATCTGCCCAACAGTTGTCGTCGTCCAGGGTCATCTCACCATCCCCGACTGGCTGCCTGAGGACGCTCGATCCAGAACCTGTCTCTGCAGTATCCTGTCTCTGCCCCTCAGCAATCTGTAAGCGGCGTGTAGTCGTGTCCAGTGGGGTGGAGTCTTTACCATCCCGTCCGTCCTAGAGTGGAAGCTCACGTGGCCTCCGATGGGTTAGACGGAGGGACCAGGTCTCGCGGGAGGCCAACAGTTGTTCGTTGGGATTTTATATCCATGTTTATTCGCATGTCAACTTCATATTTGTGATGCAGGATTTTATTACGTCAATCGTCTATGTGTGACTTCTGTCATCTGTCACTTGTCATGTAGCACCAGTAGCCACATAGTTATCGATGTACCTACATTACTGTGGTATTGAGGTTATTGGAATTGAGTTATTGATCGAACTGTCCTTTGATACATTTGACGATATCTGTTTGTTTGTAAACACTAAAATTACACATGAATTCCTTTGAAATTCCTGTGTACCTTGATTTTGATGTCAGTATATTTGATTCTGTGTTTATGTGTAAAGGCCAGTTTTAATTAACTACCTATCCGCTTGCAGATATGGCTACTACAGGTAATTAGGTATCATTTTGATACGAGATTCATGCAAACAGCGTGTGAGAGTCTACAGCTGACGTGAACATTTTCCACACCAGAGGATTTGCCATAATCTGCATGATTTTTGTTTAGATTAGGGAACATCGTCCAATAACTTCTACCCCTTAGGCTAGGCGAGAGGGAGCTCTTCACCCCAGCACCCCGTTCTCTGCCTTTTCAGCCGGAGCCCCGGCAAACCCTCTAGGTAGTCCACAGCTTCGGAATAATCTGCACGCTTGGCAAACGGATTGGAGATCATAATTTAAAAGGTTCATGTTAATCACAGAGAGCTGGTTTCTGGCGAATAAGTGCTTTCTCAGTCGACCCTTACGACACCCGTGGGAAGAGTAGGGGTGGTCACTAGCGTAGGCATTCTAGTCTACTGTCAGTTTTAATAGCTCCTACGCATACCTACCACATCACTTCAAAAATCTTTACTACAAAACTGCTTAATGCAACATGGTACTACAAGCTCCGTAGTTTTGAACTCCAATCATCATCAGTACAAGTAAAAAGCACATCATCATCATTCATCCACTCAATACCATAATTCACATCAAAAGAAAAATTAATTGACGTTGAAAATTAAATTTTAACGGGCCAAATATTAAAAGTCGTAATTACCAAGTCATTATGGGGAACACCGTTCGCCTGTTCAAACTAATTCGAGTTAATGAGCGTCACAAAAAACCGACAAAGGTGTTATGAATAAATAACCACTTAACAATCGTAAAAAAATAAAAAAGTACCAATAAAAAAAAAGTTACCAACATAAAAAAATGATAAAAAGACCTTTTATTGAGTGCGCCTGAGACGTCTCTGTTTTCCTGGCGTAACTCTTGATGCTATCTTGTTCTCGGAAGGTTGATTTTTTGTCTCTTTCTTACTTGTTTATGGAATAATATTGCTATCTTCTTTCAACATCAATCGATACCCCTAGACACCCACGACAACCAGTTGTGAACGCCGCGTGGAGTTAATGGAGTGGTGAATCGTTGTTGTTCAGAATATTTTTTTAATTCAGTTAAGGACGTAATTTTTCCCTTTCTTGATTTATCGTTTATTTTAACTAGTGTATAATTATGTCTATGTATATGTCTAGCTAAGGTATAATTGTTTTAGGTTTTGTAACCTAACCTGACAGCTACCAAAATAAAATAAAGCATTTTTACCATAGTTTTAACTCAATCAGTAAGCCACATTCAAAGCTAACCTACAAAGATTATTAGGCAAGATTTAACCTCGACACTCCACAATATCATTTAGTACTAAAATCATAATCATCATTAAATAAATTACCATTTCAAAACATTCTTATATCTATAAAAGATTCTAATCGACCAAAAAAATAAATTAACACTGAGCAACAACGCTGCACGATCCGCTCAGCATTCCTGTCGATAGACTGAATGAAATACAAGCGGGCCGGCGCTTTGTACTCCACACAAGAGCGGCAATTTATTTAAGTTTTAGAGATCCGCACGCACGATACAGACCAAGGGAACTCATTAAAATTATAAACATGAACAAGTGTGAGCAAGTTAAATCATGTTTTCGTACGTTGACGTGAGAATATTGATTCTAACTTACTTACTTAGATTTTTAATGGTTAACCAATATGTAACTTAATGCTTAGATATTGCCCTTAATGGTTAGTCAAATTGTAAGATACTCATTTTTGTTAGGTTTTTAAGATTTGATTGTCGAAGGCAAATCTCTTGCTAATGTGGCTAAAAGTTAGTTCACTGTTTTATAATAACCTTTTATAATAATAAGACATTTTAAGTAAGTACGCATAATTGAATTAGTTTGTAAATATTCTCAATATTCGGTAACAAGTTCCTCTTTTGTTAAATTACATAAGTAATCCTTTTAATGAATAAGATAGTGTTAACCCTCTTAAGGCTTTGAGGAACTAGTACGCAATAGATGCATATTATGATAACGTATGTATTAAAACCCACTTTCTTGCTTTAAATGCGCTCATCTATCAAATTAATCTCATAACTTTCTTTTTTAAGTGGCGTAAAAATCATCCAATAACTTCTCCCGCCTAGGCTGAGGCGAGAGGGAGTTTCAGACTCCTACTGACTAAAAACCACACCTACTCCTGCTCTTCGACCCGGAGCGGAGCCCCGGTAACCCGTTAGGCAGTAGTACCTAACATCAATCTACAAATAAATAAGTCCATTATATTATCCTAAATAAAGGTAATATCTAGGTTAGGTTTAAATAGTTTATTCTCAAAAAGACAAAGGAAGTCACTTACATGAGAATATAAGTTAACACAAAGTAAAAGTAAATATCTACACTAATATAGTACCAAAAGATCCCTCATGTAACCCTTGGGTCCATAGAAATTTTAATATCGAAATATTTATGCAGAACCATAGAATAGTTTACATTTTTTCCGCCATGTTGCACCAATTTCCCACAGGGACCGACCACCGAGCACCGTGGCTAACTCCCGTCCCATCTCGTGGCCCTAATTAATTTTATTTTGATTTTATGTGGCAAATTGTAATTAATTTATCAAACTTTTGCGGTGATCACTTTTTATTATGTAGTTATTTTATTGCTGTTGGAAGAAATATAAAAAGATGGAAGAATACCTAAGCATAAATAAAAATAGACTTCAAGTCTGAAATTGAAATTGGTATTGAGTTCAGTCAATTAATTGGTAAGAAAAGGCAACAAAAGCTTTTATTTATGGAATTTGTGTATTATACTATGTTCACACTGATACTGAGTTATGTATGCGAAGAAGATGTACCGATTATACTATATATCGTAGGGTAGCCAGGTAATACGGAAGCCATCCATGATACACATCATCCATAGCTTAGCTGAGTTCGTTTCCACCAGTGCTATGCTATGTGTACCAATGAATATGATTGGTTGAAACCAAACACATCCACAGCAACGTAGGATAGCAAATCTCTTGTGGAAAAACACCTAAAAAGTTACAGTCACTGACATCATATTATAAACTGACCATAGGCTTAGGTATAGGTGTTATAAAAACAATAAAAATCAAGCGATAAAACCACACCACGAATGAAATACAAAGTGTCTGATTTACATACATTTACGAACAAAAAGTTTACGACATCTCACATTAAACTAATTGGTATATATTCTATGGGCACCATAGTTTTATGGGCGTTTAATTCAACGCTATATGGTCTGGCTTTTGATGTAATTGACGTTCCCGCATTTATAATGATGTGGTCGGTAGTATTAAAGAATATAGGTCCTTTTGAGGTCAACGATATTACTATTGACTGATGTTGTAAATATCTTTGATTAAGTATAGTTCAATCTGCAATAAAATGTAGCTTATCTGTGAATTTTAGAAGATTTTTACGTTAAAAATGGTATGGATGGATAGTATTCGTAAGATATATTAAATGTTTTAGAAGTAAAATTAAAATCTAAAGTTGATTTCCAATTCTCAACTCACACTCACACGGGCGAGTGCGAATATTAGGTATCATTGGCAGATTTATGGAGATATTTAAAAGTCAACTGTGGAAAAAGTCACTTTACTGCTACTTAGTTAAATTACTAATTAAGTTCATCCATTTAAAAGAATAAAAACCCGTCAAGAAAAGAGCGCACTCCTTTTTAAAAAGCCGGCAACGCACCTATGACTATGGGCGGCGCTAATCACTTACAATCAGATAACTCGTCTTTGCCATCTATTCCATAAAAAAAACACAAAACCGAAACATCAACCACCAAATACTCTTTTACTCACAAGTACCTAAGCAAACATAAATTAAAAACGCCTTGCACCGACAACACAGCACCGCGATCCTCAAACAAATAGACACCTATCCATCGTGAAGCACACTGGTGTGACGTCACAGGCCACTACAAGTGTGGGAGAGCTATGCTTCGGCACGAATGGGCCAGCTCGACCGGAGTGATACCACGTCCTCACAGAAAACCGTCGTGAAACAACGCTTGTGTTGTGTTTCGTTGTGTCACTGAAGTTACCGGAGGCCCAATTCCCCCCAATTCCCAATCTTCCCAATCCCCAATTCCCGAACAACAACCCTTAATTCCTAACTCCCAAAAAGCCGGCAACGCACTTGTAACGCCTCTGGTGTTTCAAGTGTTCATGGGCGGCGGCGATTGCTTACCATCAGGTGATACGTCTGCTCGATTACCGGCGTGTTTCATAAAAAAAAAGACAGACCACCACGAAGCATCATTAGATACATATCGAGACTAGTTATGTTAACTTGTAAGTCTGTTAACGTTTTTTTAATTTAATTTATCAAGGAGTTAAACTTGATCGGACTGTGGACGATCGACAGGTTGGAGGACTAGTCGTTAATGGTGTGATTAGAAATAATTGGTATTTTGTGTTTAAATGAAATTGGAATTTCTATTTGGTTGGTCGGTTTTGGGATGAGATTTTTGTGGTTGACAAACAAATTGTGTGTGGTTTATTAAAAAAGATAAATGTTGGCGAAGTAATGAATGATTTGACTTGTTTATTAATTTTTCTTTCCCGATTATTAAAGGTTTTCGATTTCCAAGATCTTTTAAATGTCTAATGACTAATCAAATATTTCTTTACAATTAGTTTTTGTTATTAACGGATGGACAATTTTAGCTTTAACTTTCGTGACGCGGCATATCGCCTATTCTATATTAAACTGATAGTTAGTAAAAAGCTGGCATAATTAACTACACTTATTAATAAATACACTGTTACACCAAAATACGATCAATATACTGGAACTTGTTATGATTTCCTCCCCTTTCCTCCTCCCTTCCAAAAATAACAGAGTGTACTGCACTTTTCTCATCAACTTTGGAAACTTTTGGCACATCTGAGTGCGGAAACTTGTCATCGTGTTTGAATTTTGTTTGTTTGTTCACTCCGCCTCTCTCTCCATTCAATGTTTCGGAATTTAGTTAAGTTTCCCAAAGTTACTCGTAAATTGGGAAACTTTGGCATTAGAGGCCTGTTTCGGTAAGGCTACGTTTTTGTCGTGATCTAAAAGTTAGTTTCGAATATCGTTTTGTGTTATAGCTGTTCCTGGCATGTGTAGGTAGGTATGATGATCGGTAGAATATTTGTGGGGGTCCTTAGGACATTTTTAGCGTTTTTTTAATGAGTGCAAATCATCCAATGACTTTTTTCGCCATGGACGAGGCGAGAGAGAGTGTATCTTATTGACTAAAAACTGTCCCGTTACTACTCCTGCTTTTCAAGTCGGAGCCCCGGTAAACCCGCTAGGTAGTCCTCAGTTCCAGATCAATGGTACACAAATCGTGTGTTAGCTCGTCAAAAGACCTGTGTGCGACTATGTGCTACCTCAATAAAAAAAAAATACAATGAAGTTTTTTTACGCACATACGCTTGTCATATATTTACGCATTCTTGTCGATACAAGAAACAGAACTCGTTATTAAATTTATTACCTATTGATTATGAAGGATAACATTTTCTTCGATCAAGCTGTTCCCTTTAGAAAAAAAGACCACCATCAACTTAACATACATAACCTCACGCCTCTCCCATGGGGGTAGGCAGAGACAATGGAACGCCAATTGCTACGAATTTTACATACCTCTTTCGCTTCATCAACAGTCATCAGTCTTTTCATGCATGCTCGTCGGTTAATCAACTTAACTATAAAAATAGTCAAGAAAGATAACATATAACATACCAATAGTCATGAACGAAATGCCCGTAAATTCCTTAATAAAACTTACCCCGTTTTGTCAACACAGGATCCCGGAGGGGCAGCCAGTAGCCACAAATCATTGCGGTCCCCAATAATTGCCACAACGGACTGTACGCATTGGAAGTAGCTGAGTGGATGTCAAAGGGGATGTGAGGGGACATTAGGGCGCACGATTGGGTAAATGGATGGTCAATTTGAGAAAATACTCGTACGGCTATGAATTTGTTGGAGGTTTGTAGGTTTTTGTTGTCTATCCGTGTATTGTGCCATTGTTACTTGATAGGTTACTGAAATTACTAGTACGGTACAGTACTATCTTCTTGATAGATATTTAAAGTTCTTTTTAATTAATTAACGGAATTAACCCACGGTTAAGTAAACTTTACTATGTGCCCAGGTGTGGAAGGATTGGAAGGAGGGTAGGGAAGTTTCTTAATAATAATATGCCCAGGTACAACATAAGGTACGGTACTTATTTAAGCATGTAGGTAACGACATCTTTGTACATAATTACAGGTAGTAAATGAACAATAATACATTAAATATAGGTAAAGTAAATATTTAACTATAAAAGATACCTAGGTCATTAATTACAACTTAAATTATCGTAACCATCTAATTTATTTGCACAACGCTACCTACAGTCTTTTACAGGCCAATTAAAAAAAACCCGCAAGATAATTTATTAGGCTAAACAAAAAACATAAATGACAAATGCAAGCACTTACCTATTTAGCAAGCCCCTAAAAATAAAATGATAGCCGAAGAGAATTTTAGAGAGGGGTGAATGAAAAAGTTCCCGGGATTGGCAACCCCGTAATCCCGCGGGACTGCCGCGCATCAGGCGCCGTGTCCAACAATTACCGCAAGCCGCCCGGGATGCCAATTTATTTCGAATAATCTGATTTAAAAAGTTCAGTTGACAGCTGTATAGGTAATTTCGTGAAAAAAATATCCTGAAGATATATTTCAGTTATTTGTGAACACCTTGTTGTTTGTAGTTAAAAACCCAATTGTGGAAAAATCAGAAGTTCTAAAACATTATTTCACATTCGCGTATAATAGGGATGATAACAGTATGAAAATTAAAAATCTATTTAGACCATCAGTAACGTAATGAATAAATACTGGACACGTATATTTTTATTTGTCATATAAGGTAACAATATTTAGATAAAACAAATCAAAGTTTAGGAGTGGGGCCATTACGTCATTTCTATACAGGGTGACTTTGAATTCGACGTATTCCTCTCGGGAGGTGATAGTACAACTAATTTCCTACAAAATTAGCCCTGAGGTCCTTGGGCGGAAAGTGGCTAGTTTCTGAGATATTCAACATTTTTGGTATTGGTAAAAAACCCGAATTGATTACAAAAACATCAATAAATAAAAAAATACTGGTTGGATTTTAGTAGTTTTAGTTTTAATCAGTTGCTAATACATCAGTTATCATTTATAAATACTAATAATGGCAGAAATATCATTCGTTTTAAAATAGCAAGTAATTTCTTATCAAATTTTGCTTTGTGTCACTAATTTGGTCAATAGAAAACTGGATTTATTTCAAAAAAAATATATGACACTAAGCGTACAAACTATTAGAAAAACTTCCTTGGTTTATTAGCTACCCAGAAACGTAAAATAATTAACAAAATTCTCAAAAACAAATGAATTAATTGATGATAAGTAGAATATAAGGAGAAAAACTCAATTACAAAAACATGTTATTTTGCTAAATTTTGTTCAATGTGACCTCCCTTACGACGAATAC
Organism: Spodoptera frugiperda; assembly: GCF_023101765.2. NCBI lineage: Eukaryota > Metazoa > Arthropoda > Insecta > Lepidoptera > Noctuidae > Spodoptera > Spodoptera frugiperda. The sequence goes on along the minus strand of NC_064234.1, from coordinate 9,975,801 downwards.
ATGCCCCAATATGCTTCCTTATCTCTATGACGGACACTCTTGGACTGAATATGCGTCTTATTTCGTCACTATCTTCAAATATGTTTCGGAGAAAAATTCGATACACGGCCAATTCCGTCTGGACAAACAAGAAACTTCATGTAAAAATCAACCGTCGTTAGATTTTGGATACCGTGCATGCCATGGAGTTAGACCCCCTGCCAATATAACGCCTGGGAACCGAGGTATCCAACCATTGTCGTACAGAAGTTCGATAGTGCACTTGACAATCGTCGTGTGAAACAAATTCGTCAATCAAATTAATAAGTTAATTCAATAAGTAGATTAAGTTAATTCATCTTATTTCTAAATTCAAATTTAAAACAATGACACTAGCTCATTCAAAAATTCTTCATAATTCTCACCATTTAAATTATTAGATGAAAAGTAGGGTCCAATCAAATAATTATTAATGATATCCATGCAAACATTGGAATTAAAACCGTAGCCGTGGAACTGTTTACGTTGGTTTTGCTTTTTTCGGATTTCGTTGACTTTTTTGGGGCTAATAATGGATGTTGTGTTAGTTTGTCCAGCGCACTATCGAACTTCTGTACGGCAATGGTTGGATACCTCGGTTCCCAGGCGTTATATTGGCAGGGGGTCTAACTCCATGGCATGCACGGTATCCAAAATCTAACGACGGTTGATTTTTACATGAAGTTTCTTGTTTGTGCAGACGGAATTGGCCGTGTATCGATTTTTTCTCCGAAACATATTTGAAGATAGTGACGAAATAAGACGCATATTCAGTCCAACAGTGTCCGTCATAGAGATAAGGAAGCATATTCGGGCATGTATTCGTCGTAAGGGAGGTCACATTGAACAAAATTTAGCAAAATAACATGTTTTTGTAATTGAGTTTTTCTCCTTATACTCTACTTATCATCAATTAATTCATTTGTTTTTGCGAATTTTGTTAATTATTTTACGTTTCTGGGTAGCTAATAAACCAAGGAAGTTTTTCTAATAGTTTGTACGCTTAGTGTCATATATTTTTTTTGAAATAAATCCAGTTTTCTATTGACCAAATTAGTGACACAAAGCAAAATTTGATAAGAAATTACTTGCTATTTTAAAACGAATGATATTTCTGCCATTATTAGTATTTATAAATGATAACTGATGTATTAGCAACTGATTAAAACTAAAACTACTAAAATCCAACCAGTATTTTTTTATTTATTGATGTTTTTGTAATCAATTCGGGATTTTTTTACCAAAACCAAAAATGTTGAATATCTCAGAAACTAGCCACCTTCCGCCCAAGGACCTCAGGGCTAATTTTGTAGGAAATTAGTTGTACTATCACCTCCCGAGAGGAATACGTCGAATTCAAAGTCACCCTGTATATGAACTATATTTGAACAAAATGTACCTAGAAGCGACGTCATATATTTTAAATCAATATATCGTCGAAAGTATTTGTTTCCGTAAGAATATAAAAAATACTTGTCTAAAATACTTAGTAGGTACTTATTGGGGTAACACTACAATATCTAGGTACCGCATCGATCTATACTTAGACCTGACGAAACTAGCACTTCAATATCATAATTTGCTTTTGACAAATTCCTAGAATTATGATGTAAGCTACCTCTATAAGTATGAGTATAAGTTCTAGAACTTACGTTTATTTAGAATCGTATATTAGAAGAATTAGCAAAATACGTTTATTTAGAACTAGCTTTCCGCCCGCGGCTTCGCCCACGTGTAATTCGGTTATATATAGCGTTTTTTAATGATCTCGACAGGGCTTTTTCTTCCACCTTCCGATAGAGTATACTTTCAAGTTGGTCCCGTTGTTACCTAGTCAGGATCTGATGATGGTATTCCAGGGAAATCAAGGGCAAACCTCAAATTTACAGACAATTAATTACGTTTTTGACAATTTCATAGATCTGTTTAAGTATTTGCGTCTGATAGTCATCATCCCATGTGAATGAGCTGATGATGGAAGGTACAACTCCTCAACGGTTAGGAGTTGAAAGAAAATTCTCACGAAGTTATACGTACATGTGAGGCTATTAGGTTGACCTGATAATAAAAAGTAAATCTCATTAACGTTAAGAATTTAGGTGAAAATGGATGCGGACAAATTTCGTCTCTTCACTTGTTTCCTTTTAGCTGTTTGTATGGGTAGCGTTAACACAAAATAGGGATTTAAAGGCGTGATGTTATTAATGTTATGTATGTATGTACATAATTATGTATGTTATTATGTATGTTAAAGAGACGACTGAAAGTTGTCATACAAAGTCTTTTTTTTTAAGGATGGGAAATCATCACATGACCTCTCCCGCTCTGGGTGGAACGGAAGGGAGTGTCAGACTTTTACTGACTAAAACCCACCTCGTTCCTTCAGTTGCCCTTTGCGTTCCGGGGCCACGGTATCTCGTTAGAACTTTCCCGCAGCCCCGGCTCAGTTTATCCCGTTTCCCCCCTTGGGGGTTGACATTTCAAAAATCCCTTCTTAGTGCTCACTTATGTTACTAAAGGAACCTCTGTTCAAAATCTCAGACTCCTATACCAAACGGTTTCGGCTGTGCGTTAATAAATCAGTCACCCAATCGCACCCCTAAATCACGATTGGAGGGTAGTTTGAAAAAACTTATAATGTCAAACATATTTACTTGCCTATGTACGTGTTCATGCCAAGTTTCAAGTTTATAAACCCAAGGAATAAGATTTTTCATAGAAACGTTTTTACCCCTTTTCCCCCCTTGGGGGTTGAATTTCCAAAAATCCTTTCTTAGTGCTCCCCTACATATCCCAAGGAACCTACATTCCAAATTTCAGCTGTCTACGACCAGTAGTTTCGACTGTGCGTTGTCTGTCAGTCAGTCAGTCAGTCAGTCAGTCACTCAGTAACGGAAGAGTTTTATATATATAGATTAATGTTTATTTAGAATCTTGGGAATTCGTTTTCCGCAATTTGGAGGCTGATGTCTTTGCTTCGGAAAAGTTAATTTTACCGTGGAAACATACGGTTTAGAATTCAAGATCATGGTTTTGGCATAATTACCCACTCAATACATAACTACATATTTAAAGTAATACATGTCTTTAATGATAAATTAATCATCATACAAACACGGAGGATACACAAAAACAGAGTTTCACTTAATCCTTTATCAACTTAAAATTAAAAAGTATTGAACAAATATGTAAACACACATTGCAAAAATCCCGGCCTAATCCCGGGATCGGAATTACTTTGGTCCGTAAATTTAGTGTTGTCGTGTAACAGCGAGACAATTTCACGCCGGGATTTTTGGTCTCGTGTAATTGGCGGACCGGCGCGTCAATTAGGGGACACCCTAATTAAAATGCTTTATTACTTAGGTACGAATTATTTTCACGGCTATAAACATCTTTAATGTATTGTGAAATTGATTTTGAGATGTTTTTTTAATGTTTTGTTTTAAATTTAAGGTGTTTGATTGTTAGTTGTTAAAGTTTTGTTTAATTAGATACGATGATTCTAAAATTTATTATTTTAAGGGAGGAAAATCATCCAAAGTCTTCTCCCGCCTTGGGCGAGGCGAGAGGGAGTGTCAGACTCTTACTGACTAAAAACCACCCCGTTCCTAGTCCTGCTTTTCGAGCCGGAGCTCCGGTGAATCGACTAGGTAATCCGCAGCTCCATTCTAACCTTTATGAATCAACATTTGGATACATATAGCTGTGTCATATTATTCTCAAATGATTGCATGATTTTTATTTTTTTAGTAGGAATAATTTAAAACGATGTTTATTGCACATCAAATCTCTGGTGGTCTAATCTCGTAAACCCTGTAATTCTTACTTTTGGTTGGATTAAAACAAGTTTTTGAAAGATATCATAACTTTTGATCCGCTTCTCGGCACAACTGCTAAGAGGATTACTAACTTCAGAACCCCGTATCGCTACCTAAATTATTTACCTTAAAATATGACCCAATATATTTTTTTAAAAATAACCAAGAAGAATTCGCAAAGAAAATCTCATTTTATTTTATTCATAAGGATCCCTTCCACTCATATTAAAGTACAGATGCCAGCAGGTCAGACTACTCCAACCCGTCAAAGCAATTTACAACTGTAACCACCCTTTAATAAGGTTGATAATCCAGTGAAGAGATTTGAAAGATAGGTGTACGTTGAAGTGCTGTTACTCGACCTGTCTGCGTCTCGTCATTTGTTTACTTTTGTGTCAACAGGTGGCGTTGGTAGTTGGCGTTCTCAGGGCTATTCTAGTTTATTTGTTGGAGATTTATGTCAAAATCGGTGGAGCGATTGATTTCGGGAATGTGATTTTGACGGATTGTAGTAATGTGGTTGTTAAACATGGGGATAGAAATAATAGATAAATGAGATTAGTTAAATAACTTAGAGATATTTTTGATGCAGCGTTTTTCTTTACATTCAACTAAAGATTGAGGAATTATTTAAGTGTCATAGGGTTTTTTTTTAGAAACACGTAATTTATGAACGAAATTTAATACCAAACAATAAGTATATTACACTTACTACATTTATAGACATTCTTGGCTGACAATATACGAAAAATGAGCGAAATAGGCCCAGTAGGTAAGCCAAAAAGTGCATTTTTCTATTTGGGCTAATTTGAACACTCTACAAATCCGGGATTGCAATTGCCGCGGCACATATCCGTAACATTCCTAGACAACCTACAACATTACAGCTCTTCTGTGGTCAAGGTACATGCTATTCATATACCTAGAGTTTAATACTTGATTAATTTAATATTTTATTTTGTTTAAAATTTAACTTTTTGTGTTTTCAGTTTTTGGATCTGTAGACTAGTAATACTTGTAGTTTCATTAAAGTCATATGACTGATCTCCATACTGTATAGTTTTCAATAACACAAAATTACTCAACACCAGTACCGGGCCCGATTCCAGTTAAGTCTTTGACTGTCAATAGAAAACTGTTGAACGCTCCGTTAATGTCGGTCACCGGTGACCACCATAGCGTTCAAAGTGTTAATAAACTTTCAAAGAAACTTTCTTTCTTTCTTTATCATCGCTACTCAATCAGTACAATGCAAAACGTAACTTTACGCGACCAAGGACTCAAACCAGAATCTTCCAATTTAGTCTACACTTACTCACTTGACCAACGAAGCAGTCAAAAGAGCAATCCTGCAATAATTAGCATCATTATATGCAGTGCCGCGCTCCCTAAAGGAGTGGGAGGAGTGGGGGGACTGAAGTAAGGTAGATCGGGTTAAATAGAGAGGGTCGTTATGACCGCACGTGCCAACTGTAGGCGAGCTAGGGTTGTAAGTATTCATTTTTAATATGATTCATGGTGGTAGTATGTGAGTGGTGATGACCCTATAGATAAGTTATACATTTTTAATATGATTTATAGTGGAAGAAGAGAGTGGTGATGACTCTATAGATCTTTCTTTTAGAAATAGAAATACAATGTAAGGGATTCGGTTTAAAGCTTCGATCTACTATAACAACTAATTGATTGGAAGTTGAAAAATGGTACATATAGTTTATCCCATCTGCATGTTCTTAATTTTTTATAGGAACTTCTGCGCTTCACATTTTTAAAATTCTTCTGTCTTTCTAGCTAATTTCTGCAATAGTCAAAAGATTGGTTGATGATACATAAATGTAGTTAAGTGACTACCTAACCTTTCATTACACATCACATATCAACAGTCTATAAGAGCCTTATCTTACTAGCGGTTTGCGAGCGACTACGGGGCGGGACGCATCCGCAGCAAATGCGCTATAAACATTCCGCGGCTGCACAGCGAAGACGTCGCGGACGCGTGGCCAATTCGCAACGTTTTCGTAGCGTGTTTGTTGCAAATTAAATGTATAATACACTCAGTAACATGGCGTCCACGCTGCTATGCGAGGTAGTCTCGTTGCACGGCCGCAACGAATTCGCTGCGCAAACGTGGCGTATTCGTTGCGCGCACGCTCCGCTTTGTGTACTCATGCCATTCGCTAGTATTATACTAAGGCCCTATTGATTTGCCTTTCATTTAACTGATCAAAATTAAATTCAGTGCTAGCTTGAATTTTTCAGCTATATTAAGAGTAAAGAATGTTAATAAAAAAAGGTGTTACAGCACTATTACGCAATCTTCACAGGTTTATAAGTAATGACAATAACAAATCCTAACTCAAAAACAAGTTAGATAAGCATAACTAAAAAACCGGATTCATATTACGAAATCGTCTAAAAATCGCGTCGCGAATTCGTTTCGGCTTAGCGAAATCGGCGCGCCGATGTAACAATAGCACACCCTGTACCCTAGAGGGGGTGGGCAGTAATCTGATTTAGGAGCCACTTAGTGACAGGTAAAGTGCTCCAACGCTGGCTTAACTTGTTTACGAGAATAACCCGCCGTTTATTGGGTTACGTGTTTTGTTTAACTGGTGGTAAAAAGGTGGTGAAAGATTTCGGGGGTGAATTGGATTTTAGTTTTGGTTGAGTGTTTTTGCGGTAAATTGCGTCTTGTTTGAGGGGTTGAAGTGCGATGTTGTGTGTGGTTTATAGGTGAAATATTCCAAAAGGGCTATACTTATAGGTTTTAAGGAGACTAAGGAGTTTAGGAATTCCGTCTAAAACCAATCAGGTGATCATTATCACCGACTACATGGGACCCCTGAATAGACCAGGCCGGATACAGTGCAAACTTAGTATTTAAAAATAAAATATCATAAAACTAGTATCTATCTTATTTTAATCATGGAAGATTAATTGGTGACAGCAATTTACATTTAGTGTTTTATGTAGGCTTGACACAACTATGATATTTTTTTTACAATACACCACTTCGCCACTAATAATTCGAACCAATAGTTTAACAATATTCACAAAACGGCTACTGTCTTGAAAATCGATCACTTATTATTGCCCGAAGCCGTACAGCAGTAAGCCTAGAATTAAGTAGCGGCACGACTCAGCTATTATACACAGGATAATATCGAGTTCTCGCAGTATTTCACCTTATAATAAACAATCATAAAAATAAGTAAATTACCACAAATATCGAAGCACGAACGAGTCAGTCAGCATCAAGAGTTCAATCTCAAACCATAGCGAATTGGCGACTTCAGGGCGACCATTTTCCAAGATAAATTGGTACGTTTGCCATTTGAAATTGAACCTTATGTTAAAGCTGATAAAGTACAAGACGTTGATGGAGTGGGCACTGTAAAATGACTGCGCGTAACGCTAATGGCCCATGAAATTGGCCGTTTGCCGATAAATATAAGATTTTTAGACATTTCAAATGTACTGTTAGGCTTGCAGCATTTGAATGTTTCGACGATCATATTTCTGTTCAATTAAAGTGAAGTAAGGTTTGTGTAGAGGCTGTTTACTTTTGGAATTCACGGCTGGTTATAAGGCTCTGGACTGCTGTGTGGTAAAGGCAGAATAGTTTTTTTATGGAAGAAGCCGGTAAACGAGCAGACGGATCACCTGATGGTAAACAATCGCCGCCACCCATGAACACTTGAAACACCAGAGGCGTTACAAGTGCGTTGTCGGCCTTTTGGGGGTTAGGTTAGCCGTAGTATCACCCTGGTTGAGCCGACCCATTTGTGCCGTAGCACAGCTCTCCCACACAACGCGATTGGTACCACCCCTATTCTTCATCCGGGTATCGTGTACTGTAAGAGACTACACATTTGACGGAGATCAGTCACTAGTGTTGTTTAATACGCCTGAAGTTTTTAAACTGTAATTTTGAACCAAAATCTTCCCAAAATTGAGCAGTAGACTATCGTGAACCGGTGATGTAGTCAGAAAAAAACAGAATGACAAACGAATGACATAAACCAAACACCAAAAGATTACATAATACGTTTGCATACCTATATAGGTTCTATGTACATAAATAAAATAATTATACTACATTCTTCACATACCAATTTATTGTTATTATTAAAATCTTCATTCGTGTATGTATAGAAATCATTGTTTGAGTTTAATAAATTCTCGGTAAATAGATAATGGTACCAAAGGTTTGGCTGGTAGAAATACCCACCATATGTATATAATACATTTATTTGCATAAATAATTAAATAAATAAGTAAAAAAATTAATAATATTTGCTGGTGCAACCGTGTGCTGGTGACAGAGCGAATTACATTTGTTACAAGCCACCACTCCTATCCCTTCCTACAGGAGTTATATGGGCTACATAAGGATGATTAAGGGTGTACATATTCAACACAGGCCGAACATCAGCTCTGATAAATGTGAACCCATTAAATTGCGATCCACCTGCCAAATAATGGAAATTGGCAAACCGTCATACGTAGATAAGTATCAAAATCCAATAACGGTCTGCCATAGGCATAGGCTGTGGATGGATGATTCAATGTCTACAGGTAAGTATAGCAATATCTTTAAAAGTCTACTCCATAAAAAACTATAATACCATGAACACTAGAGGTGTGAAAGTAACGAGAAAAAGCAAACCCGTATGTATTCGTTACTATAAAAATGAGTACTCGTTACTATCGTATCGTTACGTTACTCGTTACTTTTGGTACATCAGTATTACCCAACGAAACGAATCCATTCGTATATCGTATCGTTTGGTACGCGTATAGTAACTGCAAATGAACTATTCACGGAATCTAAATTATAATGAAAAAGCAACAAATGTGTCTAACTTATTTATTGACAAAAACATTTTACAACAAAAATCTTTTATATTAAATAAAGATATATTTTAAACAACAAAAATCTTTTGTTCTTAAAATTAAATCAGGCGTTTCGGTTAAACACAAGGAACGAGATCGTGCGAATAACGAAATACATTCGAGAGTAACGTTTCGTTACTCGGTACCAGAGGGCGCACCCGTTACTCAGTACCGAATACATACGGTTTGTTACACCTCTAATGAACACAAGGACACACTCATCAACCAGACAGACTGCATGCGAGATTATTCATTCATTACAATCAACTGTCCGTCTGTATGTATTTATAAACCAGTCCCATTGTTTGTAGGTAGCGTGGACGGTGTTATTAATTTGCGCAAACGCAATACATTCCACGTTTCAAAACATTCAGGAAACGACCGTGACTAAATGAAAATATTTCTTCCTCACTTGTACAAACATCTGCTAATAATATTATACTAACCATTATAATTAGATCCTTTTCCATCTTATGGAGACACCGTGTTGAAGTACTTTGGTTGGTGGATAGGGGGGAGGGGAGCTCATGATAACTGGTGGTTACACGTCAGAGTTGAAATAAACACGGTGATAAGAATACTACATAGCTGATAAGATTCGGCCAAACCAATTAAAAGCACGAACCATTCGCATGACGCGGTTTAGGTAAACTATTTTTGTTATTGTTAACTAGTTGGAATGTTCATGTTATTCTAAGGATGTGTTGCTAAAATAATTTTAATCTGTTTCCAGGTATTCGCGCGTTTCTAAGAGCCAGACCACCGTAGAGTAGAGCTGATGCCCGATCCGTAGCTGCGGACTACGTAACTGGTTATCGGGGCTTGGGCTCAAAGCAGGAGAACGGGGTGGTTTAGTCAGTAAGAGTCTGTTACTCCCTCTCGCCTCACCCAAGGCGGGAGAAGTCATTGGATGAATTTCGCTTCACAAAAATAAAAGGTATTGCTGCTACCATTCTCCAGTGTCAATAACTAGATCGATGAGTTAGAAGCGACTTTAATTAATGAAAACTACAATTCCAAATATTTAGCCAACAGATAAAGAGGAAAGTGACCAAAAAAGCCACAAACGATAAACGTTTCTGACTCGGTCCCCATTGATTATATGAAAAGGAACTCCAAACACGTGCACACAACTGCAGTAATGCGATAAGTCGGAGTTTTGTTTGCGATAACATAATGTTTATCCAGGGGGATAGTCTTAACGATCCCAAAATAACAAACTCAAAGAAAACCATAAGAAATTAAAAGGATAGTGTTGTGCGATTGGCGCAGGAGTTGGAGGACTTTTTAAAGAGACTATTATTTTATACTATTCGATGACACCCCTAAGTAAAGTACCTATCGATACCGCAAAACTCTTCATTACAGGAGAGCGATTCAAAGTTTCGATTTTGGTTTTTGTCAAACATTAAATTTGAAAATCGTATGAGTTTATTATTTTGTATCTTTAGTTACTTTTAGTGCAATAAAACGAAAACGGTTTACAGTTTCGATATTTTACGTACGAGCCGACGATTATATGAGATTTATTTTGATAGAAGCCACGCTGAAGAAAGGCTGGTAGAAACTATGTGAAAAGGAGAAATTAAATATAAAGTTTAAATCTAAGAAGATGTTGCTTATATCTGTGGCTTTTCCACTAGCTGCACTGGCTTTCTAAACTATTCAAGTGGAAAATCCTAGGATTTTCTAGGTGTATTCTAAGTAGGTCCTTTTCTCTGCCTCAGTGATCAAGGGACAAGGGAGTTTGAACGCTTGAATGACGAACAAGACACTTTACGATCAACACCTTGTTCAGGTCCTTAGTTTCTTTTCAGAGCCTTGTAAGTTGAACGGTCGTAAGACTAAATAAAGAGTACCATGGGGGCTCCGGTGTTGGTCTACCCGCGTGCCTCATTTAGGTGCAGGTGGTGGCCACTACAGATTCTAGTGAGGTAAAACTCCCACACTCCCCAGTTTCCTTCTCTTCTAATCTAGGCGCTTCAGAAGGCGCCTTTCATTCAAGGGTTTCCTCCCACCAACAAAATAAAAGTCTAGATAAAGAGTACTCATCTCTCGGATCCTCAATTTTTAACATTTGTAGCTCAACTCCTAGATTGGGTTTATATTGTTATCGGAAACATAAGTACTGTGATTTTATTGTAACTTTCGTGAGATATACAAAATTTATTTATTATGTTATCGGCTTACTCACGTAACGTTTTGACAAGGAACTCGACTAGTTTCAAGCCGTGCTAGAGGCTCTCTTGTAAGTACTGTTAGATTCTCTTGTAAGTACTGTTAGATTTGTAACTGAAGATTGAAATCCTATTGCGATTTTATTTAGTTGTGTAACGTCTTATTACCTACTAACAAGGGAACGCGTTTTCTTATCTTAGACTTCTGCACTTGGCTGATTCCTTTAATCATCATGAACTGGATATTCTGCTATTGCAACATAATTTTATTAATTATGATCATGCTTACATTTAATATGTGCGATTGGAAACTTGTATGGGAATAAATTAACAATGTAATTAAAATTGTAAATTATTATAAAATAGTGGTATACACATGGTAGGTCTACGACTCTTTTCCTCATTCAACATGTGATCCTGATTGCGTTTACCGAAAAAGGAGTCTTGAATTTGACTAAGGTGCTAACCCATCCTTTAGGTTTTTAAATTTTGAAATGTACATATGTATATAACAGTGCATTGCCTATAAAAATAATTGTGCTACATCTGAGTCTTTTACTACAAGGGTATATAGGATAACTGATGAAAAGTGTATATGTCTTTTAATATTTACGTCTGTTCTATATGTATACTATGTATCTTTGTGTGTAATGTAATGATATTAAGCTACGAATAAAATAAGTACTCCAAACACTTTCACAAGTAATTAAAACTGTAGGTAATTCTCATTTGTCCCTTCACGGCCATGCAATGGTACAATCTAAACAGATTCACATAATTAACACAATTCCTCATATTTACAGCTACCCAACAATTACAAGCCATTATAGTTTTTGTGCTCATAAATTACAAGAGCACTTCCCTCCATTCAAACCCTAAGGTCCATCCACAATGCCATTTAACTATATCAATAAAATAATTATCCAATCATGAAGCAATTTACTCCGTTTGTCCCCGATTTGTGCGTCTCTTTCTTTCTTACACAGATGTCCTATAACGCTCTCTCGCTCGTTGCGAAGCGGCAACATTTGAGGACGGTGACACGGTTCGCTCTTGGCGTCTGGGATACAGTTCTACCAATTTTTTTCTGCAGCATCTCATGACTTCTTACTTTCACAATAAGGTTGATTTTCCCTTGTTTAGGTAGTTTTGTATCTTTGTGTCAAGTGTACACTTTGGTCAACCAGTTTGCTGTGGCCTCTCGTGCATTTTCTCTAGATTCAAGGTCTGGTCTGAACACAAGTTGTTCTGCGTATAATTTTCCAAATAAAGACTTGTAAATTAGTCTGTTTACGTCAGGCTCCTTTTGAGATGGGAGGCAATTGTTTAGACATGATGCTGTTAATTAAGTATCGAGTTAGAGCCAAACGAGTTTCGAAGCAAATAGAAAGCACTTAATATCAAGATTTTGTAGACATACGTTGTTGTTATTGATCTTATTTATGAGTATTTTTTTATTAGATTTTGGTAGCCAATACTTATTGCCTATTACTATTATAGATACACTATAGGGAATAATGCAAATCCACGCTTCATTAGTTTGTTCGACGCATTTGACAAATGTTACTAACCATTGAATTCTTTCAAGCAATTTACTGAGGCTTTCAGACAGAGATTTTCGAAATTGTATTTATGACAATACTAACACTAGAACCAAAATGAATCACACAATGTTACATGCATACGATCACATCAAATGCAGTCACACTTCACACCTCAGCAAAACAATATCTATCTACTAATCAAATAAAGGTAATTACCACAATAAGTAACAAACTCATACATAAAAACGTGAAAGTGACGTGTTCGCATTTGCATAATTACTGCTAGCGCCCAACTAATGGAATAATTATACTAGTAAGTAGTGTTAGGGCATCCTGTGTATTAGCTATGTTAAACAATTATGGACCCTACGACGACCCTATTGTTATATAATGCAAAATTAGTATTGTATGAAGCTTTAAGAATAGACGGCAGATATAATTGTATTTTAAATTTCGTGAAGACATACTTACTAAATTAATTATCGGCTTATTCAGGTAACTATTTGTAGAAGAACTCGACTAGTTTGACAACAGGGATTAACGGAAAAGAACATACGAGTAGTACCTATCTTAAACACCAAATCTAATATATAATATTATCCTTTCCGTCAATTTATTTATTAGCTTCAAAATAAGAGGCAGATTTAGATACAATTCAATATAGATACAACAGGTTAAGGTTCAAATAATGTATCAGTGAGATTAAAAAACCCTAAATTACGTAAAAGATTAAAAAAATAATTAGATCGTTCATTCTTCTCCATACTCCGTTCTCCGTCCACTTTGGAATGAGCAATTGAGCACCTAGCTTCACTGACAGACGCTGACAGACAATTCAATTAGATGTTTCAAAAGTGCCTAATTTAGGATTAATTGATATAAATGACTTTGTATTTGACTTTCAATTAAAATCGCATATTGAGTATTCTTCAAAACCTTTCAAACTCCGTAAACTTCGAAGTAGACAATTACCTACTTAACACATTATATTTTGAGATGCAATCAATAAAGAAAAAGCACATAATTATCATTAAAAACATGATTATTAAATACTCAATCGTCACATTACCCAACACTTTTCACACCCCGCACTAGATAAACGCACAAATAATGATACAGCAGTATTTCTTCCTGGCTAGCGTGATCATCAATCATGGCGCGTGTTTATCGTCACTATATCATCACACGCGGCCGAGATCTTAATCATTGAATACAAATGTCTGAAAGTGAGTTAAGTGATTGTTATGGGTGGTCTTTTAGAAGTAGAGTTAGTTTAATTATGTAGGTGCTGATGAATTATATTGTGGTGGAGGTTTAAGACCTTTTCATGCATGAGGATGCGGTTCGAAACCTACCAACGGCAAGTGCCAATGTGACTTTTTCCAAGCTATATGTACCTACTTACAAGGTGAAGGAAAACATTGTAAGGTATCCTGGGCTATATTCTAAAAGTCTGAAATCGCAAGCCTGCTTTGAGCAAACGTGGTGATTAATGCTTAAACCTTCACCGTGAGAGAAGAGGCCTTTGGTCAGCAGTAGCCACTTATAGGCTGTTGATGAGATGATGATGATGTTGAACTATGAATGCGATAGCAACAGAAGTAGCTATTTGAAGATTGGTGCTCTTCAATTTTTAGCCGTCTCTTACAAGACTCAGGCGTTAAAGCCATTAATTCGCTCCTCTTAAATGATTAAAATGATAGACTTTAAACCAATTGCAGTTTTAAAGATCTAAGCATACATAGAGACAGACAGTGAAAAACTAACTACAATATTATTCCAAGTAGTAAATCTAGCTACATCAATTACTTTACCTCTGTAAAACCATACATTGCAAGTCCAGTTAATAACTATAAATATTAATAAACTAACAAGAAAAGCTATAACTAAAACAATGATAGATTAACAGTAAATAAATATTTAGTGTGTAAATAAACCTCGCAGCCTTATACTACAAGTTGATAAACGACTAACATTTGAAGAGCTTAGGTACTTTATACATTGCGAATCGAAGGACCAGAGAGCAAGGATAGCTTGCCGCCCGACCAAAACCAGACCCATGCCGTGGTAATCCGCGACGCATTCCGCGCGCGCCTCAAAGTGCCATCAGACAACCACAGATGGATCCCAGTAGGCCTGATCTGGAGCTGCGGACTCCCAGCGGGTTTACCGGGGCTCCGGTTCGAAAAGCAGGAGTAGGAACGGGGTGGAACATCCAGCGGTTTTTAGTCAGTAAGAGTCTGACAATCCCTCTCACCTCACCCAAGGCGGGAGAAGTGATTCGATGATATTCCAAATATTTGTAGATACCTGAAATAACTCTTAAAACAAACGTCTCATTAACAACCTACAAACATAAACACAGAATTAATCACTAAGAACCTAAGATGTTCGTGATTAAAACCTATAATAAATTAATTAATAGATAAGACAACAATTTAGTAATAAATTCACATTGATTTATAGCTGTCATAGACTATAAAATAAACATCAACTACTCAGTAGATAGACTAAGTCCCACGTAATACTCAGTATTATTAATTAGTCTAGGAATATAGCTACATTAATTGACTAACTTGCCGTCTTTGTATATTATGGGAGTTCATAAATCATATAATTTTATTACCTACGACGTGGTTCTAACTAAGAAATACTAAGAAGTGTCTATAAACGTCTTTGGCATAGGCGATAAAGGATATTTTTAATATATTGATTATGAAATTTTCTAATTCAGCACTGGAATGTAATTATATGTTTTTGTAAGTTTAAATGATGCCATGCATAATCATTAGATACGTTAGCAATTTCAAATAAAAGAGCATAGGACAACACAATGCACATTTTTGTAAATCGGAAATCTTGAGAGTCAAGACTTGAAAACATCCTAGCTTCATCATCATCTAGCTGAACATAGGCCTCCTCCCATGACTTCCAGATCAGCCAGTTATAAGCAACCTGCATCCAGCAGTTTCCTGCAACTGTTTTCAGGTCGTCTATTCACCTTAACCAGCTTCTAAAGTAGAAAATAGTAGGTAACTGATACCCGTGTACTTCGATTATGTAATCCGTTTATTTATTACATACAAAGACGAAAGACCAACAAGTTACAATATATTATAGACTTAAATATCGATAAATAAACAGATGGCGTGATCTACGAACTATGGTTGGTTTATGTGTAAGAACTGCGTTTACGCCATTGCAAGAATTTATTGTATAAACCCAGGGATTGTAAGCCTTTGGTACGCATACTATTTGATGGCACGCAACACAATATTTTGGGCACAAGTGATGTGATTACATTTGAAATAATGCTTGCGTTATGTTTTGCCGTGTGAGTTAGGCTATCGGAGTCTCAATATTTCCTTCCCGTGATCTTCAATCCCCAAAGACGGAGGCCGATAGCAGATTTGTAACTCACCTGGTGTTGCAAATAGGTAGTCCACAGACGGCGCCGATTGCTTACCATGAATGACATGATCCGTCTGCTAGTTTCTTTTTTATATCTAACAAGCTGTCAAACATTCACTCAAACATTTTTTCTCCCCTTCTAAACCTTCCCTGGACTGAAAGACCAAAATTTTCCAAATTGGTTCAGCCGTTCTATAGTTTTAGTGAGACTAACGAACAGCAATTTATTTTTATAAAGAGAATATAGATAGCAATATAGATAGCATTTGGCTACAATGTCGCCTGGTGGTAATCGAGTTTGCGAAAAAAATATCAAAATTATTTTATGGCACACTTACCTCATGCCTTTAGGTTGGCCATCCCCGGTATAGCCAGTCAATATGGTTGTTAAAATATTACAGCAGTTATAGCAAACGGTGATAAACTAACGCTACTGTTGACTTGGGTAAAGGTCGTTGGTTCAATTCCTGTCTAGTTATATTATGTGTTGTAATGTAAGAGTTTATGTGATTAGAAAGTGTTGCAGAATTGGAGATTGAGTGTATAGTTACCGATTTTATAGCTGCAGTGGTTTAATTCTGAAATAAATTTAAAAGGACGGAACTTTAAAATGAAAAATACAATTCTACGAATAAAACAGTATCTCATTCGTTCGTGTCAATCACTGTTATTTCTGAAACGCATACACAGAAAACAATTACAAGGACACTTTTTCACTGGAATCGCAAATTGTTTTACGTGCGTAAATCCGTAGCTAGCGGAACGGGATAACTACACGTAGTAGCCATTTGTTCCGCGGCTGATCCAAAGTTCATCAGTAAAAATAAATTAATGACGACATCCACGAATAAGTTTCTGCTACCGTCCAACATCGCTGCAACTCCTGCGCGCCTACAAGCATAAAAACACCGAGACACTGAAGACAGGCCTGCGGATTATAGGAAAGTAAAAAGAAGAAGAAGGTCTTCAAAATCCCTTCCAAGATTTTGTGCTGTAAGTCGATAAACGAGCAGGCAGTCACCTAAGGGTAAGCAATCGCCGCGCCGCCGCCCATGGACACTTGAAACACCAGAGGCGTTAAACGTTTCAGACCATTTCGGGCTTAGGAACCATTCGTACCGAAGTATGGGTCTCCCACACTTGAAGATCATCTTGCCGTGTTGTCAGACCTTGTAACCATAGTTAGTACAACTGACTAAAATAATCCGATCAACATCTGAACAGCATGAAACTAATTTCTCTGCTGATACCCTAATTACGACTGAAACAATGGCGGCTCAGTTGTAATGCTCTCATGCGCTCAGTGCTTTATTATTCACAAACTACGGGTTGCACTCTAATTAACTAATGAGAAATCCTGATCCCGATATCCGTACGTTCATTAAAACTGCACGGATAAAATAGAGAAACAAAACGTGTAATTGAAATGGGATTTTAAAAACGACTTCACTGATTTTGATACAATAATGAACGTTTTTACCAACCTAAATAAGTAATGTGAGGAATCTCTAAGCTAAGATTAATCGATGGGGTTTGGTGGTGCTAATGCTGGATCCGGAGCTGAGGAGTACCTAGCGGGTTTACCGGGGCTCCAGCCCGAAAATCAGAAGTAGAAAATACAGTAAGAGTCTGAAACTCCCTCTCACCTCACGCCACCCAAGGCGGGAGAAGTCATTGGACGATTTTCCCCGCAGAAGTTTTCATTTGCTGCGTAGAGCTCAATGGCCCGGATCCTTATAGCACGCAAAAGCCTCTCTGTGCTTATACCTACATAGTTTTATTTTGCAAGAAAATATGTGTTCGTTGTCCCACACTGAAATCTTCTCCTGTGTCATGGGAGTGTGTTTACAAACATAAAATTTCGCACACACATAAATGTTTATCGAATCTAAAAAACGAGAAGCCAACTGCAACCCAGCCAGGAACCGGAGCTGCGAACTTTCTAGCGGGTTTACCGGGGCTCCGGCTCGAAAAGCAGGAATAGGAACGGTGTGGTTTTTAGTCAGTAAGAGTTTGAAATTCGGCCTCACCTCGCCCTGGCGAGAGAAGTCATTGGACGATTTTCCACCTTAAAAAAAAAGCAGTTAGGAAAAAATCAGAGTACAAGAGACCTAAGTAAGAAGAACATGCTATTAAATATTTATCCGGTCAAAACTAACAACGTTTACGCTTCACAATTTCGTTACATTTGCACTAAAATCCTTGTTCATTAGCTTAAATGCGATTGGATTATCAAAGTAATAATAACATTGATTCATTCAGTGTGATAGGTGTTAAGTGACCTGATTACATAAACAGCTGCATGTTACGAAGGAATGGTAACAAATATGGCCGATTTGCATATCTTTTTTGTATTTGCACTCGAAGAAGTGAAGTAATTTTTGATGGTCTTTTGATGTCTATGAAGGACCGAATAATAGTTAAGGACGCAGGTTTAGTCGCAATTGTTAGTACCTACTTAATTTAAATTTTCTGAACTATTTTTTTGATTACACAACTATCTTATCATGTCTTTATGTTGTTTTTGCAGCTATGCAAATTCAGAGATAGACTATTTCGGCTGTTTGCAAAGCTATTTTCTATGTATTTTACTTTAGTGTGATAATTATTGTTTTAGTTTACTCTATCCATAGTTTATTTTCCGTACACTATGTTACTTTTAACTGTATAGTTTCTGACACCACACAACTATAAAAAAATAACATAATAGAGACCTCTTTCTTCTAAAAAAATCCCACGGAAAATGTCAGTAATTGGTACATTTTTTAAAGCAACTGTACATTGTTCATCGTTCTCCAATTCTCCACTCACAAACTTACAATGTGTGTCACGCTCTCTCGTCTCATTAGTCTAATGGCAATTGGGCCATCAAAACACGGCGGACTGCACGCCGCGAACCGTTATCGTGGTTTGCATCCAACGGTCATTGGCCTCGTATTCGCGCACTAACTACAAATCACTTCACAGATTTCGTACAACTAATAGCCAGGGCTACCACGTATGTGCACGGTAAAATTGTATTTCAACAGCCTAAAATTGGAATAAACACCTTAAATGAGAACAACGCTTAAAATTTCAAACTTGGTCCTTTGGTACGATTTTGGTCCTTTCGTATTAAATGCTTTTCTTGTAATAAATAGGCATATAAAATGATTTATTATTATTATCTGTCTCAGATAGACAGATATAAACAAGAGTGACAGTGCTAGCCCTGTTAATGGAGCAATTGCTTTACAGTGAGCGGTGCGGTCAATGTACTTCGCGTCACGCGACGCCGAGCGCTCTAATGCGCTTAGATTACTGCCTACTACAGCGACCAGATTATCTAGACCTCCCCGCTCTCTATCTATTACCCCTTTTATCTCTGTATAATGGTTCGTCTAAGAGGGGTGGAGTAGGTCTTCGTTATGTGGTGGTGTGCGTGCTGCATTGGCAAGAATTGCGCGAACACAGCTATTTGCTGAGGTTTCGTCCGTACATGCCCTTTGTTGTGTTCCTCTTTTTTGTGCTCATTTCAGCTTAATTTAATGTGTAATAAATTATGCAAGTGAAACTGTTGATTGTGTTTTATTTATGTTTGTTATTTGGTGGATTATTCCAAGATAGGCAGTCAATAAATAGTAGCTAGCGTTGGTAGCTGTAGTTTTCAACTATTTAAAGAGAATATTATGTATTTTTTAATTATTTATTGAATTTACTGTAATTAGTAAGACCTAGAATTTATGTATTATTATGTAATTCAATTCATTCCTAGAGATATATTCACAAACCCAAGGGCTTTCCATCTCAATGTTATATTTTCTTACGGTGACGGTCCTACTATTGCTCTACCGTTAAAAGTTACGACAGAACAAAAATAATAATTGTGTCAAAGGACCACCTCATTCCCAATGAAAACGATAAAGTAAAAATGACAGCACCAAGCAGTCGAAGCAGCAACCCACTCAAATAAAACAATGGCCAGTGATTTAACAAGTTAAACACTATAAATCAAATAAACGACACATTAATGGCGTGATTCATAAAATTGAGAGACAAACGGATGATTCAATTCGATGCTTCATATCAGAACATATTCAATATCAATGCTTTTTGTTCTTTAAAATGGTAAGCAGATGCTCTATAGAAATGAAACACCAGTTAGACTAAAGCAGGTATTAGAAACTTCATTAAGGTAATAGACTAACAGATCACATTTTCAGACTGCGTCATTGGTCGAGTCGCAAGTGCGATTGCTGGACAAGAGGTCTCGGGTTCGATTCCCGGGTCGGGCAAAGTACTGCTGGGCTTTTTTTCGGTTGACCGAATTTCTCAGTAGTAGCACAGAGTCTGGACTTGTGCCCAGTATATGGCAATAGGCTCACCCCCTATTACATGGGACTTATAACACAAATGGTGAAAAGTGGGTGTACATTGTATAGCGGCATTACGTACCGTAATGTGCACCTCCGCCTACCCCTTCGGGGACAAAAGGCGTGATGATGAAAAAAAGATCACAGTTTCACCAATTTGCCTATGTTATGTATCCTGCAAAATACGGGCCGAATCACTTGTGTACTAATGAATAAAAATTCGGGAACCAAATAATACCATGTTTAAGCTAGAATCAAATCCAAAACAATGGCAGATGATTCAGTTTCTCGAACAATAACAGCAAATAGAACCAAAATGTTCAATGAATGAAGAAGACTTACTGAGCTGACAATATAAATCCTTTTAACACCTTAATCGGCTTACAAGTGCTCGGAATGACGAACTATTCTCCATAGTCGTAGGTAATAGGATTGTGGTCCTTTTATATTTGCCAGTATTTTTAATGAAACTGACATTACAAAGAAGAGTTTGCAAATTAAAATCATCTATTCTAGTATTTAAGGTAACCGATCGATCGCATCATGAAAAAATTGAAATTACGCATGCAAGGGAATGACATCATCATCATCCAAATTGAAGAGGTCATATATAGATATTCTTGATACACCCTTACACAAGTTTCATACGTATTTGTCACGAATTGTTATTCACATGTTCTGTTGTTTTAGTTTCAGCGAGCTTTATCGCAAGTAGCGACTTCTTTCAAGTGTATATTTGAGAGTCCTCTGACGGTTCATGACATGAAGTATCAGATCTGGGTGGCTTATCATTATATTTTTAATAACATTCTGACTTCTAAATAGGTATAAATGTCTTCTTCTAAATGACAGAGAGAAAACGAGAGGTTTGTTAGTTATCTATTTTAGTAAGGAGCAACCCTTTTATACGTTTGTCTGGAACTCCCGCCATTCTGAAATGAACATTACAATTTTTTTTACTTGTTTTAAAATGTTGAATCTTCCTTCCATTTCCTAGGAAATCCCTAGGAAAAGACACACTATTCCATGATATATTCACCCTATAGATAGATATGTCAGTTACATATAAATAATTATTTTCTTGCGTAGAGACTACCAACTGTCGTCCATTATTGGCAATGGACATTTTTGGACATTTTTTGTGCTTAACTATGGATACAAATTGATATTCGTATGATTAAGATCGTGTCATATTAATTTAGACTGTACAGTTGGCGCGGTGGCTGGGCTGCCGTGAAACGTGTCGCGGTTTCGATTCCCGCACGGATAAACTCTTTGTGTGATCCACAGAAAGTTGTTCCGGTTCTGGGTGTCATACAACAAATACACAATTTCCGTATGTGAAATTGTGTATTTGTAAACGTTAAGATTAAGATTTTCTCCTGTGACCCACGTCACAAGAGAAAATCGTAGTGTAAGGCACCTATGACCTACGACACAGGAAAACCATAATGAGAAAATCCTACTTAAGTAACGAAACTTCTACACAATATAATACAAAATACCTACAACATCTTCAGAAAAAGAAACTACTAAAAGACAAACAAAACTTCTCTTCAACACTTCAATCAAAGCATCTGTTTTACATATAAAATCCATTGTATAAGTATAGCAACATAATATTTATATGTCTAAAGTTAATACAGCGTGTTGATCACAAATCATAAGTCGTGTCTGTCATAACAGGGCGCCATCAACAAAGGGAGCTGGCAGGAAGAGCCGCTTCTAATGGATTTATTTAGATGTCATTTTTTATGTGGGCGGGGGCTCGCTGAGACGCCTGGCTTTCATAATGTGGATGTGACTGTGGTTTTATTTTAATTTTGGTTTAAGATATGTGATGGAATGTAAAAATAAATATATTTCGTTTCGTACTTAAGGACCAAAATTGATCTGTGGTTTTGTAAATGTGAAATTAATTAGTAGATTAACATTTTTATTAAAAAGTTAGTATAAAAGCTATTAATAAAATTAACAAATATTTTACTGTGTCTAATTTTTAACCTATCTCTTTTAATATCAGGTATATTTACTGTAAAATAGAATAATCATTAAACGCAAAAATACATCATCACAATATTCACAAGCAAACAGCACTAACTAAATAAATTACCTACTTAATGCACCTCATAAACAGGTTGTCAACAGCATTATTAACAACAATCACTTCATACAAACATCGTTTAAACTAACAACAAAGGACTTACGACACGAAATTAACATTACAAATAAATCAATTATTATGATTCACTATCAGTGTTGCGTTTTATGATAATAAATAACCTAGAATTCTGACCTAGCTTACAGTAGTCACAGTACTTCCTCGCTCTACTCGTTTTATATAATACCTACGTATTCGACTCGCTTGTAATTTAATAATTCAACGCATTACGCAAGCTGTTACAACCACAGCCGCTATCGCGTTGCGTTACGCAGTAGTAAACGCGAAATAACTCGATAGTGACTCAGTTTTGAGTGTTGATATCGTATCGGAATGTTTCACAAACGATTAAAAGTATGTATTAAAATATTTCATGCATCGAAAAACGTCATGTCTTAAAATTGGTTAAATAAAAATTGATGAATGTCGTATCCACACTAAACTCATCTTGATAAATGTGAGCCCTCCGTTATCCCTCGAACGAGTGTTCCATCTCACTGAGCTGTGTCAATGTGTGCGTGAGCGCGGCGAGCACACATACACAAATTAATGCATTTCACACTCACACGCGGACACTAGCCGTGTCGCTACGGGTGTTGCTTACGGTGTACCTGTGTGGGTGACCCGACATTGGTATTTTGATTGGTCATGCATTTCACGTGTTACGGCTTGCGGGTATAGAGTGTGCCCGGGCAATAAACGCTGTAATTTACGGCGACGGCACTGCTTGCCTGTACCTAAGGAGGCTGTATTTTAAGAGAGGAGATAAGGGCAATGTATCGATACGATATGCAGTGAATTGTAGGTATTATGCCGATTATTCGAACGTGTGTTTGGTTTGTAATTAGATTCTGAAGTATTTTATTGCTTTTGAATGTTTTAATGTTATTTGGTTGGTGTGGTGTTTAATGGAATGTGTTGGAAACTTGCTTCTTGGTTAGCTGAAGACATTAAATTGTGGTTATTATTAAGTAGACACAGAAGACGAGATATCTAAATCAGATTACTTGTACTTACTTGTACTTGGTAAAAAGTCATCGTCTGGTCTGTAAACTAATGCTGAGGTCCTGCTTTTTATATCTTCTTTGTAAAAAAGATTGTTGGTAAAATACAAATCTTACGGCACATATTTACAATTACACGTAATCACGTAATTCAATATTGATTACCAAATATATATTTTCACAATGCCCAATAGTGTCCTCTCTTTTTTGTGTACAAAGTCTCTTTGAAAACGAGAATTCACTTAATTAGGTACAAATCTACCTACCATAGGAAACAAGGTTGACGAAAGAGACAGGAGTTGAAAGCCTCACTGACATCAGACCTCCTTTTTAACAGTCCAAAACCCCATGCTATTTATTGTATTGCAGCTTATCAACATTCAACTATTTATTACCATCGTTCACCTGAATCCTGGGTTAATAATAGGGGTTTGTCATAATCCCAATACCTGGCAGGGCAGACAGCTTAAACACATAATTTGAGTCTATCATATAATCTTTTCTTTAGGGGGAAATCGTCCAATGACTTGGACGAGGCGAGAGGGAGTGTCAGACTCTTACTGACTAAAAACCACTCCGTTCCTATTCCTGCTTTTCGAGCCGGAGCCCCGGTAAACCCGCTAGGTAGTCCGCAGCTCCAATATTTTAGGGCCTAGATTGTTAGTTTATATACAAACCGATTCCAATCTAAATCTACTCCGTGTCTCAGTGACTTAACTACATATTTATAAAGAAATAGAGAGACTCTTTCTCCATTATAAATCATCATTTACTACTTGTAAAATATTTACAATCTCTTCTAAAATTATCACGTCATTGCCATGCATACGCTTAGCTCTAGTATGGTATTCCAAGACTCCACGTCAACGCAACCGTGGCTGATTCTGATTGGTTGTTTACTTGACAGCCAGTAATGTATCGTCATGACTACAATCCATGGATATCCACGTGTGCAACAGAGATAAACCACAAATATCTGTTGATAAGAGATTAAATAAGTATTGAAATGCTTTTTAAAAGTCGCTATTACACGCAGTAGAAAATTGTAGAAGGACAGTTAAATATGTAGATACTATGCCCTCCAAAATTAAAGTACATTCTTTTAGTATAATACGATTTTTAAACTTTCAGTATTATGACATATTAATTTTTATAATAACTACTAAATTAAAAGTATGGTTTACTCACATTATCGGAAACTCTACTAGTTTCCTTTTGTGGCTCGAAACTAGCAGAACTTTTCGCCATTAATTTATGTGAGTAAACCGCAATTTTTAGTTAACGACTTATTTAGTTAACTGTAGACAATGGAATGCCGTTCGTCATCAAAACATTGAAACAATGAATTTATTATTGTACATAAACTACAAAATAGCACTACGTTAAAGTTATTTAAAAAAATCTAGATGTGGTTGTCATTAATTATAACATCACTATCCGTGTAAGTAAACGAGGACCTGGCTGTTGTACCTAACTGAAAAAGTTACATGAAGTTTATAAATGCATGTAATAAACATACATACAAACCTCAGTACCTTTATCCTTAAATATGATAAGAGTGTTTGGATTGGAACATAGTATACCGGATATTGACAAAATATACATTACTATTTAGGTACCTTTTATGCTTTTCACCACGCAGTCGAAACCTCGGGCGGAAAGCCACTGTTACCTTATAATGTTAACTAATGGTAGAAAGATACAAACTAAATATATATAAAGAATCTTGTTAGTTCAACATCTAATCTTCATCGTCGCAATCCCGCAAACCTATCACAAAATATATTCCAAGAATCAATCATTGTATGAAATTAAATTACTCACTCAACAAAATTGAATCTTTTGAAGTCTGGCGTCGATATTATTACTTTTATCATGATAAATTTACTTTATTATTTGACTAAAAAACGTAGATTTTTTCTTGCGAAAGTAAGTAACATAGTTAAGTGATTGACAACGAACTTAATAATATGATAAATTATTTCCAAGCAGATAAGTAATACTGCAATGAATTGCTTTTGCTTCTGCTAAACTTTTTAAATCAATTTCAAGCAAATAAATGATACCATAATGAATTCCTTTTTTATATTATTCCCAACTACTTCCACACGGTTTCACCGGCTCTGCTCGGCTCCTATTAATCGTAGCGTGATATGTTTTAGCCTACAACCTTCTTCGATAAATGGACTATGCAACACAAAAATCATTATTCAATTCGGACTAGTAGCTCCGGAGATTAGCGCGTTCCAAGAAAATAACTCTTTAGCTTTATATTCATGAAGTATAGATAGGAACTTAATAGCTTCGGAAAGCCTTTAATCAAGCTGAAACCTTTCTGTATTTTCCGTAGCCTTTATTACAGAGCTGATACCGGTGCACTCTGAAAAATCGTGTTGTTTATTTTGCTGCGACGTCGACAAAGGTTCTTTGTCGACTCGACTGCTCTCAAATTGAAATTTCGGGACAGAATGTATACGGATATTGAGTCCATTTTTCTAATTTATAGGAAAATTTTAATAAAATCGTACACAATACAGAATTCCTCTAAAGAATCTTTGTATAAATTGTATAAATGATTTTACAATGGCGTAGATCTGGTGACCGTAATTTTTTCTATGCGTTTCTTCTTAATACGAGGGTTTGTCATGTGAGATATTCACTATCACTTCAGATATTCAGGTTTAACAGGCTGCTCTCCGTCTCTGATATCTGTCTAATTTCGAAACTTGGGGCTCTCCCCAAGAGTAGGGATTACTAATTTCAAATAGTATTGCCTATACGTTAGGCACGTATACACACCTATAAGTTTTAAAACACAAAGTGTTCTACTTACATATCATACAATGCATCAGGTTTAATGTTCAGCCACCATATTTAGTGTCATAGCTTATGACTAAGCACTGAAGATAGATAAGTACTGAACTGTTTATTTTTTATACGTTTACGAGCTACTTCTGCACGGTTTTCACTGGCTCTGCTCGGCTCCTATTAATCGTAGCGTGATATGTTTTAGCCTACAACCTTCTTCGATAAATGGACTATGCAACACAAAAATAATTATTCAATTCGGATCGGTAGTTTCAGAGATTAGCGCGTTCAAAAAAAAATACTCTTCAGCTTTGTATATGAAGTATAGATAGGAACTTAATAGTTTCAGAAAGCCTTTGATAAAGCTGAAACCTTTCTGTATTTTCCGTAGCCTTTATTACAGAGCTGATACCGGTGCACTCTGAAAAATCGTGTTGTTTATTTTGCTGCGACGTCGACAAAGGTTCTTTGTCGACTCGACTGCTCTCAAATTGAAGTTTCGGAACAAAATGTTTACGGATATTGAGTCCATTTTTCTAATTTATAGGAAAATTTTAATAAAATCGTGTTAGTACTTTCATTAATCATTTAGAATACAGAATTCCTCTAAAAAATCCTTGTATAAATTGTATAAACGTTTTTACAATGGCGGAGATCTAGTGGTCATTTCTTCATTTTCATTATTAAAATTTTGGGACAGTGCATCTGAACTATGCGTTTCTTCGTAATACGAGGGTTTGTCATGTCTCATTATAATCTCCACGTTTGGCAGGGTTTTAAGATTACTTATTTCTAGATATTCGGGTTTATCAGAGATGACTGCTCTCCGCTATCTTTCCAATTTCGACTCTTAGGGCTCTCCCTAAAAGTAGGGATTACTAATTTCAAATGGTATTGCCTATACGTACATACCTATAAGTTTTAAAACACAAAGTATTATACATATCATACAATGCATCAAGTTAAGTGTTCAGCCACCATATTTAGTGTCACAGCTTAGTCATGATTAGAGTTCTATACTTGTCGTAACAATTACACTCCAAATATGGATGATTAACAAACCTGAGACCTCGCTCCCATATAGAGAAACCACAGAGGACATTTTAGTAGCTGGCTTAGGTATCTATATCTATAAATATCACCAGACATCTTTAATCCTCCGAAAACGAGCACCCTCTGTAATGTACCCCATTTCACCCTCCACACACACAAACAAAGAAAAAAATTATAACCTTCCATCGCTTCATCGCTGAATCAAATCACATCGTCTAACAAAGGAAAATTCCTACAGCACAACGCTGCTTGAAATTCCAATAACAAAAGTGTGCGTTAACAGCGTTTGTGACCAAACAGCGATTTAAGCGATGTATTAGATACGAGCGTTTAGACTACCAAAAAAAAAATAAAGCGCTTTCACCGCTACAATTATACTTTTTGATATTCAAAAGACGAATGTGTGAAACAGTTTCTAAACATTTCTAAAGCTGCTGCAGCGCTGTGAATTATGCGGCGTTTAGTCGAAGAAGAAATGGATAGCGCTTAAGCCGATGGGTGGGATTTTGTAGGATCGATATAGCGGTCGTGCGATGTTGCCGTCCTGCCTACCCTGTCCCCTTGTAGCTGGGTCTTTGTACTCTTGAACGAAGGGCGGTCTAAACTTGGAGTGTCCAATAATTTTGGAGAAAATGTATAATTATTCTCTTTTTTCGGGAATAACAATTTTCCTTTTAATAGATTGAGACAACATTGTTTACGTGTGTTATTTGCCACAATTTTGAATACGGAATTATAAATAGACAATTTTTTGGAAAGTATTTTCTTTGAGAGGCGGTATTAAACTGGAGTGTTGGCTTTCCATATCGAGTGTGGAATTAGGATCATGGTGACGGAGAAACAAACGAAAACGTACAGGAGAACCGTGTTGATATGTTGGCAAAGATGTTTTTAATTTGTATTGACATTTTTCGTGTAATTGTATTGAAAGTTATACCTAACGAATCTATACTAACAATATTTTTTTTCATTTAGGTATAGTATTAAATTTGAAACACTGATACTCTCATGCAGTTGGATCGAACGGACCTTTACTCTTTAGCCGACTTCAAACATTTTCGCAAGTCACAACAATTGTGAATGGTTCCGATATCTTAAAACGTGGAACCTATACGTGTTTACGTGGGCCTCGCATATTGATTAAATATTTGTTTAAAAGCTTATACCGTATAAAGGTCAAAGTGGAGATTTTTTAATCTAAAGCTGCTCTCGATTTATATATCTCCAGATCACTACGGCGGCGCGGCAATCTGGGCAACATGAATAATAGTTTTCCAACTAACAAATCCGGCAGATATTTTAGTTTAATAGGTACACAACTGCCTACCCCGTACGTACTGACGTAACGACAGTAATATTATCTACTGCTTGCTATTTAGTAATATAATAAATGCGAAAGGGTGTGTATCTATTTGTTATTCAATCACGTCAAAACGACTGAAAAAATCGGAAAATTTGGAACAGGGATAGATTATAGTCTCGAATAACAGATATCCCTCAAACACGCGAGTGATAAAAGTAGTATATATGTTAACAGCGGCTCGTACTTATGTCAATAAATACGTGATCATTAACAAAGCGTTCAAAATTAAACAAGCCGCCATTACGCGGGACATGCGAAATTTCAAAATGGCCCCATTAGCACTTAGGCCTTGCACTTAAAGATACATTTTGCTAAACAGAAGTGGTTATTATGAGATCACGACTTTGTGTTTGGCTCTCCGACTGAGGAATCTGGCTGACTCAGGGTTGAAGATGTTCAAGGAGTAAAGATAACACGATAACTGAAATTGTATTCGGCGGACCCAAAATCTTCACGCGTCGCTGATGGGTAAAACTCATAGTTTATTAGAAAATCCTACTATCCGGTCGCTGTTAAATGTGCAGTTCCTTTATATTAGTTAGCGCGTAAAGAGTAGGTAGTGGTGGGGGAATAATGGTGTTTTATTCTGATCTTTTTTTATATTTCGTCGTTTGGTCGCTATCTCGCTTGATGATAAGTGATGCGGCGATGGAGCACGTCTGCACCATAAGCAACCTATTCACTCGGGCTTTGAAGACACCCAGGTTATACCCATCAGGAAACACAGACTCCGGCAAAGAATTCCACTCCTTAGCAATTTCCACAAGGAAGCTCGAAGCGAAGCGCTTCGTGTGCGAGTGGGTGGGATCTTTGTAAAATCCATAAGTACTTTATATAGAGTATATAATAAATAAGTAAAATCAACTTAAATTCCCATTATATTCTTTTTATCAATGCCTGATAAGTTACGAAACTAAAAATCTAGGTCTTTAGACATAGAATAGTTTTTACTAAGCCATCGCGTGATAAGCTGCCGTAAATAACAGTTTTAGCTCAAGGATAAGCCATATATATTTTAAAGATATTATATTTCTAGCCGTTACACTTTTTATAATATATTGTGGTGTTTATTCTAAATATTTGTTCTGGTATGTTTGTGGTTATGAGAGGTAGTATTTTTTAATGGTATAAGCCGGTACACGAACTTTCGGATCACCTAATGGTAAGCAATCGGCGCCGCCTATAGACATCCGAAACACCAGAGGCGTTACAAGTGCGTTGCCGGCCTTTTGGGGGTTAGGAATATAAGGGTTGTTTGGGAATCGGGGATCGGAAGATTGGGAAGTAGATATTTGGGCCTCCGGTAATCTCACACACGCAACGAAACAACGCGAGCGTAGTTTTACGTTGGTTTTCTGTGAGGCGGTGATATCACTACGGTGGAGTCGGCCAATTAGTTGTATGTTTATAAGTTTTTGAAATAACAGATTATATGAAAAATATTGTGACCTGAACATAAAAAGCAAAGTGTGCGTAGTCCGGAGCTGCGGACAACTTAACAGGTTACCAGGGCTCAAAAACTGCACTAATATTACACAGGCATAGACAAATAGACAATACGTAGTCGCTTCGCAGAAACTACTACGAAAAAAGTGCGTAGCCGCTAGCAGAGAACGCGTAGATTCGTAGACAAGTCGTAGTCGCTACGCATTTTACTACGAAGAAAGTGCGTAGCCACTTACAAAGAATGCGTGTACTCGTAGATGATGCGTAGTCGCTACGTATAAACGGCTACGAAGAAAGTGCGTAGTCGACTAGTCGCCTACAGAGAATGCGTAGTATCGTAGACGATGCGTAGTCGCTACGTGTAATCTACTACGAAGAAAGTGCGTAGTTGCTTACAGAGAACGCGTTGTCTTATTATTTTAATTCATTATATTTATTTAATAGAAAAGACATGCATAAATTTATAGCTTAAGCCAATATTATGAAGTAGGTAGGTATTTGCAACAAAAATTGAGTTCAAACACAGAATATTAATGGTTTAATGCTCCTGGTCAGCAGCTTAATCTTTGTAAAAACTTGCCTAGATACATTTTCTGTTGCAGAAAAGTGGTTACATAAAACAATAACAAAAATAAACAATTTACCGCAAAATATTTCTACCATTCAACCCGTCCATTTAATCTAATCTAATTATACTTATTTATTTTAAATGGCCCTAAAACTGGTCTTTCGGACCACGACTGTATATCTCTTTTGAATAATTTTCTCATTAAACTGACATTTTGTTTTATTTTCCTCGGATACAAGCCAAATAAAAATAATAAAAAAAATCGTCCGTCACAACTGCAGATTATACGCAACGCAGCTGTCGAATTTGTTTATCTTTCCTTGTCTAACACGTGGTATTAAAAAGAGATGGTGTTATTCGGCGGTTTCCGGCCGGGACCCGAAGATACCCGAATGGCTTAACCACAGGAAACCAAGTTTGTCTGGACTGTTTTTAGTACTTATTTAGATAATATTTTACGATGCACTCTTATAATAAGTCTGTTTTAATACAAAAATAGAAAAATATATAAACGAATGCAAATGTTGTTAAGTTGAGCCGTTTTTATGTGTCATGTTGATTTGATCGCAAAATATTTCTACCGTTCAACCCATAATTATCAGTCGTAAAGTTTAATCTAATCTAATTATACTTATTTATTTCAAATGGAAGGTAATTACGGCATTTTTAATAACCGGGATTAACTGAACAGAATTTAAGTGCGGGAGAGCCATGCTTCGGCACGAATAGGCCGGCTCGACCGGATTGATACACGGTCTCACAGAAAACCGGCGTGAAACAACGCTTGCGTTGTATTTCATTGTGTAAATGAGGTTACCGGAGTTAAGATTCCCACTTCTCAATCTTCCGAATCCCCGATTCTTCAACATCACTTAAATTCCTAACTCCCAAGAGCCCGGCAACGCACTTGTAACGCCTCTGGTAAAGTGTAAAGTGACATTTGGCTACTGACGCTGTTGTCATATAACTGGCCTAAGTTGGTAGTAATTAATTATTAATAAAGCAAGTGTAATTTTTATTAAAAAAGAATGTTCATATAGTCAAATATTTATCGGCAATCTTGTTTGCATTTCCTCATGTCCTATTTCGGAAGCCAATGTCGAAACGTGTATGTCTTTTAAAATCGATAGATAGATATGTAGCTCCAGTTTCTTTGTTAAATATTAGTTTAAAAATAAGTGCAGAAATATTGTATAAGCCAGTAAACGAGCAGACAGATCACCTGATGGTAAGCAATCGCCGCCGCACATGGACACCTTAAACACCAGAGGCGTTGCAAATGCGTTGCCGGCCTTTGGGGGTTAAGACCTTAACGATTGTTGGGGAAAAGGGAATCGGAAAGGAGGGTAATTGGGCCTACGGTAACCTCACTCAAACAACGAAACTCAACGCAAGCGTTGTTTCACGTCGGTTTTCTGTGAGGCCGTGGTATCACTCCGGCCTATTCGTGCCGAAGTATGGCTCGCCCGCACTTAGCATAGATATTGGACATCGGAGTTTTTGAACAAAATGTTACGAAAGTGTTAAATCGACAAAGGATAAAACTAATTGTACAAATCGACGATTTCATAATATTTCTACATGTTTTCAAATCATTGAAATGCATTTAATATGAATAAGAATTCAAAGAAACCGATTTTTTATCAATAACCTAATACAAACAAGTTATTCGTCCTTCAAACAATTTTACGTTAAATTCCATACAAATATAAAGTGACGATAAAAATGCAAATTATAAATCCGACAGCTTAATTATCAAAGTTATTGAAACCAGTTTTAGACTTTAGGTGTAACTAAATATAGTTTTAAATTGTTTAATAAGTTAAGTAAGAACTATAGTGTCTACTGTCTACACGTAAAATTTTGTTTTGCATCTGAAGGATAAGCATTAAGATAAATAAAATTAATAATACTTATTATTTTCCGAGATGTTTCTTGTTTTGACACGAAAAAACACCCATCATCCAATGTCCTCCATTTTATAACGAATTCTACATAAATACGTTTCATTCATATTTTATTTTTGTTTCTATATATTGACTAAACGTGTCTAGAAACTTCTCTTTCCACATATCAAATTAAAAGCAACTATTAAAATGTTCTGTCGATGGATAACGAATGAAACATGAAGGCAATTATAATTTACCTCAAACATGCTGATGCAGAATTATACAAAACAACCGTTCATCTTGAAGCTAGACGAATCGATTTAAAATCAAATTGAGAAAAATTCTAAACACAATCTACCATGAATCTACTATAATAGAATTCGTAAACTGTGACAAAACAAAACAATTTCATTTATTCTAAGTAACAACAGAACTAATTGAATCAATAAATACAACTCGGTTGAAATCCTTGATGTTATCAAGCAGTCAAGTAGAACAAACTAATGAAGTCCAACCATCGCGGCTCGGCTGCTCTGCCGCGGCTTATCCATCGTGTTGTGTTAGCAACGTTATTAACAGGAGTAAACATTCAGTGGCCGTGGGCAGTAGGTATGTGTAGGTACTTAGTGATGTTTGCTCGGCGACTAGGGACGACGGCCGAGGGGCCCTGTTGTCAGGGGACCCTCCCACGGCGCGGGCTGGCGCCGCATGGCCCCACTCGACGGCCATAGACGTTGCCGCCACGGTCGCAACCTGCCGCACTGTACGCAGCTTACTAGGAACGCAGAAACAACGAAGAAGTCTCTCATAGCGAGGCCCCCAGCCACGTTGACCTGCCCTGCCCCCACATTTACATTACAATTGAATGATAAAAGCGGACGTTGATCACGAACGTAGAGGTCGTCGTTAAATGGATATTAGTACATAAGCATTTCAACTGTAAATGTGTGCATAACAGAACCCGTATTGTGGTTAAATAGATACTCACTGTCTATTCATTTTCCGAATGTAACACAACACCCGCGCGAACGGCTTTTGCTGTTTGTTATTCAGTTTGTTTTGAAATTATGTGGAAACGTATGATTATAATTAGATGTATTAATGAATGATACCTAAGTAGTGTAAGTAATATCTTCTTTTTTATACTTTGTTTGATACTTAAATAAAATACCATACAAGTATTCTAAAATGCACTTCTGAAATACAATTTAGACCTGTTAAATTATTGCAAAGCAACAATCTATTTCCCAATATATTCTTAGATCATTATCTGAACGACGACAACCTCTTCTGTCTATTTATTATCAAACAGATGAACCGGTTATTTATTCAAACAGCGAATGCAAAGTGAATCTTTAACAAGTTCCACATAAATAGCGTATATTTGCTTTTTATTAGCGAGCAGTGTGAAGTCGGTGCGACAAGCCGATAGGTATTGTTTGCATAATACCTCGCCCGTCAACAACTTGCCTTGTGTGTGCGATGTGCGACAAGCGTGCGTGTGACGTCGTGTGTCTGGGGAGTTGCGCAGTGCGCGCTGCTCACCCGGCTAGCATACTGCACAGGCGGTGATCCGATACATTCCCCTTGACTTACCTACATGCGCGTAAAATGCATCAAACTAAATTATTCCTTATCTCAAGTGCGCAGAGTCCAACGATAGTTGAGTCATAAAGAACATTAAATGCACGACACGATGTGAACGCGGCGTGTTTACCTCTGGACGTTTATGCTGCCCTAGTACAATCGCCCGCTATGTCGCGGCACGCGCCATCTTCTCTACCGCATCAATGATCGGACTGGCAGCGTAGTGGCTTGTCATTGTGATACTGCTTCCGTATGTATAAAAATAAGCCTATCTAGTTTTTATGATAATATTTTTTTGCAAAAAAAAACAACATACTTGTCTTGTTTCCTTGAAAAATATGATTTGCTTTTGATAAATGAAGTAGCATATTTTAATTTACTTTTCCAAAACCATCATAATAGTGACGTAGTATATTCAATATTGTAATTAATAAAACATTCATTTAATCCAATAGCTTAGCGTAGAATTAATTTGAATTGACATAATAAAATGTAGTTTTGATTTACGTCATCAATTTACAAAAACAATTACGACAACCAAACGAATATTTGAATCGAAACAGTTCGAAAGTCCATGTTACGTCATTCATTATTTATTCTGAATGAAGAAGATCCAAAGAGGCTAAATAAAACGCACCGTTGAAAAGGCCCACAAAATACGAGACAGCCACGAACAAGGGCTACGCTGACGGTAGAGAACGGCCGACAACATGTTGATAAAAACTGACGCAGCGCCGCCATTGCCGAGCCGAACATTCCGCTAAATAATTTCCTCCACTTTATTTTTTATCAGACAAACACGACACGGCCGCGCCGATCTCGGGTTGTTTCAAAGCATTCTCAACTCCGATACAAAAAAGGAATGTCAACCACGCCAAAATGATCCGTAAGCATCGAAGTTATTAGGGTACCATAAGCCAACGAAATATAACAGAAATTCTTCACGTGTTTCAGAAATCGTTTCCATTTTCGTAGCACAATGGAGGTTTCGATGGGGATCATTAAAGCCGCGCGATGCATGGAACAACATCGTAGAACGGGTCTTATCTCAACTGCAAACGATTCTGTTTTGCTTGCGGCAGATATTGAGAAGGCCATTTGCCTCGTTCCATCAGGTTGAGGTCGTCGATAGCGAGAGCGAGACGGCGATAATAGAATAGTGTGTGTAGCTCTCTCATTATTCTGAGAGCCTGGTAGCTGGGATCGTTTGCGTGTCGGTCGAGGTGGCGCGGTGCTCGGTGTACTACAGTCATTCTAAATATCCGCTAGAGGAGACACAATCGCATGCTTTCCATTGTTCTGTGAAGGGAAACTTGTTTATTTTTTCTTTTTATATTAAAACGACGCACTTCCATAGAATCATAAATAACATTAGTTCGTTCTATATAATGCCGCATACTTGTACTTTTTACCAGTTTATCTATCATATGAGAGAAATATCAATAAATTGAATGATTGCTAACGTTGGCAGGTGACGCAAATAGTTGGCATTGAAGTCAAAAAGTAGTACCTACTATGCAAATGTATTTCAATTAGCACAGGTGTTACTTGATAATGTGCCTAGATACATGCATTAAACATTTTATAAATACTTTCGTATAATCTTAATTATTGTAAGCCATTTTGGCAATTGGAACAAAATAATAAATTACATGAAGTGCCTAGTACTCTGAATTCTTCAAATAATTAGACAGGTATAGTACAATAAAACGTTAATAAACAAAAATAAACGGTAATTATATGAATATAAGTGTCAATATCACTTCATGTTGATGATTGTAGCGTGTCCTGGTTGCCGAATTTTAGAAAAAAAAAAGTTATATTATAGAGCTGTTAATAAAAATAAGTATATTTGTGTATTGTATAAAGTAGCATGTAGTAGACCTATTGATTCTAGACCGGCAGTAATATATGGATCGTAATACAAATAGCATTTTTTATCAAATAAAAATAACTACACAAGCGCTCTTGATTCTTGATACAACATTAATTAAGTATTAAGTATGCCGCAAGTCCTAAATTGGTTAACTAATAGGAAGTCAAAATCAATATTATTTATTTCAAATAGAACACGAAGGCACTTTTGAATGTCAAAGCAAATATACGCAACGTCACGCGTTTTATCCTCGAAGGAGTAGGCAGAGGTGAACACTACGGCACATAATGCCGCTGTATATTGTACAATAAATTAAAAATGTCTGTCGGTCAATCAGTCCTCTAGTGAAGCTATTTGCTCGTACCAACGTGCAGATTCTTATGGAGAAGAACGAGCAAGTAACCCTATAGGTTACTTTACGTTTTTATCTTTTTCATTAACAATGATTAAATATTTTTTCCTCAACTTTCCTTGTGACAAAGTCATTAAGCCAAGACAAGATGATTAGACTTATTTCTTAGAGATGTTACAGGTAAATTCCATTTTACCGTAAGCAACTGCTGCCACGTCGATGCCAAAATATCACCGCTACTCGTATCAATCTCCTTTAAGGTAGAAGAGAACATACTGATGCATACGTCTTACTTCGTTTTTTAATAACCACCTAAGTATTTATATGGGTCTATGACAATCAACAGTCAATGTGTCTCCTCCTAAATAGGAAAGTATATCCATATTTTGGCTGGAATTCTGTAGTTTGGCGATTGCCGTGTAAAATGTTTAGTACGAATCCGTTCGCACTCGGCGTTCGGCGCTCTGATTGGGCTGCTCTAATGAACCAACCAATCAGAGTGCCAAAAGCATTCTCTTTTCGATCTCGTTCAATGTAAAACAAATTCTTATTAAGCCAATGTTTACCTCCTCACGTCCCAGCTGCCGCAGAAGACACTCCTGGCGTCGAGGATCGCGTGGCGATCTCCGGCCACCATAAGTGCGGGTCTGCGGACGACGAGCGAGGGTAGCTCGCTGTCCGACCAGAACCAGAGCGTACCCGTGCGTACCTCAAAGACCCAGACCACCACGACGTCAGATCAGGAGCTACGGACAACGTAACTGGTTACCGGGCTCCGGCTCAAAGCAGGAGAAGGAACGGGGTGGTTTTAGTCAGTGAGAGTCTGACACTACCTTTCGCCTCACCAAAAAACACAAATCACCAAAGGCGGCAGAAATCATAGGATGACTTTCCGACTCAAAAAGAAATATAATTCCGAGTATCTTTTTCCCTAAGCAGGTCTAACCAGGACACCCACAAGAAGAGTAGCAACAGTGATAAATAGTTATACTCTGCAAGGCTTAAGGTAAATATTATTTGCTTTAATACTTATAAACAAGGAGCCATGCTATTTCTACTTAACTACTTTTATTAAGACTAAACAGTAATAATGATATTTACATTCCTTTACCATTATATCTATTACAATAACCATTCGTTAGCTATATACATACGTAAGTGCGTATGTGGACATTAATTAATCATTTAATTTCGTTTACATGGGAATCTGTGTAAAGATCTGTAAAATGATCATCAGCACAGGCTGTGCATCAAGTATATGCAAATGACGGGATTCGATATGGATCTGGATTCCCATCCAAAAAAATTTACTTGATCGTAGAAAACAGTATAGTCTACTACTAGGCTACTTTTCCTGTAAAGTAGACTAATGATATTACCAATTACCGATGCAACCATGGATCTCATTCGTTTCTTGAAGTTTCAAACACCCTTGCATTTAAATAAATAAAATGTTTTTAAAAGCTTAGTGGTCTCATAAAAATCTCACTCACGCTTCGGGATATTCTTTATTTCATTACCATTTTCATTTGCCTTTGCTTACTACTATGTATATGATTATATATTTCTTCTATCTCATAAAATATAGTATTTAACATTGACATACTTTTAAAATATAATCTTCATAATGCCAAAAATATGTAATTTTTATCTTTAATGTATGTGATCCTTCTAAAGCTTTCGATTAGGTTGGAATTCGAACAATGTTAAATGCAATTTTAATACTGTTATTATTGCATTCCTTAATGATACGTGTACGTCAAAAATGTATAATGTGTAGGTACTATCATTGATAATTCCAACAAATCATAAAGTCTTATTAATAAAACAATTAAATTAATAGTAAAAGTAAATCTTATTAAATTAGGCGTTCCTCAGGGGCCAATTTTTGCTTTTTTAATTTTATTTGCAAAGGATGTAATACACTGATTTGCTACTTGTACAAAATAATTTAAAACAGTAAATAAACCTATTACATGATTTTTTAATTAAATCAACTTCGTAACTAATAAAAAATACTTGAGTTTCCTCATTGCTCATTAGGTAGGTAGCTACGCTGTCTATATTTTTTCTATTTTCTTTTTCCTAGAAAAATATACTTAACGGCTAAAACTTGTTTATGGCACGTTGACAGACGCAAAGCAATAACTTTTCCCTCCTAATTTCCATTTTCCCGCCCAAAGCGTCAACGCGATTTAATCTGTCTGTCATCATCAACATCGAAGCCTACATCAATTTCATATTTTACCAACTTACACAAAAGTATAAACAATTGAATATCAACCTAACTCCCTTCAGATAAAGTATAAAATAAATATACTAAACTGCAAAATTAACTTTGCACGCAACCACAAGAATTCTCTTTTCAAAACTCGTGACGCAGCCCGAGGCATCGTTCGAATTTTTTCGCAATCTAATCGTGGATTAGATAGAGATGGAAGATGCGTGTTTGTGTGTGTTAGAGTGAGAGGTTGGATAGTAATAGAAGAGGGTTCAATTGATTGCGGAGGGTGTTGCGCCCTTGTATGCATGTCTATTCATTTCGCACACCCCGAGGCGGGTGGGGGGACCGTGAAGCGTGCTATGAACAGCTTTTTTTTTTGTGTCTTTATTTAATTTCGCAATGGAGGATAATTTGAATATGGCATTTACATGGCGCATGGCGGACATGTTTGCACTCACGATGTGTGTGAAACATGTATAATTGTATAAGTTATGGTTGATGTCAGTCGTGTGTTATCTAGAAAAACATGACACGTAGGTAATCTATGTTTGAAGTGTTTGAGTTTTTTATGTTAATGCCTTAAGGCATGGTAATTATTTTAGTGTGAGTAATAAAATAATTTAGCTTAAGTATAAGTTTAGTAATAATTACCCACCTTAGATGATTACCATAAACCAAAGAAATCTTTTCTTAAAAACTATAAATAAATGTAACTAGTGTTTTTTTTTTTATTTTCTAAGTAACAAAATTACTAAAAAAAAATCACACAATACGGACGAAATGGGCACTAGTGTTACAACTCAAGAGTACGAAATTTCGTAATATCAATGTCGATCAATCAGAATTGGATTCAAAAACAAGTCTCCAGATCAGATCCTGCATAGATTTAGGCCCATTTCAATAAGGAACTAAAATATTTCAAATATAAACTGTAGCACCGAACACAAGTTATTTGTCTGTTAGTGCCAACATTATCATCATGTACCATAATTATTTGAGAATTTGAAATCTAAAAGCTGAAGATTACGAAAACATTTTCGCAAATCGGGTAAAGAAAAACGATTACCCAAAACTGCGGACTACCTAGCGGGATACCGACTCCAAAAACAGGAGTAGGGACGGGGGTTTTTAGTCAGTAAAAGTCTGACACTACCTCTAACCTCACTCAAAGCAGGAGAAGTCATTGAATAATTTTCCCTACTTAAAAAAAAAACAACAAGAAACAGAAAAGACTAACGTGTGTGTAGTATAAATTCTAGGCAAAAAATCCGCGAAATATTTAACAAAACTACTCACTGTAAAAATAAAAATAAAAAAACTAAAAAACATGTTTATCGTGTGGTTGTCGCGGGCAATTTATTAATCGTATTCCATTATCTCTGTTAATGACATTGTTATCGCTGTGTAGGTTAATGATAATTACCGCATATCAACACCAACACCAGGCTCCTTGACTTACCTACACTTTTACGGCAAAAGAATGCACTAACGGCGCATTCCAATAAACTACCGATCGGTAAATTTGCTTACGAGCCGTAGAATTTTGACATAAGCTCCATACAAAATGTGTCAAAATTCTACGGCTCGTAAGCAAATTTACCGATCGGTAGTTTATTGGAATGCGCCGTTAGTGATCTGTTATTTACTTTGGTATTACCTAGTTACAGGGTTATTTATTTGTCATCAACATCTGCGTAAATGAAGGTTCTTATAGTAATTATTTAGTTGAGATATAAAAATATTTGTTGACTATTTCATCGGTTGACTCAATAATGTGAATTCTAACATTAGAACTTAAGACGGGATATTTACCATGTTTATTTCTGTCTATGAATTTTCGATATTTCGGCACTGTTGCAAACGCCAGCATGATCACTGGGATGAGCTGAATATGAATTCTATAAAGTAATTTTCATGATTCATAATTAACTTAGTAACCTAAAAACTTAAAGAAAAAACCAAAAAAATTACTATAATTCATTATAATGCCTGTGTCTAGGTACTCACTGCTACTTTAGTAGAAATCGGCTTTTGGGAAGTCTGTTAGATAATGTCATCATGCTCGTATTTTCCCGAAGAATGGTGGCGAACATTGGTTTTTCGTAAAATTGTGTTGATTCTATGAAAAACACCAACGTGTCGTCGTGTTTCTTTTATTATACATATATAATATTTTATTTCATAATTTTTAAAGGAGTGTTTAATTAACACGTATTGTTAATCGTTCAAAATGTTACTCAACTTAAGTGCCAGGTACCTATCAGACCACCACAGATGAGGCCCAGTAGAGCTGATGCCCGATACGGAGCCGCGAAAGACTTAACTTTTGGTTGCCAGGGCTCTGGCTCAAAGAGCCGGAGAAGGAACGGGGTAGTTTTTAGTTAGTATCTAAAAATCTTTTCTCGCTTCACCCAGGTAGGAGAATTAATTGGATGATTTCCCCTGAACAAATAAGTGCCGTGCATATTTCCAAAAACTCATGTAGGATTGCTTCAATAGAATAAATCTCGGCATCAAGGCAAATTTTTACCAAAATTAAATTTAATTAAAAGAAATACATATAAATATAAATGAATTATTTATTTATTATTTTAGTTCTTTTCCACGAGCTTCTTAATGCGTCACCCATTAATTTTTATTACCTATTTTTAAGATAACTAACATCATAGCATAATCACATATAGCTACGTCATACATTATTATACCTACATATTACATAAATATAGTAAACATTTTTCATATCAGGAAGTTTGTCACTCAGTGACGCGAAAACTGCTGAACACATTGAGATGAAACATTGAATGGAAATAGATCATCATAAAATGTACATATATCTAAATATAATTGCATATGAATTGTGTTGAGTAACACAAATGAGTTTAGTTTTAATATTTGTTCCTGAAAATTTAACTAGGTGTCATGATTGTTTTTGGTTGTCATTGTAACTGTGTCATTCTTGCTATGTATATCTTTATTATAATAAAATGTTCTTTTTAGATATAAATACTGTTGTTCATTAAGAAATACTCCTATAATCTAACAGGTTATGGGCCCAGGAGGTTCTGTAATTGATATCTAAAAGAAAATAGCAAAGAAAAAGTTACAATCGTATTTTGAGAAATAATCTCAAAATGGAGTCCACGCGTATGAACATGGATAAATTTGACGGAAATAACTTCAGACAATGGAAGTTTCAGATAAAATGTGCCCTGAAAGCAAAAGGGATTGATATTTCAGTGCCCAAACCGTCTGAAAATAGTGTTGAATGGACAAAGAACGATGGCATGGCGATGTTCATCATTACATCTTCGATGGAACTCAAGCAAATTACTCTGGTGGAAAATTGTGAAACAGCTCAGGAAATTATGACGAAACTAGAATCTATATATGAACAAAAGAGTGAGTTATGTAAAATGATAATCCATGAAAAATTTTATCAATATAAAATGTCACCGACTGACAGCGTAGCTCAACATATTTCGAAAGTAGAATCGTTAGCCAAGCAGTTGAAAGAAAGTGGTGAAAATGTCAGTGAAATGGCTGTGATTACAAAAATACTTGGAACACTGCCACAGAAGTACAGATCACTACGTCAAGCATGGATGTCATTGGATCCAAAACAACAGACTCTTATCAATCTCACTGCACGATTGTTAGATGAAGAAGCTAGTTTGCAATGTGAAGAAGAGCAAGAAACTGCTCTCCTTGTGGCCAACAAAATTTGGAAGAAGAGCCCTAAGCAAAGTGAGCCAAATAAAAATGCTTGTAGTTCGAATCAGAATAATAACACTAAACATAGATTTGAATGTTATAATTGTGGAAAACGAGGACATTTTTCTCGAGAATGTCGTTATCCAAAGAAATCCAAGAACAGAAAACCTCAACAAGAAGGTGCAAATATGTTAGCGTTCAATGTAGAAGCAAGTTTACATGAAGCTGAACAGAATGTTTGGATTTTAGATAGTGGTGCCTCCGCACATATGACCTACAGAAAGGAG
Source organism: Spodoptera frugiperda (assembly GCF_023101765.2). Taxonomy (NCBI): domain Eukaryota; kingdom Metazoa; phylum Arthropoda; class Insecta; order Lepidoptera; family Noctuidae; genus Spodoptera; species Spodoptera frugiperda. Next base: position 9,933,253 of record NC_064234.1, on the reverse strand, counting down.
TTCTTTGCAGAACTATTTGAATGCAATCAGAAATCATTGACATTAGGAAACAAGCAGTCAGTGGAAGTAGCTGGCATAGGCAAGGTATTAATAAAGAGATATGTCAATGGACAGTGGGAGACCAGTGAACTACATGATGTATTGTATGTTCCGAATTTGCGACGAAATCTATTCTCAGAAGGTGTGATTATGCGAAAATCATACACCATTGTTAAGAAAGACTCCAATGCATTCATTTACAAAGATAATAAGTTAGTATTGTATGCAACAATGACTGAAAATAATCTATATGAATTGAAAATAAAAGCTGTAATCTCAGATACATGTAACTTGGTACAAAATGATAAAATTAACATGAAAATTTGGCACGAAAGATTGGGACATATTAACATACAGAATATCAGGAATATGAGTGCTGAAAATACAGTAGAAGGCTTGAATTTTGACAACAATGATAAAGCTGATTTTGTCTGCGAAGCATGTGCCTATGGAAAGCAGTGCAGATTTAGATTTCACAAATCTGTAAGAGGAGAACTACAGCCAGGTGACCTTATATATAGTGATGTCTGTGGTCCAATGAGTCATACATCTGTTCAAGGTGCAAGATACTTTGTATTGTTCAAGGATGCTGTAACAAGCTTCAGGCATGTATATTTTGTAAAGCATAAAAGTGATGTGATTGATATATTCAAGAAATACAATGCTATTATCAAAAATAAATACATGCATAGTATCAAAATATTGCATACTGATAACGGAAGAGAGTATGTAAATAAATCCTTCAAAGAGTATCTAAGCAAAGAAGGTATAGTTCATGAGTGTACTGCATCTTATACACCTGAACAAAATGGGCGTGCTGAAAGAGAGAACCGTACCATTGTAGAGAGTGCACGTTCCATGTTGTATGCAAGAGATGTGTCACTGGAATTATGGGCAGAGGCTGTGAATTGTGCAGTTTATTTATTAAACAGAACTTCTTCCAGCCAGACTCCTAAGAAAACACCATATGAACTATGGAATGGCATCAAACCTGATGTAGGCCATGTGAAGGTATTTGGAAGCATTGGATATGTCCATATTCCTGATCAACTAAGAACAAAACTTGATAAGAAGAGTGAGAAAATGATACTAGTTGGGTATGATAACAACAATTATAGGATGTTCAATCCAGAAACCAAGAAGATTAAAATATCTAGAAATGTTATTTTTGAAGAACATAATGTTCCAGAGAGAAGGAAAAATATTGCACAAATATATATTGATGATGAAGAGAAGACATTAGAACAAGAAAATCAAATGCAAGAAAACAATCTAGAGAATACTCATTTAGAAATGTCATCATCAGAGAATGACAATAGCATGTTGAGTTGTAGTAGTAGTAGTGACCCTACATATGAACCATCTCAAGAATTAGATGATGATTTAATTTCAAGGAATATAAATTTGAGACCTAGAATTAATAGAAGATTTGAAGCAAATCTTGTTGAACTGTCACTGCCTCAGACATACGCTGAAGCAATGAAGAGTCCACAAAGAAATGAATGGTTGAAAGCTATTGATGAAGAACTGCTTGCGCATGAAGAAAATAATACTTGGACTCCAGTCGAGAGGTCTGGTCAACATACACTTACTACAAAGTGGGTTTTTGCAATTAAAAAGGGAGAAAATGATCAGGTAAGACGTTTCAAAGCTCGTTTATGCGCACGAGGTTTTAATCAAATTAAAAACATAGATTATCAAGAAATATTCTCTCCAACAACGAGATACGATTCTATAAGAATTGTTCTTTCTATTGCGGCTAAATATAAATTAGAAATTGAACAATTTGATGTAAAAACTGCTTTTTTGAATGGGTACTTGGATGAGGATATTTTTATAGAAGTACCAGAAGGAATTACATTTAAAAATGATTGTATCTTAAAACTTAATAAATCATTGTATGGTCTGAAACAGGCATCACGTTGTTGGAATAGAAGATTCACTGAATTTTTAGTTAAGTATGGTTTTGTGCAATCTCAGGCTGACTGTTGTGTTTATGTAGGTATTTTCAATGGGGTAAAAGTAATTCTAATAATTTATGTTGATGATGTACTTTTAGTTTCTTCCAGTTCCTCAATGATTAAAATAATTATGAAAGATTTGAAACAAGAATTTAAAATAAGGGAACTAAAATTGAAATATTTTGTGGGAATGGAAATAGAGAGAGTAAATAATAGTATCTATATTTGTCAAAGGGATTACATAGAACAAATAATAGAGAAGTTTTGTATGAGTAATTCAAATCCTGTCAATACCCCGGCAGATGTAAATGTTGTTATTTCAAAGAAAGTTGATGAAGATATTGTTAATTTTCCATACAGGGAAGCTATAGGCTCCTTATTGTTTTTAAGTTCTGTTTCAAGGCCTGACATTTCTTTTGCTGTAAATGTTTTGAGCAGATATGTAAACAATCCAAGTCAGCAACATGTAAATGCACTTAAACGTATTATTAGATACCTAATAAATACTAAGGACTTATGTATAACTTATGGAGGAAGTAGTGATCTTACTGGCTATTCAGATTCAGATTTTGCAGGCGATATTGATACGCGTAAGTCTACTACGGGTTACATTTTCATTTTGAATGGGGGACCAATAACGTGGTGTAGCCAGAAACAAAAGACTACTGCTCTCTCCACGACAGAAGCAGAATTTGTAGCTGCATGTGAGGCTGCAAAGGAGATATTGTGGTTAAAACAATTATTGTTAGACTTAGGTGAAAATATTATATCTGTGCCGTTGTATGTTGATAACCAGAGTGCGATCAAGCTGATCAATAATCCTGTTTATCACAAGAAAACTAAGCACATAGATATAAAGTTTAATTTTATAAGAGAAAAGGTTGAGGTTGGTGTAATTAAGATAAATTATATTCCTAGTAATAGTCAATTGGCTGACATATTGACTAAAGCATTACCAACTCAATCTTTTATCTATTTAAGAGATCAGATTTTGTTTTCTTTTCCCACTGTTTGATATGTGAGTTTCAGTGGGAGATTTATTTTTTATTGTAGTTAAATTTTAGGGGAGTGTTGAGTAACACAAATGAGTTTAGTTTTAATATTTGTTCCTGAAAATTTAACTAGGTGTCATGATTGTTTTTGGTTGTCATTGTAACTCTGTCATTCTTGCTATGTATATCTTTATTATAATAAAAGGTTCTTTTTAGATATAAATACTGTTGTTTATTAAGAAATACTCCGTAATCTAACAAATTGCAAGTGTGATTGCCGAGCAAGGGGTCTCCGGTTAGATTCCTGGGTCGGGCAAAGCATTACAGGCGTTTTTTTTCGGTTTTTTGAAAAAAAGCTCAGTAGTAGAAATGTGGTATATATGGCAATAGGCTCACCACCTATTACATGGGACTTACAACATAAATTGTGAAAAGTAGGTATACACAGTGGCATTACGTGCCACATTGTGCACCTCTGCCTACCCCTTCGGGGATTAAAGGCGTGACGATATGTATGTATGTAACTAAATATAACATAATGGTATCTATTTTTACAGTGTTCCACGCAGTCGCCGACATCACATGATGACAAGACGGGCGTTTGCTCGCACGTATCTCTGGCCAAAGGTTATCAGACTCGTCTCGTCTCTGCCGCCTCGATAAACTGCCTACTTGATACCTCCCGACGATGTATGAGGATATTTATTATAGCCCTCATCATGACTTACAGCTTATGACTCAGTCTATGTATTTATTGATACATAATACTGATGTCTTCAGATGTCAACGCGCTGTCCTGTCCGTTCTGGATTTGACTAAGTAGGTAGCTTTATTGTTCTAATAGGTCTGTATAGAACAGATAAATAATCCTTTTCTTTAACGCTAGCTAGCCCCGTTTGTTTAGGTCAAAAGTCAATTTTACCTCTTTCGTGATGACGGATCGATCTGATATTTTTTTACATATCTCTTAATCTTGATGACTTTTCAATTTTTTTCCATAATTACCTACTTTCTATGAGATAAGCCGCTAAATGAGTAGACGTATCACCTAAAGCGTTACAAGTGCTTGACAGGCCTTTTGGGAGGTAAGGAGTTTGAGGATTTGAGGATTGGGGTGGGGTCCAATTGGACCTCCAGTAACCTCGCGTAAAAACAACGCAAATGTTATTAGCTCACTCACATGACGAAATACAACGCAAGCGATATTTCACGGCGGTTTCCTGTAACGCCGTGGTATCACTCCAGACGAGACGGCCCATTCGCCGAAGGATCACTCTCCGAAACTTATACAATATCTCGAAAATGTAAAATCAAAGTAAGTTTCATTACAACGTCATTCATTACAAATACAAGAAGTTACAACACAATTATTTTGCACGGCAACCCTGACTCCTCAGCCGATGACAAAGAAAACCCAATCTTGTTGCTGTCAACGTTAATTTAAATAGTAAAAAAGTATATTTTTACGATCCGGCCCACATTTCCTATTATTTTAAGTCTTCATTGTTATTTGCAATGTAGTGACGTCGATGGCCCTACCATTGGTTCGTGAGTTCTTGTGTTTTTCTTACCAATACGGACTCATATAAACGAGCTGATGCCCGCAACTTCATCCGTGTAATGAATAATGACATCTGACAGAATTCTTGTTTTTGATTTTTTTCTAAAAGAATATATTTGTAAATAATGTGATTTTATTTTATGTATGTATTTCAGTATTAAAAGCGGTTATTTCAGTATTACAAACAGACACACCAATTTAAATTATTATTCTACATCTAGATAATTGAGCTTACGCTTTAAAACCCTTTTTGGTCATTCTTTATTAATGTCCCAGTAGATCAGTTAAATAAAATAGTCTCGATAGCTTTTTGTTTACTAAAAATATATTTTTTACCGACTTTATCATGCCTACATATAAAAACACAACAAAAAGAAAACCTTTTTTAAACCGATTAGGTAGTCACGTAGTGTATTTCCAAACACTTCCTGACATCAATAACCTCCACAGATTACAATAACAAATTCCGTTTACAAAAAACTCCTAGTTTTTTTTTCTACTGGCAACCTTCGCTCCGACGCGTCATGGCAACACAGAAAAACGTCGACGTTTCCGGATAGAAGTCACACCCTGCAATGCTAATGGTGTTTTTGTTGGACTCGCCCACGATGAAATGGGACACCCCATTTTAAGGGTGCACGGTGAAGACTTACAACTACAATAAAATAAAGTGCTAATTAAGTAAGTTGGGGGGTGAATATTCTGGAATAGTTTGTTGGTAACTTTTTTAGCCCACCGTGTATTGATTATTCCGATTTTTCAGACGGACGTCTATAACAAGTGCTGTTAAGGAAAAATACCTGTATGACATGAATGACACCCGGAGCTGCGGACTGCCTAGCGTATTACCGGGGCTCCGGCTCGAAAAGCAGGATTAGGAACGGGGTAATGTTTAGTCAGTAAGATTATGATACTCTCTTTCGCCTCGGGGACCTGAATGACCGAGTTGGATCCCGCAACGCAATAAACGAAAAAACAGAAGATAAATATTATAGACGACAAGAAAAATAAAACGATGGTTTCTCTTCTCTCGATGAATTTAATGCAGGAGACAGAATGACTTAAGCTGAAAGGCACAAAAGTCGCCAAGCACGAAGCGGAAATTTGACTTGATAACTAATTGGGTAAGAATAAATAAAAGACAAATAAAGTTAGTTAACGCTAACTATCCTAGTTCCAGTTGACTCCTTGTAACCTACACTACTACACATTAGGTACAAAACTACAAACCTGTACTACGTAATATGCATCAACAGCATAATAAAAACTTTATAAAAAAAAGTTTAATTACACTAGTTTCTGCACTAATACCTCGTTAGTTTACCTTACTGCACCTTTATAATTGCATTTTTTGCAACTTATATAGTTTTATCATGTATTTTATGAGGTCTTAATACATAGCTACGAACTACAAAATGTTTCAACTAGAATAGAATTCTATTATAAAGATATTTATAGAAAACGTTCGCTCTAGTAAATAATAAAAAAAATAGTAGCTGAAGAATTCAATAGGTAGGAAAATTATCTATGTATAATTCATAACTTAGGTAACTAAAAAATGTATGGAGAAAAGCTCTACTAGCTATTATAGAAAAGAGATGGATTGAAGCGATTTTTAGTTAATTTAGTAAGAAATATCTGGTTAGACATTACGACACGTAATACCGCTATACAATGTACACTCATTTTTCACCATTTGATTTATAAGTATGTGCCTATTGCCATATACTGGGCACAATTCCAAACTTCTTGCTACCACTGAGAAATTTTCCGAAATACGAAAAAACCCAGTAATACTTTGCTCGACCCGAGGAGCGAACCCGAGATCACTTGTCCGGCAGTAATGCTGTTAGACATGCTGTTAGATTATTATATTATATCGTAGTGTAATTTAACATCACGTAATGTTAAATTACACTCGAAAGTATATCACATATTTACAGGCGACTTGAAATTCTTGAAACCCGTAGTACAAAATCTGCAGCAAAACTCTAGTAATAAAGCATTTTTACGATCCATTGTGAGCAGTTTATGGCTGTACGGGCCACGATTGACTTCTGACCATAAACTACGTTTTCTATGTCGCTCCTAAACAATATTTCTTTGGTTTTCATCAATATTTTGTTAGTTATGTATGTTGTATATTATGTATGTAGCTATGTATGTATGGTGGTCGATGGTGAGGAAGCCACATGTGGGTGATATTACATTATTATGAACGTGTTGAATTATTTATCTGTTTTCGATTGTTTGTTTGTGTGTGTTTGGCGTGTGACATGAAAATAGATTGTTTTAGAAGAGAAAATGTAGTGAAACGCGGCTGAAATGATTAAAAATATAACTTGTGTAAGTCAAATTTCGAGTTACCTACTACCTACTTAAGTGTTCATGCATACGATGCCGCTACCACGTCGACGTCGCACAGTGACACTGTACATACGAGCTGACGCCGCGCCGACACCTCGCTGCCGCCGTGCCTTCTCCTCGCGCGTTTCCTTTGTTTGATACAGTTCACTACTAGCCGTGAACTTGCACATGCGTATTTTTTTACCATTATCACGTTTGTACGTAGCCGGCAAAGATATGAATCAACCAGGGAACAAGCGCGGAGACAGCGCAGGGTGGCGGCACAGTGGCCATGCGGTGGTGGCATCGTGTGCAGTAATGCTGATGATGCCGTGGATACTCAATAAGTTAGAGCTAGTGAAGCACCTTCGTTTTAGTTGCAGGTTGTTCAATAAAATAAAGATTCCATGGATCCCAATGATACGCTTGACTTGTGCTATCATCGTAATAGACTTATTCTCAATCAGGTTACTACTGTGAGAGTAGCGGTCTGATTGTTGGCTATTTGGCTACCGAAATATCATCATCGTCATCATCCGGACAATGTTCATTATTAAACAAAGGCTTTCTCCCCCTTAGTCCTCCACGTAGAACGACAAAACAAAATAACATGCAACATATTAATATTAAATGTTACTTATGTTTCTACCATTAGGTAAGTACAGAGTTCAATATAAAATACTGGTAACAATGTTCAAATTAAATTATGATAACTAATTAACAGAAACAGTTATACACCTACTCAGTAACTCAATAAATAAAACCAATAACCTAACTATAGTAACTACAATGTATGCAGTGGTTGGACGGCCAAACCGCAAAACTAAAAGAGGAAAAAACATTATATTCTAGCAATTACAATGTACTAGGTAATAAGTACTAACTTGTAAATCACTTTCCAGGTTTTAAAAGGACATAAAATATAAGTACCTATACTAGTTTATTGCCTGATACTTTGTCTGAATTAAAAACTTAATTTAACAAAAATATCCCGATAGGGAAATCGGGAAAATCTTGCTTAGATTCCCTGAAAAGTAAGCTTTAATGGTGAAGGAATTTTTCAGTCCAGCATTTTCGAAGCATATTAAACGTTGCACCATTTAGACTGCACAGTTGGTGGTGGCTGGTAACCGGTTGCTGCGCAACGTGAAGCAGATTCGATTCCCACATGGAATAATTCTTTGTGTGATCCACAAATAATATATATATATAAGCTCAGGTTTCCCCACAATGTTTTCCTTCACCCTTTGTCAGTGGTATCTAAATAATCTTAGAACATACGAAATTACGTGTAATTGAAATTGTATTACATTTTTCAATACCGAAACCTAAAACAGCATCTGTACTAGTAACCACGATAACGAAAATTATTTAATTAAATATTTATTAATATGACCAATGACCATCGATTAATAAACGTCCCATAAACGATGACAATCACAACTTTACGAGCGTGCATTATGAGCTTCATTAAAAATTCCATATTCTGTACAAAACCTATTTGGATGTTTATTATAAACAGGTTTCGGGCCAGTGGATGCTCGTCAAACTGGAATCGACCTTGGTTCTTTACAGAATATTTTATTTGTACAATATTAACGCCTGATATATTTCGGAGAAGTTTATTTACATCATCGGAGATGCGAGAATCCATTGGATAAGTACCTACATATTTATTATTGTCATTAGGGGTTTTTTATGGGGGAAAATCATCCAATGACTTCTCCCGCCCTGTGCGAGGAGAGAGGAATATTACTCTTACTGAAACAAAAAATCTAAAACCATTAAAATTACGTTCCTATTCCTGCTTTATGCCGATGTCCCGGTAAACCCGCTAGGTACGGCGCAGCTCCGGATCAGGCAAGCATCAGCCCTACTGAGATCCATCTGTGGTTGTCTGGCTCTTTGACGGTTCTGTTATTATTAGGGGCAGGCCTTAGTTCAGTAGTTTGTAGTAGGCTCCGGCTTCAAGAGCAGGAGTATGAACGAGGTGGATTTTAGTCAGTAAGAGACTGGTAGTCTCTCTCCGCTCACTCAAAGCGGGTGAAGTCATTGGATGATTTTCCCCCTTCAAGAAAAGAAAGTTATTTTACCTATCCTACTTGTTATCGTCATCATCGCCAGCCTGATATTCACTCACAGAGACATTATAAGAAGGAGTTTTCCATTAATACCTGCACTTGAGACGCGATTTAGGGCCATTCCTAAACCATTACTGTTAGATCAAATGATGACCTTAAATAATGATGCTGCTGCCCAGCTTCTGATGGAAATGCTTATTCGACCTGGATAAATAAAAATATCCTTTTAAAATCAACAGTACATTATAATGCAAACACAATCCATTCTTCGTTGCGATTTCAATCGGCGGAATCGTACAAAAAGGAAATAATATTGAATGTATGGGCAGACACAATGTGTTGCAATTCTATAGCCCATTCATTGAACATTGTCAATACATAGAGCTGTGTTTCTATGTGTAGTTAGTTATATGTCTTCGATTGTTAGAGATTACTCATGAATGAAGCTTCGAGAATACTCCAGAAAATATTATCAAAATATTAAGTGTGAGAGAGCCATGCTTCGGCACGAATGGACCGGTTCGACCAGAGTGATACCACGGCCTCACAAAAAACCGACGTGAAACAACGCTTGCGTTGTGTTTCGTTGTGTGAGTGAGGTTACCGGAGGCCCAATTACTGCCCTTCCCAATTTTCACAATTCCCGATTCCCCAACAAATCTTAAATAGGAATTAATTTATTTAGATGGTAAGCGATCTGTACCGCCCATGGACACCCGCTACACCAGAGGAGCCACAGGTACGTTGCCAGCCTTTTAAAAAGGAAACCCCTTTTTCCTTGAAGGTTTGGAGGTCGTAGCGGTTCGGAAATACTGCCAACGATAGCTCATTCCACAATTTTGATGTGCGAGGCAGAAAGGTTTGGGACAAATGCACAGTTGTGGCCTGACAACCATCTATATGATGGGGATGGAAGTACTGAAGTGTTGATCGATGGCAAAAAGACGCAGCAGGTATCGGACCAAACCATTCTTCAGAGCAATCCCCGTGGTATGAGCGATAGAGTGTGCTCAACGAAATATATGAAAAATATATTTCATCTCTTTACTTAAAATTACTCCGCCCGTCCGTCTAACCATTTCTTCCAAAACAGCTACGTATATGAACATTTTGTCTTAATTTCATGAATTAGTTAAATTGTATTAAGTAAGTAATCCGAAAATGTTTAAATCGGTAAACGAGAAGACAGATCACCCGTTGGTAAGCAATCGCCGCCATCGATGGACACCCAAAAACCAAAGGCGTTACAAGTGCGTTACCGGTCTTTTGGGGGTTCGAAATTTCGGGGTTGTTCGAGAATGTCTACTTATTGTCTAATCAATATAAAGAAGAATAAGTAAAAATATGGATAGTTTAATAAAGAAAAGGTAAAAGCCGGTAAAAGTTCAGACGCGACAATATTCTTTCCAAACAATTTAGAAGAAGATTCGCTCAATACTCGATAAACCACTGAAGTAAGAATTAGACAATTAATACACAAGGTTTATATAAAACTAAGCATTTGTAACTAGTAATTTTCCAAGTAATACGAATATTAATACTAAAGAAAATATCGATATTGAAAGACTCGCGGAACACCCAATCAAACGCTACAAGAAGACAGCGTTGCCTTAAATTCCTTTTAAAACAATTATTTCATAACTTAACTGTTATTAAAATCTAATACCTTATAGGTTAAGATGTATTGATATAATAAATAATAACAAATTAGCAATAGGACACTTATAAATCGACTTTTTTTAAAATAAATCGCCCGAAACAGACGAAGAAAATGTAACGGAATCAGATAATTTATCACGAAAATAATAGGTTTTAAGTCTGTTTTAGTTACAAATTAAATAAAACATGTCTATAGGCTTTTAATATAAGTTCTTATGATAATAAATTCTTCAAGTTATTAGAAATTTTGAAAGGATTTTTACGTATTTTTGGCGTCTATTCTACCGAGCGTTTGAAATAACTTCGATGAAATTTCTTAGTGCTACCTAAGATTTGGGAATTAAAAACCAACCATAATGAATAACCGTATTGTTTTTTTAATATAGACATTTATAGTATATACAAATTCTGATTTCAATTTTGGAAATAAAATTATTCCATGTTTTGTACTTTTAGGCCCAAATAACGCTCTTGACATACAAGATCTTACGACGACGTCGAGATAAAAAATGGCGATATCTTAATAACCAGATGTGATACAGGAAATCTGTTAATAGATTCAGATTCAGCTGGTAACATATTATAAGGAACACATGGTGTAATTGTACTATGAGATTTTTTCTAGAACAAATTGTTTAAAAAACGCGATGATTTTCGTAGATTTGGTTCTAAATGATCGTCGTTTGTTAGGTTTTCGCTTGTTGTGTCTGTATTTAGTATTCTCTATACAATGCTAATGCTGTATTGTTCTCCATTTTCCATTTTGCTAACTAGGATGTTTTGATCAAACCATTTTGAGGATAAAACTATATTTTTCCTAACAACTCAATGCCAAAGCGAATGTTGTTTTGAACTACGTTCATTGTCTATGCCTCTATTCAAAGCAAACAAGGCCAAAAAACGGTAAAATAAAAAATCTGCCAACTGACATCGATTCTATCGCGTCTCGTAAAAAACGAACACAATGCGTCGAGAACGCCACGCGTCCCGCTACCCTCGGACAGCGTCGACAAACAACGCAATGTGATAAAGTCCTTCAGTAAAATCAGTGCTAAATTGAACTCTATTTCATTTGAAATAAGGTTTAGGTTTCCCAGCATTTTTTTCGCAGTTCAAATCTGGAACTTTGTCAAAGTATACAAGAATAAATTGAAACAAGCTTGGAATCCGTCGGCAAGCGTTGCGACGTTGCCGTTCTTGGCACGCCGCAACGTTTGCGCCTCTATGTATATGTGTGTTCGGGCACAACTGGCGCCGAATATTTATTGTATACTAACAGAATACTGACGGACGCTTAGGGCGATAGGGTTCTATTTGCCGTGCATTCTTTATTGTATACTTTATTTTGTAGGTATTAGGGTTCGTATTAGCCGGTTATGGAGTTATAAGACAGTGTGTAAGTAAGGTGTTTGTCTATGTGACCGTCCAGGTGGCTATGTATAGGTTGCTCGGTTCGCTCAATACGCGGCACGGCGGACTTAAGTTGGATAATGGTTTCGCAACTAATAATTAATTTATCAGCGAAGGTTCACAAAGGCAGATATTATAGGCTCCATGAATATTTTAACTGCCTACCAATTATATCTCGCTGTGTTCTCACGGGCTGCGTGGGAGTGTGATTTAGTGAAACTTGACGTTATCTTGATTGAAACTCTGTCAGGTAGCAATTGTATTAATTAGTTCGACGAAGTTTAAATGGAACAAGATCTTAATTTATACGAGAAAGTAAGGTCAGTACTGAAGCGAGATACAATGAAGGAACAAGAGTATTAAATACACATACAACCCGAGATCTCAACCTTAAAACAATGCAGAACTTGACGATGATTCGAATTTAAATCGTAAAACTAAACATAGGTACCTATGACTAACTTCAAAAGACAGTAACACAATAATCAAACATAGACTGAAACGAATAGCCGACCTCAATCTGCGAATGGATTTATCGCTATAAAAGAAGGTATACTCAGTAAAACAAACCAAACCCTTTGACAGCAGCGCCTAGTGATTTTTATACCAAGTACCTAATATAAAGAACTTACGTCAATGTACTTAATGATCATCCAAGATCTTTCTACTCTTCCTTTACCCACTCATCCAGAGTCCACGGACCGCGTCAACTTCTATTCGAAACTCAGTGCTTCCCATATCCATATCCGTCCATCCTTTCAACCAATTCCCCACCAGCATCTCTAAAATGAGAAATATTCATCAAAAGCCTATTACTGGCCACTGCTGACCAAAGCCTCTTCTCACACGGAGGTTTTGATCACCACGAGGAGCATTAATCACCACGCTTGCGCAATGCGGGTTGGTGATTTCAAACTTAGAATCAGAAATTAATAAACCCAGGTTTCCTCGCTATGTTTTCCTTCAACGTTTGTCAGTGGTGTCTAAATAATCTTAGAAAGTACATACAACTCGAAAAACGTCAAATTGGCACTTACCGTTAGTAAGTTTCGAAAGAATAAGAAACGAAACCTAAAATCTTCGAAAAGGTAGATGTTACCGATGAATTTTGCTAATATTGCTTGTATTGCTTGACTCAAGCTCGGTTTGGGCATTACAAGATAAAAAAACATATTTAAGAACTATACAATATTGGCATCGTAACAATTAGGTAAATAAGTAAAATCTACACACATTTAAAGATATGGATGAAAAAAAAATAATCCTTACCCGTGTCTATCCGCCAAAAAACCCTTGAAGAACTTAACTACAATCGATTGATGAAATAAGTAATTCTGTGTACCGGTAAGTCATTTTTGGGAAGATTGAAATAGTACGTCTTCTTTTATAAAACACAGGGTCCGATAGGTATACAAATATATCTACAATACCAATCTCCGGTTACGGTTATCTACGGTTCCGAACTAGGCACTGTCTCGAAAGCCGACAAGAGACGATACAAGAATGCCGTTTCATCAATTTACCAATTAAACAGGCAAACTCGTGTGTGGTTTAATCAAGTTGATGATATTAATCCTAAAGTCGAGGATTTATAAGGAATCTATTGGAAAACAGCAGAAAAATTGTTCCATTACTTAAAAATAAGCGGCACTGCGGGCTTCTTCGAAATGGATCTTAAATAGGTAGTAACTGTATTAAAAATAGGCTATAAACTAAAACTATACTTATCAAAAACAAAACCAAGATCCGATATCCCGATAAGAGTAGAAACCCAAAAACACGCAATACAAGCAACTCCTAATCGTATAACGTCAAATATTGACGTCAATCCCTTAAACATGGAAAGACAATATCTTTATCTAAGTAGGTAACAATGTAAAGCAGCTAAGTGCTAGGCAGAAAGTACTTAACGCCACACAGATAGTGCATTGGATAAGCACGTAACTACATATAAATAATCTAATCGAAGCAATGTGCGTAAATGATAAAAATAATCTGATTATATGTGTTGTATCGGATACCTATTGTTAAGTGGACTAAAAGTTGTGAGGTGATGGCATTGCTGTAAACGTTTGTTGCCATCTTAACTCAAAGTCGCGGTTTTCTCACTTACATTAATGGTGGAAAGCTCTACTAGTTTCTAGACTCAGAGGGACTCTTCAGTGCGGTAGGTAACGCCGACGGTCTACAAGTATCTCAGTACGCGTTGCCGCTTTTGCGCACGCTGCTCATGATGAAGAGTAACTGTACGAGTATGTCTCACGATAGTTAGGTATACCCGCGCGTGTGGTAAGAACCATTTCAGTAATTACACATTTTATAGACTGAACAGCAATGATGAGTTTTTAAAAGGACATGTTCACTGGTAATATCATTAGAACTTAAAACGGGATATTGACCATGTTCATCAGTGATCATGGCGCTTGCACCAGTGCCGAAATATCGGAAAATATAATAAACATGGTAAATATCCAACGGGATATTTCTTAAGTTCTAATGAACAGTAGTGCTCTGTATACAACCGAACCTTTTAAACTGCGATCTCTAACATACCAAACATAGAGCCTATGATAAATTCTCTTAAGCTTGTAGTCCAGCGGTAGACTCTCCTGGTTGTCAATGTTGATGTAGCCAAAAACATCTAGTGCCAGAGAATTTTGAACTTACATCTCATCTGTTTTTACCACAAGTTATGCGGGTCTACGGCCTAGTTCTTTAATTTTCCTACGCAGATAGACCTGTACATTTTCCTCGTGATTTACTCAGCATCTTGTTAAAAGAGCCATAACAACGATTATGAGATCATTGTCTTAATCATCATGCCTTTCCTCTTAAGGAAAAATCCTTTTATTTCATGTAGCGCTATTTAATAAGTACCAAAAGGTTTTTATAGATACTTGTTCGAAACCTCGCATCAACACGAGTTAACAAACTCTTTAGTCTGTTATAAAACTGATAGCCTAAACATCTATTTCTAATCTAATAAACCTAAATTGTAATCAATAATTGAAAAACTAAGTTGTCCAAAAAACCTATCACTTTAGTTATTTCTCTTTAATCGACATCATTTTTCCTATGTTAAATAAAACAAACCTCGCCCTACACTATAAAATCCACACTATAACATACACTACAAAAAATATCCTAATATTAGCAAAAACCAAATTAAATATTAAACATCTCATCCTTCTACCAAGTATCTGGTAACGCAGCGAAGCGGCAACCTCGCAGTCCAGTTTATGGCCGCCTCCGGTAGAAAGCGGCACGTTTCTAATCTGGACTGCGGCAGTCAATGACTCCACTCCGTAACACGCGACACTCACACTAACGA
This sequence comes from Spodoptera frugiperda, assembly GCF_023101765.2. NCBI lineage: Eukaryota > Metazoa > Arthropoda > Insecta > Lepidoptera > Noctuidae > Spodoptera > Spodoptera frugiperda. The sequence continues at coordinate 9,917,873 of NC_064234.1, read as the reverse complement.
TGTAATACATGCACCGGGTTTTACGAATTATTTCCATTTTAAGTGCATTTTTGAGCAGTCGTTTTAGATAAAAAAAAGTTTTCTTAATATTTAGTAGATATACATGTGGCTAAGCCATATACATATATATGCCGCTTCTTTATATTTACCTATTCTCAAATTTTATGTTTCAAAATTAGTTAAATTGATGAAAAAATCTAGATGCCTAATCTCGTTTTTGTATCGTTCTTTTCAAATTAATTTACACGAAATAGGCACTTCATGTCAAGCCTCTAGCTGGTAAATTAAATCCCAGGAGATTTAGTACAGAAAATCGTAGATAGATACTGGGTAATAGGTCCTCATGGTTTTGATTTAGGCTTGTCCAGCACCCTATTTAATAAGTATTAGATTAGTTTTAAATGACTTAATTGTCAACTACCTAAGTACATATAAATTAAATTGGATATCTTTCTCAGCAGCCTTTCCCGATTTGGCTGGCTGTTAGCATTTCGCGTTGATATCGAGTTTGTTTCCTTTAAAACTTAATCACTGTTAAGATCCACTAGATATTTAATTAGATATGTTTTTTTTCAAAGGAGATCATTATTTTTGGGCCTTTTCTGAAAGTGCCAACGAAAAGAAATTGGTACGTATCAATAAAACTAGCCATTTGGAGATGTTTAAAGTATTACTAAGTCAAAATTATTTATTTCAAATAGACCGGAAAGGCACTTTTGAACGATTAAAAAAATTTAAATTTCTGTCTGTCGGTCAGTCCTCTATTGAAGCTATTTTCTCGTTCTAAACTGTAGATTCCTATGGAGAAGAACTAACAAAAAACTACATAGGTTACTCTTTTTCAATTAGATTCACAATACAATTCTTGGTTACATTGTTTCGTTGGTTGGAGAATGACGTAGGATACTTTTTTTCATTTGACCACGAGGGCTAAACCGCGGCTAAAAAGCTTCGCATCAATACCTAAATGGTATTCCGCGGTTCGGATTGATGTCATCGGGCCAATCTTCCTCTACCTAATAAATGCTATTAGAAAGCCGTTGAAGGAAAGCTGTAGTATTTTCCTTTAAAATTTCTGAAAATACGCACCAAAACCGCCAGTTTTTAAGCGGGGGAATTCAATGAATCACTTCTCCCGCCTTAAGGGAAGCGAAAGGGAGTGTCAGACTCTTACTGACTAAAAACCACCCCGTTCCTACTCCAGAGCTACGGACTACCTAGTGGGCTTACCAGGGCACCAGCTCGAAAATCAGAAGTAGGAACTCCTAACTTTCCTTAGGTAAATGCCTAGTCAGGCCAAAACAGCCATGAATAGGCATTTTCCTAAGGAAATTCTAAAGTTAAAATTTAATACATTGGATACATTAACTAATGACTCATTGTTGGACATTGGTAAGATATCGTTAATAGGAATTTAGTTAACTGCCATCAGCAGATTTCCTTGTAAAGCAAACCGCAATATGACGCCATATTGTCGACTTGCGTCAGTCCATGTTGCTTGCCTATTGTGATGAGGGTTGACATTTACAAACGATTGGTTTTTTTTTTAATAATTGTGAGTAATAACTTTTGACTGAATAATTTTGAAATTGACTTAAAAGTTTTCTTATGTTAGAGATTGTTAAATATTTGAAGAATAATAGGTTCATTTATAACTTAAAATAAGTAAGAGCGATCACATTTCATCCGTAATTTAAGCACAAATACTTAATGATATTGTGCGTACTCATGTTAATATTATTGTATGTAATAGGGGGCAAACAAGCATGCGCCGCCCATGGACACCCGCAACACCAGAGAAGTCACAGTAGACACATTTAAAAAGGAGTACGCTCTTTTCTTGAAGGTTTGAATGTCGTATCGGTTTTTAATTATCAAGCCTAAAGTATGAGCCCACAGCTGGACCATCTCATCTGAACAAATTGACTGCACAGTTGTTGTGGTGACTGGGCAACGTGTCGCAGGCCCGATTCCTACACGGAGCAACTATGTGTTCTATGATCCACAAATTGTTTTTCGGACCTGGGTGATGATGATGTATGTGAACATTTAGGTATGTTTTGTAAACGCACCCACTATACAAGAGAAAATCCTAATTTGGGGCAACGTTTAAAACAAATCCAGGCTTGGCAGGTTTGAAATCACATCGCAGTTTTAAGAGTTGGAGCTTATCAAAGAGCGTTACTGCGCGAGTTCTATCAAAAGTGTACCTAATCCTCAAGTCGGATCTTACAACACCCGTGGACGAAGTATGGAGCAGGGGTGTTGGCACCGGAGCTGCGGACTACCTAGCGGGTTACCAGGGTTCCGGCTCGAAAAGCAGAAGTAGGAACAGGGTGGTTTTTAGTCAGTAAGAGTCTAATAGTATAGTCCCTCTCGCCTCGCCCAAGGCGGGAGTAGTCACTGGATGATTTCTCCCCTTAAAAAAGGGGTGTTAGCGAATGTTTTCTTTTCTGTTGTACTGGAGACAATGATAGCAACCTATGATCCAAATATGATCTAGTACATTGAAAGTATAGGCTCTCATATCAGCGGAAACCTTTGAAGCAGATTTGAGATTAACTGCCAAAAAATATGAACGCCAAAACTAATAAAAACAGCACATAAGAGCCCTTAATTCCTCAATCGCGAACAATGAACTGGGCCCAGGTGTGTGTGGCGAACGACAAAGTGCCGCTATCGCGCTGATAACACTATCAGTCGTTATCGCCTTCCGCTGCAGCTGCCGACGCAGATATTTAGCCTTGATGCATGTGTGCTCCCGACTCTGTGGTATAGGGATGTTTTAAAATATGATATAATAGGTATTTAATATTTGTACCCATAATTTTGGTAGTTTTATGTTGGTACCAGTTTTCCACCCGTAGCTTCAATATCAAAATTTGGGGGAGAATGGCACCTACCAGACTGGATAAAGTGAGAGGCAGTGTCGAAGTCTTGCTGCTCAAAATTACCTCCAGTTCCAACTCCAGTTCCAACTCCTGGTACGAGCAGAAGCCCCAATCTCAAAGTTGCCGCAGCTTAAGAAGAACAGCCCGCGACAACCTATTACTGGACTACATATGTATTAATATACCTCCTATACATAAGAGGGCTTGCCATAATCTTCACATTTGGCACCTGAACCTTTTATTGCAATCTTAAAACTATGGGATTTTCAGAGAACGCTGCTGCCCGTCTCTATCAAATGTGGATTTTCTTAGTCGGCTTCCACGACATTCGCGGGATGGATAGAAATGCATCAAAATTTCAGCGATTCACTTAATTATAATGTTTATTGGATACCTGCTCCATTACGGAAAAATACTCAACAGATTTTAATGAAATTTGACATACAAACAGACTATGACCTTTTATCCCGATAACGCGATAAAGCCACGGTCAGAGTGCTAATAAAATATATGAAGTAGAATACCTAACACTACTTGTTTTTTCAATTAATTTATCAAAACAATAACGCAAACAAATATGACGTCACTATCTACAAAACAAAATGGCGGATATGACATGTCCATGTTTCTAAAGTAAAGTAACAAAAAATAATGATTTATTGTTTGTTCGTTCAAAATGAATAGGTTTTAAAACTAAGGGGCGGTTTGAAAAATCCCTTTACCATTGTAAACCTTACTTTTCAGGGAAGAACAAAGGCTACAAGACTTTTTATATCGCGTCATGTCTACAGAAACAGGACGTTTTTATGGAATAGAGGGCAAAGAAGCAAACGGGTGACCAGATTGTAAGTGATCAGCATCGTCCATGGACACCCGCAACACCAGAGGAGTCACAGGCACGTTGCCGGCCTTAACAGTCGGCCGGGACTAGTTCAAGACATGTTTTTTTCTAAATAAATTGGTTTACTAATTAACTAAGTATAGCTTTACTAAGTATAAATAATAAATAAATTTAGTATACTTAGTAAAGCTATACTTAGTAAGAATAAAATAGTACTATAGTAAATATTAAGTCGACCAAGTACTAGTCATCTACTGCAAATAGCATGACGAATGAATTCGATACGGTTAACCAATTGGACTCAAGGACTCATTAAAATGAAAAACTAAGTAATGAAAAGTAGGCTATTGATAATGTGATATAGAAGTGATATAAAAATACATTAATAAGTAAATAATTACGCATTTTATTCTCCGGCTGGCTATTTTCTAGTATTTCTCTAGGTCTGGGTAAAGTTTTCTATACTACCGATGATATTGCTACCAGGCTTACGGGCCACCTGGTTTTAAGCACGGTAGCCAGTGTTAAGTAGATACTGCAATGCCAGAAGCTTCATCAAAGGATTCCCAACTGCGAAGAATGTATGCCAGGCACTTCTTTTAAGAACTAAAAGAAGTTTAGTTCATTATATATCGAGCAATCATAAGTATAATATTATACAAAGCACTTTGTCAGACTAATCAACGGTTACTTTATTACCTTATAGGTAATAAGAGTCTTAACAATAAAAAAGGCCAATAACATTTTGATCGCTCCTGGAATTGAGTCCGTTAAGGCTGCAGCAGCCGTTATCGAGATAACAACCAAGATCCAAAGAACAAAGTCTAGTCGGCGAATCGAACTTAATGGCGGTGTGGCAAATATGCATGCTGTTTCACCCAGAAATTGCGCAAGTGAGACATACCTACTCATTAAATAGCAGCATGAAATGTATGACAAGAGCACGGTCCAAAAGTCCGTAGAGAACTCTAGAATAAAATATAGAAATAAAAAAAAAAACAATATGAAAATATTTTGGGCGTACGATGCCAAACAGTGGTGGAAAACCACATTGTATAGGAAAAAGAAAGACTAGAGCTACCTTAATATTTTTTAATTGATAATAAGTAATAGTACTATCATTTCATAACAACTATTGTTGTTGATAGCAGTGACGTCATTGATCTGCATAAATAACTGATAAGGTTGATAAAAAATCACACAACGTAATACCTATATATAAACGAGTATATCTAGGTAGCTACTGCTTACATACCTAAATATAAGCATGATGATGTAATTTTGAAAGAATATTTCTAATACTTTAATTAATTATGTTTATTTTTCATATTTTTAATTATGGCTTTTAGTTTCTTCCGTATGGAAGTAATTAACTTAAACGATGTTTAATGGTAAGTACTTATTTACGAAACAAATAATTAATTAGGCTTAATGAGAGACGATATCCATAAGATAATGGTTGGAAGTAAAGAGCTGCGGACTACCTAGCGGGTTTACCAGGGCTCCGGTTTGAAAAGCAGGAACGGGGTGATTATTGTCAGTAAGAGTCTGACACTCCCTCTCACCTCACCCAAGGCGAGAGAAATAATTGGATGATTTTCTCCCCTCAAAAAAAAAGATCGAGTTCACTAGAGCGCTTTTGATGATGATAGAACAGTCTGATGATGGAGATGGTGATGAGGTGTACCATAAAGGTACCATACACTAAATATTGTACCGAACCTTCATCCAATTGCAGATCCCTATGAATTAAAATCTCTACGACATTTTAGACCATTTCGCGATTCGAAAATCAAATAAGTACGGTACGTATAAAATTACATAACATTTTAAACTTATAACCTAAATCTATGTTGCCTTATATTGCACAAAACAGAGAAATCGTTCATTAAATCTCGAAGATTACTCAACATCAATAGACTTGGTAGGCGTCATAGCAATTACTGCTGAGTCAGTAGCGCCCAGTAGCAAGTTAACGGTAGCAAACTGACGGTAGCTATTGTCTGTTTGTCTGTCTAGTTTCCGTTCAATATAGTTATTGTTTGCGTTTCAATGCGAGCCCATTGTTCAGTTATGTCGTAAACTTATTAGATTTGTGCAATAATGGTAATGGTGTTGTAATTTTTGCTTTTTTGGATGTGTATTTGTAATCGGGTAGCCAGGGTCAGGTGTTTTGATTTTATATGGGAAGAGATGTTGTAATGAAATTGAGTAATATTTATTTAAGTAATAAATAGGTCAGAGCTGTGGAGCCATATCTGGAACTCTTGCGTCGGAAATTAAATTCTCTCACCCGCCACAGGAAGAGTAAGGTTGCGAAGTAGATGTATTCTGGAGGGTTACTCTTGAATCCAATTCCGATCGATCAACATTGATATTGTGAAATTTCATACTCTTGAACGCAAAGTAACACTGCGTTATTACATCTAATCCATCCGTATTGCGTCGATTTTCAATGAACTAAATGGTATTAAGTTTGGCTTTATATTCCGTACTCTGAATGCTATTTTAGATTGGGTTTTTTAAATAATTATTGAGATTTTATTGACATTGAGATTGGTTTCAAGAGTAAGCGCGCTCTTCTGCCTTCAATACACGGCTTGATTATTTAAAGTCACTTTTAAACACATGCACAATTTCTACCACTTGGAGCTTCTATGCATAATGATATGCATGTCATTATCAGCCTTAGATGGTAACGCATACATTACCGGCTAAATACCTACGACGGAATCACCTCACTTAGCACACGCGGTAATGGTACTTAACCTATTTTCGATATAATGATATTCATGATAGTTTGAGTAAAATTAGAAGAAAGTTTTAAAGTTATTTGTTTTCGGGAAATCGATCATTTTTATTGCCTCATTGGTTAATTTAGTGCGGCTACTCTGATCAGTAGTTGACGTCTTATGGCTGATAATTATGCTGATGGTGATGTAGGCCTGTAAAGCGATGCGCTATGTTGACTGAAAGCAATGTAGGATATTGAAAAGATTAATAAACTAATTACAGAAACAAACTACTTCTCCCGCCTTAGGCGAGTCGAAAGAGAGTGCCCGACTCTTACTGACTACCACTACGTTCCTACTCCCGCTTCTAGCTGGAACCCCGGTAAACCTAAGGAATTGAAGTATATACTCACCCGGCCGGTGTCTTATAACTTATATCTTATAACCAACTTGCAAAAATAAATATCATTTATTTTATCATTTAACTACCCATTACGTGGTTAACAAAATAAAAATTCATTTAACAACAGAAGCAAGATAAATAAAAAAAAAACAAGATCCATATCAATTCCCTAGTGATGTCAATTAATTTTATTCCCAGTATCGTTTATAGAGATCGGAATAAATAAATAAATAATTGCTGTAGACCTTTCACCGGACATAGTAATATGGTATCATAGTACTATACACGTCACGGGTGGAAGCACATAGCATGCTAACCATATCAACTGACAATACGCATTCCTATGTTCCTAACTTGTCAATTAAGCCTGTTTTAATACATTTTTAATGAAAAAAACTTGTATAAAATGCTCTATGAAACTGTTCATGGCATAAACCCTAGTTGTTTTATATCTACCTGTGAAGTTTTTTTTAAATAGGAACGTGCTGTATACTAAGATTTTATACCTACTCTCTACGTTGCACTTTGTATTGATTTTTATAACTTCCCTTCAATTTCAAATTTGTTGTTTGAATTATAGAAAAACCAAATTTTTCAATTTGTTTTTTCTATAATTTAATGGAATAGGTTAATCTCAAATAGACACACATATTTATGTGTGGGAAATTTTGTGTCTGGGAGGGCCATACTTCGGCACGAATAAGCCGACTCGACCGGAGTGATACCACGGTCTCACAGAAGACCGACATGAAACAACGCTTACGGTATTTCGTTCCCAATCCCCGATTTCCCCAACAACCCTTTAATTCCTCAGATTTGATTTGTTTTGTTGACTTTGACCTTGTGCATTTTAATCAACAGTGGGTTATCTATTCTAAAAAAAAATATTTTATAACATACACGCATCGTTGAAAAAAAAATGGCGGACACGAATAAAGACATACATTTGCCCGCGTCTCGCGTGCTATTCGTGCTAAAGTGCCTCAACTTTCACTGAACATCAATTTATCTTTTTTTTTATCAAAGAAAACTAATCGCTACGTGTGTCTTATGTTCAATTAGACTTAGATTGATTTACAACAACATGTATTTTTTCTCTGTTTTCCTACTTTTTTTCGCTTTTTTACGAGATCATTAATTCTGTGGTTAATTACTGGTCATTTGTTGAATTGCTTTGCGTTGACTTTTTGATCGCCAACCCGCATTGATCAAGCATGGTGATTAATGCTCAAACCTTCTTCATGTGAGAAGAGGCTTTGATTAACAGTGGCCACTTATAGGCTGATGATGATGATGATGATGACTTTTAGTTAGACGTTTGCTCTGGTGTCCAATGGTAAAGAGTTCTTAAATGTCTGACTCTGTTAGATCTGTTAGAGTCTGTTATTAAATGAGACAAGAATTGTTTATAGTATTCTAAACTTTCTGCCTCGCACAGCAAAACTGTGGAATGAGCTTTACCGATACAAGCTTTAAACCTTTAAAAAAAGAGCATACTCCTTTTTAAAAGGCCGGCAACGCACCTGTGTTTCCTCTGGTGTTGCGGGTGTCCATGGGCGGCGCTGATCACTTACCATCAGATGAGCGGTCTAGTCGTTTGCCCCCTCTACCAAAAAATAAAAATATAGTCCCAAATCATTACCTCATTAAGGATTTAAGTAGGAATACAAAAATATGTTTAAATCGATCTACAAGTGCGATGATTGTGGTAAACTTCTCCCATGTATAGTAGGTAAGTCCATAGTCCAATAGAGGATTGTCAGATGCTCTTGATGATCATGATTGATGAAGATTCAAATTCCAACATCTAAATAAGTCATGTAAAGAAATCTTACTGAAAATGAACCAGTTACACATGAATACGTACATAGTAAAAAATTAAGGACAATCACACCTATTTGCTTTCCAATAGGATTGCTTTTACTGTAATTACTGAATGGTTGAAGGAAAGGAAACAATTACTGGTAGGTACCTACCGCGCTGCCATTAGTCGGCAGTTAGTCGTACTTGTAACTGCTTACGTTTCGTAGCTAAATTAGGGTTGTCACGACAAACAAACATTTATTTCGTATGGCCCTGATTTAAAAAAAACTAATGGTAATAGGTACGAGTATTTTGTCAAGATAAATACTGCGTGTGTTTCGTAGGATATGTTCAAATAAATAAGAGATGATAAGACGTAGGTAATATCAAGGGTTATTAGAGCTTTTAATGGAATACGAGGTAAAAGAGGATTGAATCATAGAATTAAGCGATCAGCGCCGTTCTTTAAAACCAGCAATGGCTACACAAAAACAAATGTTGCATGAATGCCATTATTTTTATAAGAATGTCAAATAGTAGAATATAAAAATAAATTATAATCACTATTAAAAAATAATTAGTAGTCCGTTGACACGTCAACGGCGGCCGTCTATATTTCAACAACAACAAAGCTAGAGCTAAAACTGCAAGTATAGGTCGACTGCTGCCGTCGACGCGTCTGCGGCAGCCGAATGCTCTGATTTGTTGGTTAATTCGTGCCGGCACCGAGCACGCTCTTGTTCCGTTTTGGTTCAACGTAAAGCGAACTCGTACTAAGGGTACCGTTGACGCGTCGACGGCGGCTGTCGACGAAGATCTTCCAAGGAAAAATGTCTGCGGCTGCCGTTACCTTTGCCGTTGGCGACATGCCGCTCGTTTGTGTTAGAGCTCTAATCTAAATACTTACTTACCTACTGGCTACTTTGCTAATTTCATGCCAATTTGAATATCTAATATTCAATCATGAAAGTTCTCCTTCCTCCCACAGAAAATATTCTATCTTTCTGAGAGAGAGAGTGTGTCATACATTTTTATTTTTAGGTCACCAGTTCCCCCTTTTCCTGAAGACATTAAAGGTCCGTTAATATTCTGTGGTGCGAACATAATTATGGACACTCGGCTAGTTAATTTTATGAACTGTTTTATGGCGAAAGCAATGACTTAACCTATTGAGTCATACTTAACCTATTGAACAGTTATACATGAGAGGAATAATCGAGACTCATTCATTGATCATGGTACCTTAAGTTTCAAGCAAGAAGGTCTTAATAAAATTCTACGTAAAAATGTTGTGTATGATAATGTTGTACCTATGAAGTACAAAACTGCCTCGTATTTTTTCCGCAAGGTTTTAGTCATGCCAATCTCCAGTAAAGAGTAGTAGAAGAGGGGTAACAAATAAACATAGAAGCTTTCTCATTCACTAAGTAATATAATATAGGACTGGTAAGTCATCTACGTAATATATTTATCTCATTTATAAACATTACATCGGTTAACAAAATAAGTATTTCATTACTCTAACCGCCGCCGTACTCAGTCTTTTACAGCCGGTTAATTGTTTTTTCTTAGTCCTTCTAGTCTTTAGCAATTGTTTTCGATACAAAATCGTTACTAAGGAATAGTTTAAGTAATCAATAAACATCTCTGAATGTGGCAATAAGTCTCTTTATTAATAAAATCAGTTTTTTTTTTCACCCATCCAATTTTTTGCACACTTTTTTTGTCCCAGCACAGCCCTGTCCCCGTTTCGCAACGCTTGCCACTCAACAAGCGATCCGTGCGCGGACTTACAACGCTGTACAATGGCAACACAACAATGGCTGCCCTGTTTGTGATGCAGCTCACGACTAAATAGTCAAGGAATTGTCTGCAACTCGAAATTAGGCATAGGATGCTAATGTTGCGTATGGTAGGTTTCATTTCTTGTTCGGATTGTGTGAATAATGAGTTGCTGTTTGTTAGGTGCTTCTAAATGATAATGATGACGGGGTATGAAAAATTAACCATATATCCGTCAGTTAGGTAATGAAAAAATATTAGACACGTATGTTTTTATTTTGTCATAAGATAAAAATACTTAGAAAAAGCAAATCAAATTCTGGAGTTCTGCAAATACGTATTTTTTTCGTATAAAACGTACCTAGAACAATAACCCTATCCCCAAAAGGCTGGCAACGCACTTGTAACGCTTCTGGTGTTTCGGGTGTCCATGGGCAGCGGCGATTGCTTACCATCAGGTGATCCGTCTGCTCGTCTGTTCGGCTTATACCATAAAAAAAGTATTTAGTTTTTAAATTTCCAGTCATCTCTGTTGCATTCCCAAGTCATTGATTTAATTACAACCCTATCCATACCTCAAATGCCACAGTACAAAACAAACCTAGCAGTGATTCAACACTACGAGTAGCTCATTAGGAGAGACAACAAAAGCGTTGTGCCATAGTTAGCAGTAGCGCAGCCGCCGCGCCAGTTTACGCGCGACATACATTTTGTTCTAATTGGTTTTCGCGGTAGCATGCTGTAATTAGACTTGACTTACTGTTGCCGTGTGACTGTGACGCTCTGTTTCAATGGCTCCATTATTTATCTATAAGTATTAATTAAGAAATAAGTTATTATTTGTAAAGGCAGTAAGGTCTATGTGAGTCTATAGGTAATATTAGAGCTTTCCGTTTATCTAGACTTCCCAATCATTCCGATTCCCGATTCCCCAACAACCCTTAAATTCCTAAGGCCGGCAACGCACTTGTAACGCCTCTGGTATTTCAAGTGTCCATGGGCGGCGGCGATTGCTTACCATCAGGTGATCCGTCTACTCGTTTACAGCGTGTTCCATAAAAAAACCATTTTTGTCTATTTAACCTGGCTAATCTCTCAAATGGCTGGACCGATTTTGACGTTAGTCGAACCTACAAATATTTTATCTCTATTTATCGGTCTCCGTAAAACACTTCCTCGGACATCAATTAAATGATTTTTTCTACTAAAAAGCTAAAGTATCATGTGTAAAGGACATTTAGTGGTATCGCGTGAATCGAGTGCAGGTTCGATATAATTGATACAGACACATTTATGTTCGAGTTGGTTCAGTTTCGTGACGTGATAGACCGCAGTTATTGTAGTCCGTCATTATTGTAATTATTGTCTATCAACGTGGGTAAGCAATAATTGTTTAACAGTGTTCCCTTAAATTTATGATTTATTGGGAGTTTCATATTATTTATGAATCGACTGATGAGTGCTTATTTATGTAGATTTAGGTTGGTTATCATTATTTTCTACTGTTTTACCTAAAAATGAATGGAGAAAAGCTCTACTAGTTTCGAGTCACAGAGAGACTCTTCAATACGAACAGCGTGATAAACTCGGAAAGAAGTCAAATTGGTAATTGCTGTTGCTAGGTTTCAAACCCATGACCGCACGCAATTCATTACAAAATAAATATTTGAGGTATTCCTCGAAGCGCAACTGTTTTGAAGCGCACCTCTCCAAGCGCACCTATTTTATTCCTCGAAGCGCACCCGTTAGTTGCGCTTCAAGGAACTATTAAAAATATTAATTTTTATTTCCTCGAAGCGCACCTATGTTTTATTTTCGACTAGAGAGGGGATGCTAACTGAAACTATCGATAATCTGATACACGTAGCGCTATCTATGAGCAAATAAGGTTAAACCTTTAAAAATAGTTTCTTGTCGATGTATGACATCGCAAAATGAAATGTTCCGCTTGAAACCGCCAATCAACGACTTTTATTAGTTATTTTATACAATATTCAAGAACTCTGTACTCGTCGACCATAGATTGTTATTTTTTTTTTAAATGATCCTAATGAGTGGACAAAGACCTCAACCGAAAGTTAATAATAGGTATAATTATGTTTGTCCTTTCCTTGTACGGGACCACAGGGTCCTGGACCTTTGGAAGGCATACGAGGAACCGAAGCCAACTCGCCGAGGCCCGTTGAATCATTTTAATCTAAATGTAATGGGACATCAGCCGGCGATTATTTCTGTATACACTATAGAAGTACACCAAAGCACAATCCCCGGCTGATGCAGGACTATTGTGAGATATGGTAAAAAGAAAATGATAGGCATATGGGTATGGGTGGCTGTGGAATAATTAACCGGTTAACTATGGGTACTATGGCCCCTGACCAATATTCGCACCGAAAACGGTCGCTAGCATGTAGCGACAAGAGGGCAGCATACGTTGAGCTCCTTGAGGAAGAAGAGGCATCCCACGGCTCTCAGAGCAATCCCGGAAGTACGGTCAAGACCCCTACCCGCATCTTACTGGGATATATCCTTGCTCAAGTGGAGCTGAAAGCAACTCCACTCTTGCGAATGTCCACTCAAACCAGCCGGTTAAGGCAAGAATGAGGCAGGAGAGGCCACTCCGGATAGTCACGAGTACTAACCGGAGTTAAGAAATAGGGCCTCTCCCGGGAGTCAGGTCCGTGGGGTCGCCACTGCCCAACAGCTCGCCACAAGCTGCCTTGCGGACATACGTATAATTATTATTACTTACTTGAACATCTGTTGGACATTTCCCAAACAAACGTTGAACTCCAAGACTTTTATTCCGTTTATTATACAGTCCAGTTTTAATATTTTTAAATCCTGGTATTTCGCGTGACAAATTAATTCCCTGGTCAAGTAAATTGTTAAATTTTCTTTTATAAAGCTCAGGGAGAGGGTCCAAGGTAGACATGGATTCTTCCTGAATATCATCCACCAGTTCCCGCACAAAATGGCTACGGCTTGTCTGTCTGTCTATTTGTCTGTGTGTGTATGTGTGTGCGTGCGCGCATATGTGTACACTGCTCCCGCGACACGCGCATCTATTGTCACAAATTAAAAAGTGTACGTATTATACTAATACTTTCGGTTGAGGTCTTTGTCCACTCATTAGGATCATTTAAAAAAAAATCTGGAATATTGTATACAATAACTAATAAAAGTCGTTGATTGGCGGTTTCAAGCGGAACATTTCATTTTGCGATGTCATACATCGACTAGAAACTATTTTTAAAGGTTTAACCTTATTTGCTCATAAATAGCGGTTATGTATATCAGATTATCGATAGTTTCAGTTAGCATCCCCTCTCTAGTCGAAAATAAAACATAGGTGCGCTTCGAGGAAATAAGAATTAATATTTTTAATAGTTCCTTGAAGCGCAACTAACGGGTGCGCTTCGAGGAATAAAATAGGTGCGCTTGGAGAGGTGCGCTTCAAAACAGTTGCGCTTCGAGGAATACCTCAAATATTTACTTCAGAAGTGTTTCGTGTCTATTAATCCGTGTTTTTTAGTAAAATTTTAAAACTAATTCAATAAAATGTTATGTCACTGCCCTTTCTCTGTCTCACATGACTATAAAATGTCATAATAAAAGAGTGAAAATTATTGATATTTTCACTTGTTACGTAGAAAATGCAAATACGGCATACAAACACAAATATAAATTAACCTACATAGCATAATTAGAAGTCGTGATATCGCATAATTAGTTAACCAAACACTCTCGACAAGCCAACTTTCTCGATGAAAAGGTTTTCATTGCACATCAAGCTACCCTTTACTTACAAACACGTTCAATAGAAAATAAACTCTATTACTAAATGATAGAGTTGAAACTTAATTACCATTATCACCATAGTTTGTGGTAACTTCATATGCTGGTGTCCACATAAAACCTTATGGGTGTTTAACACTGCTCATCACACCGTACATGGAAATGTTAAAGACCAAGTTTGCCGAAAGACTTTATAAATGGTAGCTCTTTAAGATATAATCGCTTCGCGTTCGGAAATGCGTGTGATTTCGCCAAGCTGCGTCGGCGCAACGTATAGACGGTAGCGGTGAAAGTTTGGACTAATGTTTGCCTCTGTTGGGTTGGAGTTAGCATTCTGAAGTGGCTGTGTTCAATGAAGAGATTGGGGTTAATTAGCAATTATTTTCTACTAACTACCAATTTCAATAACCGATCTGAATCCAAAACCTTTCGATCGATCTTCATTTTTGGCAGAAACTCTATAGATTTTTTTTTTTAAGGGGGGAAAATCATCCAATTTCTTCTCTCGCCAGGGTGAGGCGAGAGGGAGTGTCAGACTCTTACTGCCTAAAAACCAACCTGTTACTACTCCTGCTTTTTGAACCATAGCCCCGGGAAAACTACTAGGTAGTCCGCAACTCCGAATATACTTTTTATCCTACGGGAACGCGGGCAACGCCGCTGACAGAAGCTAGTTACTTATAATTATAAGTCTATAATTAACTCTAGTTATTTCATATACTTTATTCATCAATGAAACGGTCATTGTTTTTACATTTAAGAATAATTCTAAGACTTAAGAATTATTTATTGAAACGCTATGTGAGGTATCTTTTTTACTGGTCCGTGTAAATATGAGCAATGTTCACATGGAAACAGTAGCGTATCGTGGCAGAACGATTATTTATCTGGAAGACGGTTCTACACCTCACCGACATGCTTGATTAAACAAACAAAAAAAACATTTTCATTATGAAACATTGCTTCATACATCAATACCCATAGTACGAATTTGTTTTACGTTGAACGAAAACGAAACGAGAGCGCGTTCGGCGCTCTGATTGGCCGGTGAGAATGAACCAACCAATCAGAGCGCTGGACGCGCTCTCGTTTCAATTTCGTTAAACGTAAAACAAACTCGTACAAGGTCTACTGGGTGCCTAGTTAACTAACCAATCAAAGATAAAAGCAATGACAATTTGATAGCGTTAACGTAAAAACTTAGTATCTACAAATTTTTTGGCATAGTCCCCGGAGTTTCGGACTACTTATCGGGTTAGCAGGGCTCCGGCTCGAAAAGCCGGAACAGGGTGATTTTTAATCAATAAGAGTCTGACACTCCCTCGTCCACTTGCCAAGCCCAAGGTTAGAGAAGACATTGGATGATATTGCTATCCTAAATGAACTTTCGTCTTTTCTGTAAGATGCACTAGGCTGTTTTGTTTTAGCGCTAATCCTGATTGATCTCAAATTGAGATTAAATTTAAAATTAAAATTCAAACACAACATTAAACCTCCCATTAAAGCCGTGGCAGATAATTTTAGAACACCTTATATAATGATCTTGATTCACTATAAGGATTAATATGATTATCTAGCCGCAAAACAGTATAGCATTACAAGCAGGTATTATTATCTGAACATTAATGACCAGATAAAGAGTCGGCTCCATTATAATGCCGCATCTCATTGACTCCAAAATGTAGTCAAACATTTGACATTTTGTCGTCAATTACCACATATTTAAACTAAAATATAAAAGTAGTGAGCCTTGAGGACACTCGCTCGGGCCACCGGTCACCGACAATTTGTGTTTTTTTTTTTCTCATTTTATTTTAGCTCTCGCGTCAATTCTGCGAACGTGAAACTGGTCGGACTGGACGCCGCGCGAGTTTTTTCGGCGAGCAACTCCGGCAGAGTGTTCGCTGGGTTGCCAGATTAAAGTTACGGGCGATTGGATTTATTACAACCCTTGAGTTTTTTATGTGGGAATTAGGGTGTCGTGTGAAGTGGAAGAATGAGATAAGCGATACTGTATTATTTGTATTTATTGATATTTAGGGAGCTAAGTATTGTAAAAAATCTTTTCATTCTACAGTAAACGCTTAATATTTTTTATGTGTGTTTTAATAAATGAATTCAACCGGTATACACTTCTGAAAACCTCTACAAAAACCAGCCAGTAAATGTTACATGCAAACAAAGTGCCGTCTCTAGAATGCATCCATAATTAACTTATTTAATTAACTTTATAACTAGACCAAGTACTTGGAAACCGTACTGCAAACTATTATCTGTAACGAAACAAATAATTTAATTTTAACGAACTAAAAATTCCTTAACATAAACGAAACGAGAATTACAAGCGAAAATGTAATCCATCATATGTGCAGTGCATATGTTGCCATAAAAATTGGGTGAAAAAAGTTTCCTTACATGGCAACCCCGAAGTTAATGTGGCAACATTCGCTGGTCTCCTAATTGACGAGCGCCGCTGGCATACTAATGGACAGATTAAAATAGTTTTATGGGCCATAAACGTTAGTCAATAGCTGCTATATCGTTATACCGCTGCGGACTAGAACATAGTGAGCCAGCCAGTACCCTTAGTCTGAGTTTACTTTACGTTTAAACCGAGAGTGCGTTCGGCGCTCTGATTGGCCGGCTTAAATAAACCAACCAATCAGAGAACCGAACGCGCTCTCGTTTCTATTACTTTAAACGTAAACCAAACTCGTACTAAGGCTACAGATCGCCACAAATGTCAAACTATTGGCTAATTTCTCATATGTATTCTGCCTATATGTCTACGTCTGAGGTCTTCAAAAAAAACTATTAATCACGTGGCCATCAAACTAATGTAATCAATTTAAATCGATTGTGCCTAAATTCTTGATTCGATTAAAATTAAATGTCAGATTTAAAAATTAAAATTTTAGCCTCGTTTCAAAGGTTATGTAGTTGTTATGTAAAACATGTGGTAGGCACATAGTTTCTTAAATCGTTCATTTGAATGCCATTGCTCTAAATATTGATAAATATATTCAAAGATGCGGTCGATAATGGACTTTCAAAAATAGAAATGTCATAATATTAAGAAGATTTTTTTAAGGGGGAAAATCATCCAACATCTTCTCCCGGGCTAGAAGAGAGGAAGTGTCAGACTCCTACTGACTAAAAACAACCCCGTTCCTACCTACCTACTCCTGATTTTCGAGCCGGAGCCCCGGTAACTAGGCAGTTCGTAGCTCCGGGTAATATTAATAAGCTTAAAGTGACCAAATTAACACATACCTACATATGTACTTAGTAAATAGGTAAAGAACATAAATTAATAAATTTTCCGATAATTTTGTCCTTAAAGTAGATAATCAGATTGCAACAATTTTTTCTTCACTAACACTCTCTCTGCCTGAAGAATCAAAACGTTTAAAGTATAACCAATAACTGCAGTTCCCTGTTAAACCCATTAAGTAATGAAACCACACCAACTCATTATCATCACTCACCACCAGGCGAGATGGTGGCCAAACGCCATCCTATTAGGTGTTCAAAAAATATGTTTTAATACCTAGATTTTCGACTTTATAATTTAGATGAATAAGATTGAAATCCAAAAAAATAATACGAAACATTGGAATAGGTTGACATGCATTTACGAAACTGACAAAACAAGCCTATTCAACACTTCTACGACTAATGTAGAAACCGCAGCACATAATTTGTATGCAAATGTATTGAATACAAATGTTTTATTATACGTAAATAACAAGCTAATGCAAATCACATTAATTAAACATGGCATTTCTAGCTTAGCTGTTTAGAGTCGGTATAAATATTTTATAGCAATTCTTGTAATTTGTGAAAGCAAAACTTTTGTTTCGACAGCTGCATAACAACTACATAAAAGATTATACGTAGGTAGAATACATGACAAAAGCCTGGTACGGTAAAAAAGGATCGCTACCTAAATAATATTTAGTTAGGAAATGTAGACTGTGGGGCTATTTCGGCTTTTCAAAAATTTCTCAGTTGTAACACGGAGTCTGAAATATGGTATGTATATGGTATCTGGCTCATCCCCTAATTGCATAGGACTTCTAACACGAATGATGAAAAGTGGGTGTACATTGTACGGTGATATTACGTGCAATATAGACGATATAGAAATGTAGGTAATCAAAACTTATCTTTGCAACTCATTAAAAGTCAACCATCCACGAAAAAGCAGATCTTGCATAGTGGGAGAGTCTCTCGTTGTTCCGTGAGCAGCGGTGATGGCCACCAACAATCAGGTGATCCGTCTTCTTTAAATAAATATCGAATCCAAGATCCATCGTGCGGAACTTAATTAATAGTTTCATTTCTTTCAGGATGTTATCAATGAAATAGGATTTACAAATGTCCTGCACGGCGAAAATCTTAAATTTTCAAACCCTAATACATACATATTATTATAGGTATACCTACATACTAAAAAGAAAACACGAGACGATTTATTTTCAACATAACCATTTTGCTACATCATCAGGCAGACCACGGTACATAAAACACAACCAACCTACGCTGACCTCTCATTCCCCACTCAAGCAATACAAACCAAGTTCATATTACACTGGTGAGTATAGTTAAATGTGCGGTCGGTACAGTAATCTTGGTTTCTCGGGAGACAGATACTACTACCGTTATTACTGGTGATCTCCGTCGTAATGATGTGTTCCTGGTATCAGCGCGAGGGTCGATGGACCCCGTTATGGAGATGAGATGTTAAAAGGCTTCGTGGAAGAGGTTCTTGTGACAAGTAAATGTATCTAAGTAGGTACATTGCCTATGTATGTAGGTATAGTATTTTTACGTTTTCGGTTTTTCGAAAATTTCTCAGCAGTAGCACAGAGTCTGAAAATGTGCCCGGTATATGACGCAATAGGCTCACCACCTGTGACTCCACATGGGACTTACAACATACATTGTGAATAATTGTGGGTGTACATTGTACAGCGGCAATAGGTACGTGCCGTCATAAAAAAAAGTAGGTATAGTATTTTGTTTTGAGTTATTATAGATTTTCTTTTGAGTAATTGATTACGGCTGAAAGTAATACATGTTAATGAAAAGCAATAACTTTATCACGATAACAAGAAAAAAGAAATGCCATATAACTTATAACATAATAAAATACATGAAAAGTTATAAAAACATAAAAAAAACATCAGAAACTGATACACACGTCAGTTCACTCGTCTCACCCGTACGTTAATGTCACTAAATTACAGTTCCCAGCCACCGGCGCATGCGCACGTTTTTGCACATGACGACGAAATTTATGCGATGCCGAAGCGAATTTTTATCCAGGACCGTATTTCAACACTTAATTAGATGCCTAGATAACAACAGGTGCATCCCTAAAAATGATATTACTATAATTAAATAAAAGGTGCAATTTTTTAACAATTTTCTTAATAAACATTGCCTGTGTTGTTTTTGCGGGTTGTGTAGTACTTATTTTTAATTTACTTTACAGCTTAATTGACATACTTTTAATGAAGTGCGACTGTCTGGTAAGGAGTGCGACTGCCTGGCAAGGGGTCTCGCATTTGATTCCCAGGTCGGGCCAAGTTTTGCTGGGCTTTTATCGGTTTTCGAAAATTTTTCAGTAGCACGGAGTCTGGAAGTATATAGCAATAGGCTGATCAGGCTATTTCATGGGACTTATAACACAAACAGTGAAAAGTGGGTGTACATTGTACAGCGGTATTACGTGCCGTAATGTGCACCTCTACCTACCCTTTCGGGGATAAAAGGCGTGACGTTGCAATGTCAAACTCCAACAGTAATCGACCAGCCAGCCATTCAAATCGTATCCTATACATCAAAACTGAGATTGCATCTCCCGTGCCT
Organism: Spodoptera frugiperda; assembly: GCF_023101765.2. Lineage (NCBI taxonomy): Eukaryota > Metazoa > Arthropoda > Insecta > Lepidoptera > Noctuidae > Spodoptera > Spodoptera frugiperda. The sequence goes on along the minus strand of NC_064234.1, from coordinate 9,897,746 downwards.
ATGTTCAAAGATTTTCCTATGAGAACTAGAAACAAAGCATATCGAGATTGTTCACGCGATTCAGGCAACAATTGCTTGCTAAACAGTCTTCACACTATGAGCAACAAATGCAATAGCCTTTAGATCTCCCATGGTGTTTATTTCTGTTCTTATCTTTAAGAAAAAACTCATAACTTTGACACATGCATCTCTTATTGTGGACATAGAATTAATTATTCGCCAAGTGGCCACGAGAAAGTAGAATAAAACTATATGGTATATGTAAACGGGCAGACGGGTCATCTGATGGTAAGCAATCGCCGTCGCCCATAGACACCAGAAACACCAAAGCGTTACCGGCCTTTTGGGTGTTAAGATTTCAAGGGTTGTTGAGGCATCGGGGATTGGTAAGATTGGGAAGGGGTGTAATTGGATCTCCGGTAACCTCACACAACGAAACACTTGTCCAATAAGTAATCACCCGCGAATGTCCTTCGAGCCTGTAATAAATTTCAACCGTTTAAACTGCGATATCCAACCTAACTGTCAAGTTGGGATATAATGATAAACCACCACTTACATATATATGTAGAAGAGGTATAGGAACTGCCACGATATGTCGCTGCTACTGATGCTGATGAGAAGAAATAATTTTTTCTCTTACAGCAGATAATTTGTTAAACCCTCTTACTAGCTCGTTTGGGTATGACGGTTCTTTTGTAACCGACTTCAAAAAAGAAGAAGGTTCTCAGTTTGATTATCTCGCGTTTGGCTGAACCCATTTTGATGCGGTTTTCAGCATAGTATTTTTCCAATTTAGGAGAAGGCTTTAAGAATATTACCTGATTTGAAAAAAAGGAGCGGTAATGAAAATAGAAGGCAGACCCCTTTTTTAAAAAGAAAAAAGTTATTCGATTTAATACCCGCATCGCATGTCGCTCAAAAAAATACAAAAATGACAAGCTGAAATCTAAAAATTCAGGGGATATTTCACAGCCGAGGCTCGGAAAGCGCGTTAAGCCGTTAATCCTGGGAACTGCACCTGACCTCTCCGGTCGTGTCGGATTGCCATCACATCGGATTATGGAAGTGAGGGAAAAGGGAGTGGGAAAGTATTTGTACCTACTTATACCTACACTAGACCGTATTCCATCTATTTAATAGAGTAGATGACTAATTTTTATTTTAATGTCTGTCTTTATTTAATGGGTCGACGTTTGGCTGCTATCTCGCCTGATGGTAAGTGATGATGCGGCCTACGGTGAAGCACGTCTGCCCATAAGCAACTTATTCACTCGGGCTTTGAAGACACCCAGGTTCGGTTACTTATACCTATCAGGAGACTTGTAGATTAATTTAAATACTAGACACGTATTTTTATTTTCTTACGTAAACAAATACTTTCGAATATACATCGATTTGAATGTTGAAATATCGCGTAACGGGCTAAATAGATTTTTAATTTTCATACACCGTCATCTTCCCTATTCACAACTAGGTACAAACTATAGTCTATACTGATTAGTGATGTAATGAATTAGTCAGACGATAATAGGTATTATAATTATGTAGTAACCTATTGTAAGTATCTGATGAACGCATACTGTGGAATGAGGAATTCATAACAGAAAGGCATATTATGTCTATGTTGCACAACTGTGGACTTCAATATTGTATGCAGTACATAAATATTGACGAATATTTATTATCTGGCAAATAATATGAAGTTACATACATACATAACCTTACGCCTGTGTCCCATGGGGATAGGCAGAGATGATGGAATACAAATTGCTACGAATCTTACATACCTCTTTCGCTTCATCAACAGTCATCAGGCTTTTCTGTGCTGTCAGTTAAGGGGAATAAAAAGTAAGTTATGTGATACCACAATTAAGTAAGTCATTGGGAAGATTAATTTAAATAGGAACAACAACTAAATAAACATACTACTTGAACATTTAGGTACAAAAAATACTTTAATTTATTTCATATGACACGTGAACTTTTCTTGAATTATTTTCCTTTCTATAACCGTTTTACATTAGTAAATCATTCATCTAACAAGATTTAGAGCTAACAGATAACAATGATAAATGACAATAAGTAGTTTCTAACAATAACGTGAATAAAAAAGGCATTGTATCCCTAACGAGGTCCCGAATCCCGAACTTCAACAAGAGTAAAGTGCGAGGCAATCAACTAAAAGCCAAATCATTTTCCAATTCCATTTCCGTTGTCCGCGGCGTCTGGTGGAAATGGCACGGAACAAAGGGGATCACAAAGGCTGTCCGCTGTCAGCCCCCCTGCCACCCCAAGAACCCCCCTCGCGGGAGCAATGAGGGGAGTCCACCTCCCGTTACGCCACCCTCGAGGGATCGCGCACACTAATTGCACGCTTAAATTGGGGTAATGCACGCTCGTACGTATTTTAATAAAATACGAGCCAGGATCAAAGCTGCCATTTATTTTAGTTAGCGGAGATTTTCGTGTCGCGTTTTGTTTGAGCTTGTTTTAATTCCTTGTGTGTGTGTTTCGTGTTATGTCTACGGTTGGCCTGACTCATTCCAACTAATTTGTTGGATACACTTTAATCCTCTTTTTAAAGTATTTTTGGACGCACAAAATTAGTGGTTGTTTACAATATTTTTTGCCTTTTTCCGTCGAGTATGGCATGGTCTGCATTGTTTCATCATCACCTAAGCAGGATTATAAATATGATTCCGGTTATGAATATGAAATCTGTCTGTTGGTGTATGTAAGCAGCAAAGTTATTACTTTTCAGAATCGAATAAATAATAATTTGGACAATACATGAAATGTGAAATAAGTTTCAGCCAACAATAGCTTCACATTGACCGATTTCAGCCCAAACAATGGACGACACGTTATATAGGACAGCGTTATAAACGGCCATAACCGTATATCAAGCAGATCAATATCGTCGATCGTAAAAACGATTGCGTGTCAACGAAGCTAATCTCATAAACAACCTATTTTCCGAAGCAATATGCTGTGGCTCCGACGTCACGCTGTCACGCACACACGGCGACCGACACGCTGACTCATCACATCACCAGCTTGGAAAACCAACGCAGTTCAATTCTAAAGCCGTAAATAAAACATGTTGCGATATCTCCCTTCTGAGTATTCGCGTTATTGAGTTACGAAGTCCCCGAAGCGTTTTGCCGCCAAAACAACGTACATTTTGCCCCCCGGCGCGCGTAAAAACATCCACAGATATCCTCCACGCGAGCGACAGAGAGCAACCTTGTAGGACAGAAAGGGACGGACGCCTTAATATTTTATCAGGCATCTTCTCATCAGGAAGCGGCGCTACACACTAATATCAATCTTAACAACACGAACATAGAGTCGAAAATTGTAGGTGGCGTTTTTAGATTGCGTGTGTGCCCTTACGTCGGTGAAAGGAAATTACAACCACACCCACGTATAATGTTGCCGCAATAAAAAACGTGTAAGAAGAAATAATGAGCGGTTACTGGCGCGGCGAGAGTCTCGGCCGGCGATTTCGTCATTTTACCTTCATCTAATTGATTAAAGGGAATCGTCGGGACGTTTAAACTCGTCGTTAACGTCTCGAGGAGGTAATGAATGATGGATGAAGCTGGGTCCCGCAAATCTGATTACAAATTCAAATGGTGGATGCAGATGAAGCGAGCGGTTGATACTCGCTGTGAATGGGGGCATCGTGATCTCGCATAGATACACGATGCTTGTACCAATTGTCATTCAAAATCTTCACAGCAACGCTTTGTTGTGGCTTCTCGACTTTCTTTTGTTGTGTGTAGACGTTTATATCGATATGGTAATTCTGCAAGTTATTGCCTCGCCAATTTGCCATCAAAACTTATAGGCTATTCAGAGAGTATTGATTTGTAATATTAAAAGTTTTCATGCAAATTTTATTAAACTGACTATTGCTATACCTTTGTAACACCAGTCTACCTACTAGTATACGCAAATTTTCTGAATTCTCTTAATGGCAACGCATTGGCTGTAAACCACGTCAGTGATATAATAAAAAAACTTGCTGAAGTTTAGGACTATTATTTTGATAACAAAGCAAATTCAATACCAACAGATCCCACAAATGAGTTATAAGTAAATAATAGAGCAGAATATGAGTAACTAGGCAGAATTCGTCAAATGCATTGGCCAAATGTATCCAATCTAGGTACCAATAGAAGTAACTAAAACAAGAGTCCAGTGCTAAATAACGTAAACAATTTCATTGTGTGCATTTAGAGAAAGATCAAAACAAGTAAAGCATGAAAAAGAGCAAACATTAATACAACAAACTACACATCTCTTTGAACAAGAACTAAGACTATTTCCAAATACACAAATATTAGGCTTTAGCCGCTAAGTCCCCAAATAGGCGATAGAAATCTCCTATCCGACCAAAACGGTATGCAATGCATTAAAGGTCTTATTTAGGATAGATGGCCAATTCTTCATGCAAAGCAGATCGGACCAGCCTGCCGATAAAACGGTAAACTGGACAAGAATCGACCATCTATGTATTTGTTTTCACTTAAATTTAATATTCCGTGCTATATCGGCAAGCAAAGCGGGAAATCCACACTGAGAAGGTGGAAAAACAACGAAAAACATGATAGATAAAGGCCACTTGATGCTGATTGATGGATGCAGGTCGCCTGGACGCCAGGGCCTATACTTACGCAGGCAGTTGATGTCTTATGAATAACTAATATGATGATGATGTAGATTGCATTTCCATATTTCCCAAACATAATTTGAGAGTAAAATACCACTTCTAATACTTACGTCGTTTAATATTTTTAAACAAACAATGGATAATGGTTATGTAATGAACGGTATTCCAAAAATTCATACCTAGAATTCAATCCCAAAGCGCTAAACAATTTTGAATAAACCATCTTCATCTTACAGAAACAAATTCTAAACCAAATCAAATATTTTATTTTTGACAACATAGACAAGTTTTTAGTAATGTTACCTACCTACACCCATTATTCAGAAGATACGTCATTTGTCCTATTATCCTAATAGGAGGCGTGCCTATCACACAGAACCTACCACAATTAATGACAATGTCCTAAGCCCAGCCACAACATTAACCAATCTCAAAATTCCGATTGCAAAACACGTTATTAGCAGCCATGATTCCGACCTTCAAATCAATTAAAATATACTTCAAATTAATAATGATTATTAAATTGTTATATAATGATAAGTGTGGGAGAGCCATGCTTCGGCACGAATGGGCCGGCTCGACCGACGTGAAACAACGCTTGCGTTGTGTTTCGTTGTGTGAGTGAAGTTACCTGAGACCCAATTCCCCCCTTCCCAATCTTCCCAATCCCCGATTCCAGAACAACAACCATTAAATTCCTAACCCCCAAAAGGCCGGCAACGCACTTGTAACGCCTCTCGGTGTTTAAAAATATTAATGATTGATGATGAATGATACGGAAATATGTCGCTTAGTTACTCAATCACGAACGAGTCGGCCGGAACAGCGAATGGCGATAAAAGCGTAAAGGAAGTTCACTTCCCGGGAAACGCGCAAGTTTTTGTTGGAACCACACGAGCGCGCGCCATGTTACACATAATTAGACACGTAGGTACGTACATAGTTTAGGTACCTATAGTTTAAGTCCGGGAGCCCTGTGATTTGTAGACAAAGTATATGGAAACATAGGCATCTTAATCATCTGATGGACCGGACTGCCAATATTTTCGGTTATGCTAAGCTTTTAGCCATGACTTCACTGGGAGTCGTAAACCGGGATCCCGAATTTCGAAAATACCGGGATACTGGGCCAAATATAGGTCTTAATAATACCTGCTTTAATTTCACATAAACCGGGATTTTCAGTACTAACTTTAACTAAATCTCGGAAATATCGAAAATATTTAGCCAAATATTGTCTGGGAGCAATAGCGAAAATTCCGGTTTTGCTTAAAAGATTCGGTATTGCGACCTCTAGGCTTCGCCTGCATGCATTTGGGTGTAGAACCTAAATCTCGCCCACGTTTCTCAAGTCTTGTACCGCAATTATAGGTATACCCAATTGAGAGTGTTGCAACAGGTCTTATTGATTTATTCTATGGTCCCTCCCAGCACCTAACCCTAACTTAATTAATCATTAATGTATGTAAACCTAACCAACCTAACCTAACCAACCCAACGTATATAAAAATCTTCATTAATCAACATATGTAACAAAGTAAACCTACAGGTACTGCGCGATATTTTGATTTGTAAATCAGCTAATTTGGTTTTATTGGGAAAGCTCCCCATAGAAGTTGTAATAATGAAAAGGCAGTTTTTGTTTAAATTTTTTATTTCCTTGTTTAACCAATAAAAGTATAAAAGATCAACCTTTATCTGACAAATTCCCATAATCTCATCCGTTGAAAGGCAAAAACTATTTTTTCTTATAACTAAGAACCAAATTAGACTCAACACCCACATGGAGAGAAGAACCCCAGTCTACAAGATAACCTTATCTCTTAATTAAATAATGGAAACCCCAGTCGATATGGGGACGAAAAAATGAATGATCATCTACCAGAAAACGGATACTTACAAAAAAGTGTAGATTCCAAATCTGTTTCGATCGATGACGCAGCATCATTCTCATTAGATGACGCATCGCGTGACGAAGTGTACAAGTCGCGACAATGCACGTGACTTGAAATCCTAACACCTCAAGTACCTACTCCATTTTATACTTTGGTACCTGAGATATTTGCAAAGCCAATAATAACCCATGTTGTGGCAGGAATGACAGTGAATATGCAGTTTCTAATAAAAAGTGTTAAATGTCTCTTCTGCAGACTCAGTAGACAGTCTGCTATGATTGGTTTGGCTAATGCCCTATTAGGTACTAAGTTTGACCCTGTGGTTTAACTGGCCTAAATCTAAGAGGTTTGCTTTAACGGACCACCAAAGAAACACATGTCCATTACAGCCAGTCATGCTAGAAAAATTTGATTAACCGTAAACGAATAAGGGAGAGCATATTTGCGTTAATTATTTTGCGACATTTTACGTTCCATTCTTCTTTTTCTCTGTCGTTTCGCTCTTGGCAGAGCGGTGGTGGTCACGTTAGTGCTGCCGCATTTGTATTAGAGGTGGATGTTGCTTTTCTCGCGATCTTCCGCCATCTCTCTCAGTTTGTGAACTGTCTAGCGCAGTCTGACACAGGGTTTCCTGTAGCCGATTTCACTTGATTAGTCCTGCGCATAGAAGTCTAAAGTCTGTCTATAGTCTTATAGATTTGCTAAATAAGCACACATAACAAAATTAACAAAAGCAGTTAAGACCTAAATATGAAAGAAGCGGAAAGTTAATGGATCCAACATAATTTAAATAATATCGGAGAAGGCATTTCACTTAAGTGCGTATCAAACATAATGTTAAAAGAAATACGTAAGTAGATGCACAATAGACAACTACAGAATATATTCAAATTAAAAACAAACACCACAAAACTTCGTGTAACTAAACATTGTCGGAATCGGAATTAAACAATAAAAACCTAGTGAATGTAGGTAAACTATGAATGGGCTACTCATTCACTCAACCAATGACAAATTCCTCTTGAATATACTTTTATATCTACAGTTTCTATATAATTCATTTACCATACCCAACTGGTATTAAAAATATAAAGAATCGAATTCAATTTACCCAAAAATTAAAAATTACAAGGTACTAATAAGCCCTCACTTTCTGGAATTAAGTAAGTAGTAGTTTTACCATCTACATCTTTCGCTCGCATAACATAGGTACCTTATAACATAGGTGCTTTATGTATAATAACCCCGTTCTTTATATTGTAGAGTATAGATATGTAACATATTCCTGCCAATTCCTGGATAATATAGACTATAGTTCATTTTATACAAAGGATGGGCCCGGCACGCTTCCTAGAGAATCCAAACTAATGACGCCGCGTCGCTCGATGCTTGAGTATCTACTGATTACTGCACCAAGTTTGGTATAATAGTTTCAAGTAGTTCCATCTCTTGACTTTCTCTTCGTCTGTTTTACCTGAATAAGTCAGACAATAGACATCTAATCTTATGTATCTGTGTTTTCTATTCCATAAAAGAGATTGCCGAGATTCTTTATTTTTAAGAGATACTTTTCGGTAACTCGTATTTGTGTTTTTCTTAATAGACTAGGTACCTAATTAGCTCTACTTAATACCAAAACTATTAATGAATTTCACATCCAAACATGTCCTAATTACAATTTAAAATAAAATGAGATGTCCTCAATTAACATGAGATCCGCTAAAGGTGGACTATTCACGCAAAAACTGACATTACCGTACATGGTGCAATTAAAGTATGTGCGACTCATTAGGCGCGCGAATACCGGGCCGCGCATTTTTATATTGAAGGAACGGTAATGCGTAACAAACAGCGTTCAGCAAAAACACATCAGCGCTAAAAATATACGCGGCAATCGCACTGCGCACCGACTCCAAGCTAAGGCCGCCGCTGGCACCGAAACGATAGAGCGTTTGAAATACGAAGCCCCACGAACTAGACATGTGTGCGTGCACGAAATTCGTGTTTTCGGATCGTAAAATGCGTTCGTGTGCGTTTAATACGATCGTTTTATGGATGTGTGTGTCTGTTTTCAAACGTTTGATACGTTCGAATGAGGTTATCGGTGTGTTTGTGTGCGTGAGGGGTATACGTTTTATTCGTTTTGATAATTTCGTCCCCGTCGCCGGTCGGATGGCATAAAGCTGAAAGGGTCAAGTGCGTGAATGGTTTATAAAGACGTCGACAGCGAGATGACGTGGGAACTTGTCCGGTTATTATTTATGCGTTTAGAAAATTAATCCCTCCTTCGTCGACGTGAATGCGTATTATGTTGAATGAAATGTCGTTTGTGTTTGGATGTGTGTCGGCTGTGCCACTGCACGCTTGTTAGATTATCATTTATTATGGAAAGTGACTTAAAAAGAAGAATTGGAACAAGACATTTATCGTCTTCACGACTATGTCATCTATACTACAATAACCTATTTTATTATTTCTATACATTATCAACATCCCGTGATAAGCCTCTACTAGGACTATGAGCAATCTCCCTACACGAGAGAGATTGTGAATTTGTAATAATCTCCGAACTTGGATTGGCCAACCATACCTAACCTAAACCTCCTCCATATTTGGAGCTGGCAGTATAAAAGGTTTAGGTTTATCGTTGCTGCCCAGTCTCTGTCAATTTATTTATTTAATTCCACAGATATAACGATAGACGACCAATTAAAGTAACTGACATGATATATAACTGAAACATTATTAAACAGGAATTAACAGCATTCATAAGACTTCAGGTATTTCGACAAAATCTCCTTCCATCCATCCACGAACAGATCATTTGTTGAGTAAGAATCCAAGAGACCACTGAGCGCCGCCAGAGTGTAAGGAATCAAATGTGTTAGTACTTAACCTACTTAATCGACTTCCACGAAAATGTATTCTATTCCACCACACATTTTCAAAGGCTTTCTACACATCCCTGCACCATATGACCTATAAATATTTAGTATACCAAAACTAAATGCAAATTCAGACCATAATGAGCCATCACTAACTGTCTAGCCCAACGCTTAGCTAGTCTCGGCCCTTAGCTTCAACTAAGGCCTGAGACGAGTCAAGGAAACGTCAGCTAATCCAACATCCAATTAAGATTATCATTGGACAGATTGTCAATCATTAGTCTGCTACTGTGACATATCCTTAGAGGGACCTATAGAAAATGATGAGCATACAAATTGCTGACAATTTGATGGCGTCATCAGTTTTGCATAATGGTGCTTGTTACAAAGAAAGTTTGGAAGATACAGGTAATTTAGAGATAGTTCTATGCTGCGGACTACCTAGCGTGTTTCTCGGGGCTCCGGCTCGAAAAGCAGGAGTAGAAACGGGGTGGTTTTTAGTCAGAAACACACTTTCTCCGGTCTCGCCCAAAGCAGCAGAAGTCATTAGATGTTTTTCCCATCAGATTTTTTTAATTTTCTTCGTGTGCGTGTGTGGATAAAAAGGTCGAAGGGAAAAAGGTTGAATAAGCATACGATAGAAGTAGACTATAGGTACAGGATAGGCAGGTAAAGAAAAGTGTATAATAAGACTTAGTGTCGATCTGCAGTGTGAAGTAATACAAAAATATCCTTATTGAGTTACTTAATTCGGATTCGGAAAAGAAAAGTTATTTATTTTTTATGAAATAAGAAAAATAGCGTTACTAGCTATCCAAAGCACAAACCAGGTAAGTACGTAGTCCGGTTTTGAACCTAAAAACTTTTACGTCAGATATTGTTATATCGTAACTAAGGAACAGATTTCGAAATACGGAACTTTAAAGACGTTACGTTCAAAAGCAGTCACGCAAGTAAACACTAGTCCCAAAAATGTCAAGTGTGAGTTCCCCGAATTACGCACTTACTCGTAGGTGGCGCAGTTGATGCGTGTGCGCAGCTCGTTAGCGATGCATATCTTGCCTCGCCTCTACCGCGCCTTTACTCGTACAAACATCTTGTTGGTTATTTGAGTATTTATTTACTTTTCTGTAGTTGATAGTGTTTTTGTAACTACCGTACTCAGAGTTATTTAATGGTTACTTAAAGCAGTCCTTAGCAATTATTTTCAGAACAAAATTGTAACTGACTGCCGTACTCAAAGACATTTAATGATTACTTAAACTATTCCTTACTTTGTATTACTTACAGTGCGCACTTTACAAGTGCGTTTTCGGTTTTTTGGGGTTAGGAATTTAAGGGTTGTTGGGGAATCGGGGATTGGGAAGATTGGCAAGGGGTGTAATGGGACCTCCGGTAACCTCACTCACACAACGCCGGCGTTGTTTCACGTCGGTTTTCTGTAAGGCCGTGATATCACTCCAGCATATTCGTGCTCCCATACTCTAATTTTAAGTTTAGATAGTTAGTTGTGAAAACATTGTTAGTAAATGTACCAAACATCAACCCAACCAACTGCATACTACATTTTAACATCCAAAAAACGTGCTAAATCCACTATTTTCTTAAACCTACCACTACCAACAATTAAAAAAAATGGACCACACAACCATTGCAAAGACTTAACTTACTTTCCTAACTATTTACAACCCCACATTAACTAAACGCCTTAAAGAACACACTAATCATGCAATTAACAAGTAACCTTAGTATGAGTTTGCTTTACGTTTAAACGAAAGCGCGTTCGGCGCTCTCATTGGCCGACTTAAATAAACCAACCAATCAGAGCGACGAACGCGCTCTCGCTTCGAGTACTTTAAACGTAAAGCAAACTCGTACTAAGGGTACAGAACTTTTAACCACAAAACGTGGCGTGTCCGGCGAGCCATAGAGAATAGAGCCTCAAACTTGCCACATGTCTGGCATATGTGAGTGGCGTTGTGCCACTGTAACTGGCAAATTACTGGCTTTTACTATAACAATGGCAATTGTCTTCGGTACTAATGGTTTAATATACGGTTAGAAACTATTGTTTGAAAGAAAAAGTTACTGTTTTGTTGTATTTGACGTGTGTGGTGTTTTTTTTTCTTGAGGTGACCACTTCTTATAATGTAAGTGAGAGGTTTAAGGTTTTGCGGACTCGTAGCTATGTGCTTGATTGTAGATAATACATTGTATTAGCCCTTTAACTGCCTTAAATTGCATATAAGACATATATTTCGGTGTCCCTACCGCTCATGTCGTTTTGCTGCGACAGAGAACATGTATGATTCGTTTCGTTCTATTCACAGATTTCTCCTTCTTATTTAGTGTAGGTATATTTTTATTTTTTTACTTATGTAGTTTCGTGCTTGGGGCACGGTATTTGATATTTAACTTAGCGGTTAAGGGGTAATAATCCCGTTCCTCTCCGACCTATACCATATTTAAAATCACTCATTTTGTTTCATGGTTTTCATCCCTTATCTCATTCATTATCTGTCCACTAAAAGAAGTTTTCTTTCGCTAAGCAGCTGAACATTCGAAGCTACCTAGCGAATTACCGGGGCTCCGGCTTGAAAAGCATTAGTATGAACGTAATGATTTTATTGATTTTTAGTAAGTAAGTAAAAGTCTAACACTCCCTCTCGCCTCGCTCAAGGCGGGAGAAGGCATTGGATGACTTTCCCCACTCAAAAAAAAAGCACCTTTCAACTTTTTTTGTAATCAGACATTTTCTATGAAGCTCATTTCTTTCGTTTCCCATTCAATCAAGTGTACACGCCACAATATATTTACTTTATTTGACTGCAGCGCGAACCGTCGCCGTGACGTTTCAATGGACGACAATGATCGATGGCGCCCCCTGTCGGCGACACCGCATTGTCTTGTACATATCGCGGACGGCGCAAAATGTACGCGAAAAGCGAATGAGATGATATTGGATAGATTCTTATCTTTTACTAATAAAAGGTTTTTTAAATATGTAGGTGCTAGCTATATTTTTATAATAACTATCGTGAGACATACTAAGTTACCAAAAAAACACGGTATACTCATGTAAATTAATGGAGGAAAGCTCTATTAGTTTCGAGTCACAGAAGGATTCTTCATCGTGAAGAGCGCGCGCAAACGCGCCAACATGTGCAGACGCGAATCCCTTTTTTATGGATTTTAATATTTGTTAGGATATTTAATTAAACATTTAAGAAAATTTATATATCTTACACGTTCACGTTCGTGACGGATATATTCTCATTAATTGCAGTGCGAATAAATAGTTTTCTACATAGACGACAACCATTAAGTAAGTATACTAATTACACGTATTTTGCATAGACCGCACAGCAGCGCTCTCCGATAAACCTGTCCAGCCCGCCTGTTGCATGGAAATTATAACAAACCTCAAATTGTACAAGGGAAACAATTAAACAAAAAAAATTATAGGTATATGCAACATCACACCTTTTATCCCCGAAGGGGTAGGCAGAGGTGCACATTACAACACGTAATTAAACAAAAATCCAATTAATCTTAAAACACCTCTCCTACAACATTATAAACCACAAAACCTATCTCGTAGACCACACAGCCGCAGAGCTATTACAGTAATAACTTTTGTACAATGGCGCTAGAGCATTGTATGCGCCCGCGCCGCTCGGTGAAAGCGACGCGCTACATCAAACTCTGAGGACCTAGTACGAGATCGAAACGTTACCTCGTTCGGCGCCCTGATTGGCCTGCTACATTAAATTTTAGGGAAAAGAGAGTAAAGTTCCCTAAGAAAAGGAGGATCCTCCGACCAGGCGAGGTGATCGTGCCTGGCGGGTTTTCTGCCCAACTGTTGTTTGTTGGGATTTTCTATATTTACATATTTGCATGTAAACTTCATATACAATGTAGAATCTTTATGGCGTCATCCGTTGATTTACTCATTGATAGTCTATGTGCGACTTCTGTCATCTGTCACTTGTCATGTGTCGCCACAAAATCAACCAATCAGGGTGCTAAACGCGGTAACATTTCGTAAACGTAATACAAACTCGTACTAGGCCCGCAGATGATCACAGTTAGTCATTATTTCGTTCTGCTCTCAAGATATCAATGATGTCTGACAGATATCGTGGGTTTGAGAAATAATGAGGCTGTTCAATGGATTTCTGGCGTTGTATGATTAAAGTGGGCTTTAAAGTGCTTTCGTTGAGATCTGAGTGTCGATTAAAGGTAAAAGTTTTATTGATAAGTTTAATAGAGAATCCCTTTATGAACAATTTTATAATATTGTGTAAAATTAGGTTTTGCCAGCGGCTTTGTGGCATAGCCCATAGGCTGTGGAATAACAGATATGTCATTCCAGACAGAATTTCATCTTCAGCCCTTTAAACGTGGCGGAATAACAAGCAAACAAACATTCTACAATATTGTATAATACAATACAAATTTTGCATTTATATATTAGTAAGATAGTGAGACCTGTTATGTATGTAAGAGGTAAACGAAAAATGAACTAAATAGATAAAATAAAATGTATTATAAAAGTGGTCTCTTAGTCGACTCTTCAAATTACTGCAGAAAGAGTAGCAGTATAGCAAATTTCTAATTCTACTATCACCATAAACCTAATAATAAACTAATGAAATTAAATTTCTATCCATAAATACACACGTCATATATAAACTTGGAAAGCATATAAATTACCAAGTACTTTAAACCATTTAGCTAAAACCAGTCGCATGTTTAACCTCATAAGATCCATTTTACATTAATTAGCTATCGTATCTTGATATATCGTATTAGGTAATTAATGAGGTAGATTCGATTAACACTAAACATTAGATAAGGTTAGATCTTTTGAATAATTTCCTTGATTTGTTGCTATCTGGAAGAACGACTATCGATTAATTGATTCTACATTCTGTCGGTGATGTAGGTAGTAAATGAAACTGATTAAAAAAGAACTGGTGTAAATATACGCTTGCGTTGTGTGGGTGAAGTTACTAGAGAGCCCCAAAGGCCGGCCGGCAATGCAGTCTTTTTTTTAACGTTGATAAGTCTGCGTTTAGCCACCAACCCGCTTACTGCCAGGACGGCGAAGCGAAGATGTGGCCGAAGATGGAACACAATGTCAATGCATTATTATAACTTGTGACACTGATTGCTTGCTTACCATCAGTTGACGCCCGGTGATCCGCAAGGTTGTTAGCTCACTCTGTCCTTAAAATATAAAGCTGAAGAGTTGGTTTGTTTGTTTGAACGCTAATCTCAGGAACTACTGGTCCGCATTGAATAATGATTCTTGTGTTGGTCAGTGCATTTATCGAGAAAGGCTATATATAAAATATCACGCTACGACAAAGGGCAGAGCCGATGGCTTTAAAACATCACACTACAACAAAGAGCAGGCTGCGAGAGCGGGTGGAACCTCGTGGAAGTAGATATAATAGTATCCTATAAAAAACTAAAGATAAAATTAGCGTTATGATATTATGTTAAACAAGTCACACTTATTACAACAGATGAACAGACATACAAACAGATACTCAGTCTAATTAAAACAGTGGAAGCCTGTCTTCCATGTGGGACTTGATTTGTACAAACAACAGGGCGAGGGGAGTCATTATGGGATCCATCCATGGAACACGAGGGGGGCGCGTGTCGCTCCGGCCTCGCTTCTCTACACAGTGGAGAATTTTCGCCATTTTATTTTTGTCTTCAAGTCCCATTCTTGCCTAGGTAGTTTTGTTGGTAGAGATGATGAATATAAAGAAAATAACGATGCTACTAAGAAGGTATGTATATCGCAGTTTTTAACTGTTGACGATTTCAATATCTAAGTATATTAAAATAAGTGTGAAACCAGACATAGATAAGTGGAATACTTAAATTCTTTCCTGTTGACCAAATTGGGTCCCAAAATTAGCTCCATTAAACCAACCACCGCATAGAGGAAGAGGAAAATATAGCCTAACATTAAAATATCATAAACGCACATCTCACACAGAGTACTCATAAAAC
Source organism: Spodoptera frugiperda (assembly GCF_023101765.2). NCBI lineage: Eukaryota > Metazoa > Arthropoda > Insecta > Lepidoptera > Noctuidae > Spodoptera > Spodoptera frugiperda. Next base: position 9,882,252 of record NC_064234.1, on the reverse strand, counting down.
CATATCTCTAAAAATTACAACCCTCTCACAAACGTCGGTGGCAATCCATCCGATCCCTGCTGAGTGCCGAAGATAAACCGGGGGTGGATGCGGCGAACGATGTTTTCAATTTCCTAACCACCCCCATCCCGGAACGGCCCGGACCGGGGGTAATTTTATTAAAAACGCGACGCTCGCCGCTCATCCGGCCCTGAATATTTATCTCTTCATGCATGCTGATACGGGAGCAGCAAAGGGTTGGAGTTTTATAGAAAATGGTTCGATTTTTTGTAGTGTTAGGTAGATGGAGTATCGTGTTTAGTAAGTTGTTTGAGTGGGATGTTCCAAACCCGTGAGATTTTACGAATTATGAAAGAGAAGATACATAGAGACATATGAGACTAGGTACTTATCTAGTTATATCTATCTACAACAAGACTAATTAATTGACACCAGACCTTTGATCAAATATAAGAACTGCCAGGCCCAGATATTATGGAAACTCTTCTAACATCTTTAAACTGAAGAAGATGACGATACTATAATCAAAATCGATCCAAAAACAATCCTACAACTAGTACAAAACACATTAATCAATCCATTTGATAACGCAAATCCTAAAGACGTCAAACACACCCAATAATAAACAGAACAAGCTTTATTAATCGCATATAATCAAACTCAGTATAAAGTACACGTAAATCAAAATCAGATAGATAATCCTCTTTCCTCCTTGGTACTCTTCCAACTTGTCCACAATAACTGGCATTTATCGATTTCATTCTAATCTATGAGCTTCAAAGTGTCAGTTGATGAAAATGGTGGTCTATTATTAAATGTCTCGAGTATTAGGATCGAGTGTGGAGTGATTATATCGAGAGGAGACACAAAAAGGTAAATAGTTCATTGATCTTGTTTTGCCATCTATAGGGTGATAAGATTATGGTATTGAATGGTGCTTAGCGGATAAAACACAACAACGTGTCGATAATAACTTCTGTATACATACAGAAGCGAGTATTGCTTGAGATTGCTTTTAAATTGATCATTATTGCCGGAGTACACAATCTTGCCATCGTACCTCATAACTTGATCTTCTCAACCCTCAGTACAAGCTACAGATTACTTATTATTTTAAATGAAATCAAATCACTTTAACGAATCCATAGTGTACAGTGTGGTCTTCAATGTCCTTTACCACTCTGATTTGCACCCTGGTCATTTTAGATGTACCTAAGAGAAAAATCTCTCCAATTTCTTTTTAACCATCACTAAGCTACTAATTTTCACCATCCTCATCGTCATGTAGACCAACAATTTCTTTGCCAAAGTCTGTTATTCTCTTTGTCATTTATTTGAGTACTACGATAATCCTATGAATAACACCATATTCACTTCATACTCACTATTTGTGCACACACTTGTGCACTAGGTACTTACAATATCTCCTGTGTAGTGGGCTAGTCTACCTATTTAGACTTGCCACCAAGATCGAAATCGTTTGGGAGGTTTTATGAATCAGTTCCCACAGTCACATCCCAACACTCTTCAAATCGACAGTTTCAAAATACAATTACTTATTTCCTATTTCTTCACAGAATGTTAAGAAAACTTAAATGAAATTGCAATCCTTTCAAAGGAGACGACTTTTGAGGATAACAGTTTGTAAAGAAGGCGAAGTACTTTCCTACTTATTCCAAATTCCTTGTAAGCCTATCGAAAGCCTCTCGTCTTTCTCAAGTTTCGTATTTTCCTGTTGAAAAGGAAATCTTCTTTGTTTGATTTTGATGTTTCGTCTTTTCAAGTCTGTATAACTTCATACTTATTTCCATTATTGGTTAAATTCGTCTAATGCTTACTTACTTACTTTGAACAATTTTAATGCCACAATTTGTTTTCGAAATAGATTTTTTCTAAAAACAATCCAATATTAGCTCTCTCAACATTTTCACCTATAGTTTTGTATTCTTACATTTTATTGTTATGTAGATCAGTGTGAGAAATAAAACCACAGTCTAATATCGAATTAATAAAAACAAAAATTACAATATCTACCACCTTCCTGTCTATTTTGGAAATCTTTTTGTGACTCCTCTACTTTATAGTATTGGCATCATAAACAAATATTTCGATAACCTACCAATAAATGAGAAAGTGAATATGTTGTACCAATTAAAATTGAAACAACTTTTGACATAAAAACAAAACGAAATTCATCGAAGCAACATTCAACATCCATTGTTTCAAAAATTCCACGTTTCTTGCCGTAATTATCAAACAAGCCATTCCTTTGTGATCCCTGAGCGAAGCCACATGCGAAGCCGAAACTTCGCAAATTTGCACAGACGCGGCAAAAACATTGTCGGTTCCCAGAATGCCTATTGTCGGGACGTCATTACAACGCGCAATTTTGTCAGATCTCACATCCCCTTTATGTAAGCCATGGTTATTACAAAACAATACACCACATTTAAAATCCAGCTCTATTTCCTCGCAACACGCTTGCGTTTCCCTTGTATCATTGAATAATGCGGGGATCAATGGGATACCCCAGTTATTTCGCTCCGGGTGTCTCGGCTCCAATTTCAAACACGACAGCGCTGTATCGCTTGAAGTGCCTGCTGCATACTAAACGCCTCGTTTCCACGTGGCGCTTTATGCTTGTCAATCGTTTCAATAGAAAGGTGTCTGGGATTTTCAGTTTCATTGTCAAGCGAACCTTTTCCTCGGCCTCACATATTGAAATCCTCTACTATTAGGTATTTGTAATGGCAGCCTTTGTTTTTTTTTTCTCCAGTTTTTGTTAAAGCACATATTTTTTGTGGAAACCTGTTTGGTGAGGGGCCATAAAGAATTTATTTATGACGGTAAAGGCGTGCCATTATGTTATGATTAGTTGGTCTCGGTAGATAATTATGGTTGATGAGATATTTTTTTTGTCTTTGCTTTTTAAGTTTTTGTTCCTTTTATCTGTTTTATTTTCTTAGTTGTTATGCAATTAGACTGGTATTGTTTTAGGATTATTGGTGCTTGTGCGTTAGTTGTGGTGTATTGCTATAATCTCATTATTAATATTGCTAGTATCCGTGTGTTTGTCGTAAGCGCCACTAAGGAATATGTAAGATCCATTGGTCAAAGTGCTTGCTAAATAGTGGCATACCTAATTTTTCTGTTTCACACAAATCTACAACCAAACAACCCAAGAAGAAAAAGTTAAAATTTAAAAAATAGGTACGTCTTTTCGACTACTTTTCCCTTAACTTTTTCCAATAAAGTTAATAAACCTGTCCTAAGTATTCTATTTACGTATCACTCAAAATTACTATTTTCATAATTGCACCAAAGAATCTCCTACTCCTAAAGTAAGTTTCAGTTACGCGGAATGCTTGAAATCTCCAAAACCTGAGTGCCACAGTCAGTAAGTTGTAAACAACGTGTATAAACGATACGATTAAAAAGAGTCTAAATCTAAAGCTTACTCAGGTAATGCAATTACTTACTACAAATCCTAAAACTCTGTTGTTCAAACACAAAAATCAGGTGTGTATTTGATTTTGCTTTAGAAACGGAGACAAAAGCTTGTACTACAATAAGCAGGTCAATTGGATGCTTTTCAGTAATTAGCCTTTTTTAAGGATAGGGAGTGTCAGACTCTTACTGAATAAAAAAAAACCAGCCCGTTCGTACTCTTGCTTTTCGAGCCGGAGCTCCGGTAAACCCGCTAGGTAGTCCGCAGCTTAGTAAGAAATTAGGTTAGAGCATAATGATGTAAATTGTTTTCGAAATAATCCACATTAATCACAACAACGAGACCAAATTAATTATTATGTTATCTATCGGCTTACTAACGTAACTGTTTGACGACGAACTCGACTCGAGGAACCAGACACACGACGCGGCTATTGCCGCAAGCTGCTCATGAATATGAGCCTCTAGCATGGCTTGTAACTAGTCGAGTTCCTCGTCAAACAGTTACGCGAGTAAGCCGATAACATAATGATTAATTTAGTATGTCTCACGAAAGTTATAATAAAACAACTAAGCCTTTTTAAGAGCCAACCAAGCACTCCGAATCTCCACTTTAATAAAACGACAAGTCGTTAAATTCTTAATGCATTCCATCCACACGAAACATTCGAACATCAATACGACGCGAGATTACTTCAATTTTATTTTTATTGCGTGTCTCGAAAAGCAGTCGTTACGAATTTTCTAAGCGATTAATTCGTGGGCGCTCGGCCAACTTCGGGACCGTTCGATAACGATCTCAACCTGCCCACGCGCACATTTGATACCCTCCTAACTAACGTTTCTGAGGCATATGTATTAAAATGTGTTCAAGGATTCAAATGAAGCAGGTTTTTGTACGAGGACATTTGAATGTTCAACGGAGTAAACTGCTTATCCGATTGTATTATAGGTTGTTAAATTCGTTGAAATTAATTTCTGGCTTCCGCTTACGCAGCCGTTGGCTTATCTCCTTGTTTAGGCATACATATTTAATTATCTACCTTTTTAAGAATGGTTTTAAGCGAAGCTCCTTTTGTAGAAGCTGAAAATTGTAAAACTGACTGAACATGAGTAACCGTGAAAATTCTTGCTCGTTCTTCTCCATACATCATCATCATCGCGCCATCGCGCTATCATGCACTGACAAATGACCGTATATTATGAAAAACTGCCAAAACACCGCAAGGAAGGCTGGCGATACACAATTGTAATAGCAGACTAAGGCCCCAGAACAAGACCCGAGCGTACAGTAGGTACGTCGCGTTCCGCGCGCGAATCAAAATGCCACCAATATCACCACAGATGGGGTCTAGTAAGGATGATGCCCGATGCGGAGCCGCGTAAGATTTAACGAGTTACCGGGTCTCCAGCTCGAGGAACAGGAGTTGGAACGGAAATGGTATTTAGTAGTGTGAATCTGACACTCCCTAGAAGAAATATTGGATAATTTCCCCCTAAGAAAGAAGCTTCACAGAAAACCGCGAGATATAACCATTGCGTTGTTCGCTCGTGTAAATCGGCAACGTACTTGTCGTGCAATATTTTATTCTACGGATTTTTGCGGCTAATTTGAAAACCGCTACTAGATATTTTAAACTACGGCAACAAAGCACAACCATATAGACCGGGCTATTTATTTAGGTATTTGAAAACTATATTAATAGTGCAATCGTTCTTCTCAAGATCATAGCCGTTGATGCTTAAAAAATACCGTAAGAAAAAACGAAGAAAGAGAGGCCTAAAAATCTAAAAGGCTACAATTCAATTAAAAGGGTTCTGGTAAAGACAGTAAAGTACCTATAAGTCCCACTAGTAGTATATTAGTTACTACTCCTACTCTTGCTGCGGGTGTCATAACAACGGACTAAAGGGCAGTTGATAAGACTGTTCAGCAGCGCCCTATACCTACCTAAATATTTTCTTTTGAAGACTTGTCGACCACATCATCGCTTACCGCCAGTTGAATTGTTGGCCAAATGTAGACCAGTTAAGAATCAAAGGGTCTATATTTATCTCATTTTATCCATATATCGAATCTTCATTTCTTCCCTATAAACGCAATCCGAACCAAAAAGGGTGTGCGCTAGACGCGTTGGACTTTTGTCTTGTTCTCTCCTATAGCACTATCTTTCTCGCTCGGATACAGCTCCAGTGAAAATGTATGCTACAGGGAAAAAAGAAAGATTGGAAATGAGGAGATAGAAAAAAATGACAGAAACAAAACATTACTCATAGGTATTTCTCATCTTTGGAGGTATTGGAGACGAATGATCACAGTTTCTCGCCCAAGGCGGGCCTTGGGCAAAGCGCCTCCATACTGCAGAAATTTTGAATTAAACAACGTCTAAAACTAGCAGAAAAAAATAAAGTTGTAATTCGGACACGTCTCAAAATGCATAAACTACTCCGTGGGACAGATGTCGAACGCGGAAAATTACCGCTACAATCGGTTGATCAAGTAAAGATTACTTTGAAACTGCTTTTGCCTCATACAAAGACATCGACAAGTCGTGAGAAATGCATCATTCATCATGACACGGGCTGCACAGCATTGGTCTTTATTCGGACTTGTCATGTTAACCACTACATCAAGAGTGATGCTGAAAGAAATGAAGTTGAAATAAGATTAATTTCGGAACCTAAGTTTCTTATGGCCCATCTACTCGCACTGTCTTGCCTGGGCAGTCTATAGAGCTACGCAATCACGACTAGCAAGAGGGAGCTGAACTAGATACGCATACCTTAATTCATCAATTTATAGTCGCCCATAAATTGATGAATTAAAGTATAAGTTGGAAGCGGGCGACATGACGCAAAAGCGGACGTCGTATTGTTGCTTTATGACGCCACAACAAGACCTGTCCATTTTATTTTTTTTAAAAAAGACCTGTCAATTGCAGTCATGATTTCGAACTATAACAGCGGTAGTATAAACTATAACGGTTATAGTATCGCTCGTCGCTAGCATCGTGTCACTCGCTACAAAGGACGTAATTTCATAGAAACACATAAAAATCAGCAGTGACGCTGCCACACCTCGTCTGCTGCTGCCTGTTTTTGAAGTGGAAAATCATCTAATAGCTTCTCTCGCTTAGTGTCACTCTTACTTACTGACTAAAAACCACCCCGTTCTTACTCTTGCTTTGAGCCAGAGCCCCGGTAAACCCGCTAGGCCGTCCGCAATCCAAAATGGTACCTAAATTATCAGTGCCGTTCATGATCACCCAGAGAACAGACTTACGGCAAAATACAACGCAGATGTGGTTTCGCGTTGATTTTCTGAGAGGCCGTGGAATTCTATTCAATTTTTCTACTGATACCTAGGTAACTTGCGATCGTTTCAATATAAAAATTCTTTCAAAGATTCATAATATTATCTCCTATCTAGTTTAGGATTGACTAACGACCGAAATTATTGAACGATTTCGACTTAAAATCTTTGGATTAGGACCGATTTTTCATAATGGTTAGATATATTAGTAGGAACCTAGGTATTCTTTACGTTTAGAGTAAAATTTCAATCATACCCGTCTTCTTCATTTAACCAACAAACAATCGCGTGTTTATACTTACATATAAAGAACAACGCAGGTTTAGCAATGTTCTGACGACAAACTCCTCATGTCCACACAGACACTGACTCATGACGACCATGACATCATCCCTGAGGGTGCAGGCATTTTAATGATGCATCCGTTTGTTTATCGGCTACTGCTTAGATTGGTACCTATTGTGAAATAGTTCTGGTTTCCGTCCATCCGCGTCATCCATTTATTTACAATGTAAAATCTTTATCTAAGCCAAATTAGACAATCATCCAATGTCATCTCTCGCCTTGGGCGAGACGAGAGGGAGTGACAGAATCTGGCTGATTAAAAACCACCCCGTTCCTACTCCTGTTTTTCGGGCCGATGCCCCGGTAACGCGCTAGGTCGTCTGCAGCTCCGAATCAGGCATTAGTCAGCCTACTGGACCCCATCTGTGGTGGTCTGATGGATCTTTGAGACACGCAGAACGCGACGCGTAGGTTGTACTCTACCTATCTAGCTAGTCAAAATCTAAAATACAGGACGATATTGTATGAGCGGTGTCTTCAATAACTCCTATTGATATTAACTCATATCTGATATGCAGTGTGGTTCCTAAAGCCGTCGTTAACAAGCTGTGTCAATAATCCCTTTAGAAATCAAAAATCTAATCAGGGAACTGAACAATACTGTAGGTATCTGTTCTAAGAAAATCAGTCCATCGAACGCGCGGCCCATGCATCAAACGTGACAGTTTTAAAAATAAAACCGCACTATCTAGCGGCCGTACACCGTGGCACCGCGCGTCGACGCAAGCTGTATCTATTTATCGCGCCATATCTCCCTGCAACAATACAGACAAAATAAATAAATGTGCTCGGGCCCGGATCCGGCGACCCTTCGCCACGCACGTAATCCATTCCAAAATGTCCGTTTATTTTTCTATGTGAGCCGCGCTCGGTAAAAAACAACGCGCTCGGATCGACCGAGCACCCGTGCGACAGGGACAGCGACACTCGGCGCCCGAACGTCAGCGGGCGGGGCACCGCGCCGCGCGCTCCCATTGGCCCGCGCCGCGCAGCGCCCGCCGCCCGCCATCGACAACCAATCCGACTCCATCTTGTTTCTCACGTCCCGCGCCCCGCGAGGCCCAAAATACCGACCTTTCACGAATGCCAACCCGATTCGATACGACCGAAAATGCCTTAGTTACTTCACGCGCGCACTGTTGACTGGTCGCTTTCGCTCGTTTCTAGCGAAAATAATAACAAACCGCTGCCGGCGTTCTCAACTGGCGGTCGCGCTGTACTTGGGAAGTGTGTTGCTTCAAGTCGTGGCCATCCATCTGCTGATTGATTCAGGTACTAATTATAATTTTATACCCAGTTAAGCCCTAACACGTAATAATTAAGGTGGTGTATTTAGTTTTTCGATATCTGTCAAGAATCGTGAGATAAACGAGTGTTTTTGTACCGGATGATCGAACGTAAAAGCGGTGTCCTCGTAATCAACGTAGGCCGTTCGGAGCGGCAACGTCGCGCGTAAATAATAGGGTAGGCGCTCGGTCTTTCTCTCGCAGCTGGCGCACAGCGGCAACGTCGCGCTCGCCGGCTTATTGTGCCTCCACCGCGTGCCGCGCGCCGCCACCGACTCGAGCGAGACGCATTCACCACGCTCGCTCTGCCGACGCAATATACCTACAGCAACGACACGACACCGCGCCACCGCGCCACCGCGCCACCGCGCTCAATCACGATATTACTTTGCATTTCCAATTAAATACTAACTTAGGGCTCATTACAGACTACCTATGCTACTTAGTCACTATTGTTTACTGCTTATATACTGAGGTATATAATATGTTATATACTTTTTTATGTACTACATAGATTTGCATTTCATATACCTAAACACCTAAAATTACAAAAATACTAGATCTGAGATTACCAGACTCATTACGATAGTAATTTACCGGCTGATAATAAGTTATAGCGCTGAAAACACAAAACTGATGAAAATAAAACTTGTTTACAGAATATCGAGCGGGTGTTGGCGGACTGGTGGCTCGCTCTGTCGGCGAGAAGTGTACAACGAGCGGGCGGGACGCGCGGGGCAGGGCATCCTCCCCCTACTTCAGTTTCGACAGTGCCGCTGCGAGGAGAGGACGTGTCGCTGCGCGCCGCCACAAGGATCGTTCGCGCGGCAACTTTGAACAGTGACAGTGTGAAGAAGTGTGTTGTGACAGAGAATGTGTATCGGATTGCAGTGCACTACCAAACGGATGCAGTGATTTGGATCGCAATACTTGGATTGCAGTGCTTTTGGATTTGAATTCCGCTTTTCAAATTATCTACCAAACTGGGGATGCACAAGATGGAGCTGGGAGACAGCGTGTACGCCGCTGAGCGTATCATAAGGAAGAGAATTAGAAAGGTGAGCTTTATTTCTTTACAAAACATTGCCGTAACAGATTCTAACCTTGCGAAACACGCATGCGAGATCACATATCAGCGGCGGTTCGATTGGTGACTTTATTTGTAAACTGCTTGTTTCGCAACACGCGAACGCTTGATTGTTTTGCTTGCACCGAATTTCAAAACATGCTTTAATAACGCTTTATATAAAATGCATGGCTGCGCATGATTGTAGTACATTTTGTTTATTAATCCCAGTATTGTGACGTGACGGCAGCTGTTCAGAAATTATCGCAAGGGTTTTGTGCTCCTTTTCACGGGTGTTTTTCTATTCTTATTATTATCAAGAGTCCCCTTACATAAGTGTACGAAGATTGGGGGCCTCAGTGAGAAACTGAATACTTCTTTATAAACGTTGCCCTTCTCGAGATTACATTAAGTTTTTGACAGTAAACAAGTTTGGACGAGACGTGTGAGGGGTAACCTTGCGATATTGTAATATGCCTTTTCTCATTATCTTTTTGGAGCCGTTCCCCGTTACTAACCTGATCCTGATATTGATAACAATAAATACTGCTTTTTGGTTTTGGTTTTTTATTTGTAACTGCACGTTGGGTCACATGGGGATTCATTGTCAGTCGTCGATTGTGTAACGGGTCTTTTGATGCAGGAAATGTGTTGATTATAGAACTTGTCTTAGTTATTCTATTGACTCTATCGTGGTTTCTATTGAGTACTCAATTGGTCCAATCACTAAATATAAGTATTGAAAACATCTATAGAAATCGGTTGACTGAAATGAATCCCACTATTGTCTGTGAGTAAAACAACAGCGTTGTCATCGAAGGTAAGATTGCTGGCGACGAAGGTGACAATAAGGTAAGTGCAGTCGATCATGTGGAAAGGTTTGCCTTTACGAAACTGTAGCAGCAATGGGGAGAATAGGGACAGTTACACAACATTGTTGATATAGGACATAGGTACATAGTTCCAAACTTTTCTCACTCCTGTCGCCCGATGTCAAACGTAAAGACATTTTGTCTTTGACAGTTTTTCTTTTTTATATTTGCTCCGGCTTTTCTATAACGTCTTTGGACAGTTCAAGGAAAGTCATATTTTGGTTGCCTAGCAAATATTGTTGTTTCTTACACATTTATGTTTGTATACCTCTTGATATGTCTTGAATGAAGACCCTTATGATATGATGAGTTGAGTATCTAAATCGTCTGTAAAATTTTTTTCTTCTTTATTAAGACTTCTCAACTTTCTTTGGGGTAACTATGATACCTAGAATTTTTTGAAATTAATATTTAGTACTTTTGTGTATTGTTTGGCTAATAAATTCATATCTAGCTCTGAATAATAAGATCAATAAAAGCCATAGTAACTAGTTTATTTGATAAGGTTTCTTTTACGCGTTAAAAATGGGCAAACCTTTTCATATGACTGGTGTATTGAAAATTTGTATTATTTGTACCAAAAGACCAGTATTTTTACAGTTGCTATTTCTCTTTCATTATAAAAGTAACTAAGTGTTTTAGTGTTAAATTTGGTCTTTTATCAATTTTATTTATGTATCCTCAAGCTATGATACGTCTTCCATGTCATATTCTGTTAACATGACTTTTCTTTGCATTTGGTTCTAGTAATAAAAAAAATAATTTGTCTGCAGGATGTGTTTGAAGATGTATATTAGTTTGGGCTACCATTATATAGTAATAGGGCAATTAAGAACTAAAAAATTGGAAGCAAAATCATGACAAGAGTTATAGTTAAAAAATAAGATTACAATTCAATAACTAATTAAGTTACGAGTATTTTCTATTGTATTGACGAAGACCTAACTGTTTTCTCAAGACCTCATAAGTAACTTCTAAAATAACCAAAGTGTCAAAGTCAAAGCACATATTTAAATTAATCCTAAATTAGGCACTTTCTAAACGTCAAATTGAATTGTACGTCAGTCTGTCTGACAGTGAAGCTAAGTTCTCGTTCCAAAGTGTAGTTTCGTATGGAGAAGCACGAGAAAGAAACGCCATCGTTACTCTTTAAAAAAATCAATAACTTTTTTAACAGTACAAATCATCAAACAAACCAAATGTCTCTCTACACTACTTATTATTCCTCTCAGACAGTTTTTAATTACTCCCAAACAAACAAACATCTTCAAAAAAATAATATCGACGTCTATGATTTCACGAAGGACAAAAACCTTTATTAGTTTCAGCGAAATTTCTGCAAAGTCTGCCCCGTAAATATTTTCTAAAATGTCTAGACTTTAAAGAGACTATGACCTCTGAGTTTGTCTCGGTTTGCTCCTCAAAGAAACGCCGTCTTCATCTTAGCACTTTTAAATCCATTCAGAAAATATTAAATTCGCCATTTCTATATAAAACTTGTGTCTCGGAAAGGTAATCTTTTATTGAAACGTATTTGAAGTTCTAATCTTCAGACAACATTCTTTTGAGAGAACAAAATTGGATTTCATAAGTAGTTCTTGTTATTATTTTTCTGGGAAATCTTAAAGAAAGAAATGGCTACTTTTATTCGAATAACAATTCTTTTACACTTAATAATTAGCTTAGGACTATGCTGTTGATTGTAAATTATTGTATTCTGCTATCCATCTATCCGACTATCTATTTGTATCATTAAAATTCCCTTTACTATATCCACATCTCTTTGACGTGCTTACTCGTCTAATTTCAAGCTACACCAAGAGCCCATAACCACGAAACAGTATGGCCTATTTAAATTAATAGACATGTCTCACGATAGTTATTTCTCCAAATTTCATTGAACTAAGTACACAAAAGTTTCTGAGTGCAAAAATTCCAAAACTGTTCTATTCAGCCCGAAGATACCCTCAAAAAGTACAATAATACCACGATGTAATTAGCACAAATTTTACTCTGCTTTTGAACCATTGTTTGTGTTAAATAAAAGGGATAGCGATAGGATTAACTTTAGCCTTTATCCTTAGCTACCTATACCTATAATAAGGTTTAAAATGGAACAATTTGAAAATCCCAAAAATCGATGCAATAGTTCACTGTCATTCCGATAAAGGGAAAAATACAAAATTGGAACTAGACTGCCAAATGACCCTTGAATAATCTGATAAATATTCGCTCTTAAGTTGGTGTCGTACAGCCACAAACATCAAAAACCCATACATCGTATACTAAGACCCCGACCGGGGCTCCGGCTCGAAGAGCAGAAGTAGGAACGGGGTGGTTTTTAGTCAGTAAGAGTCTGACACTCCCTTTCGCTTCACCCAAGGCGAGGCAAGTAGATGGATGATTATCCCCCTCAAAAACAAAACATGATAAACTAAGACTATGGACAAATTACTTTCCAAACATTTTTCACTTAGTACTGCCCGTCTATCAAAGAATCAAAGCCACTATTAGAATTGTCCAAGCAATCTTGCTGCAAGGACTAAAAATTCTCACCAAAGTAACTCTTCAATTCTATTACCGTCTACACTGCATCTCCGAAAATAGCACGTTTGATCCTAAATTAGCTCCCTTCGCCATTTGTAAAACACTAGTAATAAGTTCTTAGTTCATAACACACGAAATGCAACACGTAGCTAAAGATCACGTGCAACCGATTGAAAGAAACAATCAATTATTCCAGCGGCCACAATTTCACTCCGATCCATTATTTTGATAGCTCTCATGCCGCCAAAAGTTTCCAACGCCCGTTTACTAGCGCCCGTGGCAATTTTAGGAAACTACTTAATATCAAAACAAATTGAATTCTACATGAAAATTGCCTTTACCCCAAACGTTATAGAGCTCAATTTCATTTGCAACGTTTGCGTCTTGTTATCTGCCAGCGTGGTCTAATATAAACGAAACATCTTGAAACAAGCCATTCTGTGTTTTATTACTCGAGCGTAAAGCGTAAATTCGGTTAACCAGCAAGCCTCAATATAGAAACTCCTACAGAGCTCTGTAGCCCTGGTATCTCGAGGCAAACGCGCCAGTATTCGGCTTCGACCGAGCGGCCGTCGAGGTGCGCATGCTCCCCGCCGTTTCGTTCGGCCAATCAGCGTCGAGTAATATTCTGGCCGACGAAAGTACCGTAGTGTGTTGCGGCGATACAAATTAAACTTAAGTTACTTTTCAATAAGTATATTTTCTTATTGTTTTTTCTATTTCTTCTTAATCATACAAACATTTAAAGTTTATAAATATCAAGCGACAACTTGAATGTGTTACTAGCGCCACAATTACTTCTGATCTTACCCTGCAATCTGTTAGCCAACTGTCGTACCACATAGTTCCAAGGCTATTTGTTAGATGGCGCTATTTTGCAATTATTGAAAAGAATTTAAAAGGCACAGTATTTTTTGTAATTTAGCCAGGATTTTTAACATAACCATATTTTTAGGTTGAGATAATATTTTGAAATAGTTTGGAAGGTTTGTTCCGATACCAGAAGAGTTTCTAAATGTTCGAGACACGTATTAATGAATTGTACAGGAAGCATGGGAAACACAATTTGGGTTTCGTACCCATGTCATTTAAGGTATTAACGGCCTTTTCCGAAAACGTATAAAAAAAACGAGAAGACGCAAAAAAATAAGCCGTTACAGGGTCACGGCATGGTGCGGATAATAATTTGAGACTCGTCCGGAGTGTGCACTCGGAAGCGACACAAAGCGGCCAAATTTTCTATAAATAATCGCTTCACAATGCCTCACCGTAATTTTATCCATCCCTGTATTGGAATGAAATAAAAAACTGACAAGGGAACAGAGCGAACTGTGGAGACGACACATTGGTTCATTGATTAAAGTTTTTAAACATTATATTCAACTTTATGAATTGTGAGTATAGACGGTATCTTAAAATTGCTGTGCAGAAAGTTTGTCTTCTGGCTCGTAAGAAGGTATTACCTAACTACCTGTAACTTCTCTCGATCGTGAAGTTTTTGATCAGCGCTTTGTAAGTTTGGAATGGATGCTTCAACTTTGTAAACAACCGAATTGTGTTCCTGGCATGTGTTCAAAAGTTTCAGGAAGAAATCGGAATATATGGGTAAAAAACTTTTCAAGATGAGGAAAACCTTTTATAGTTTACAAATGTTGCTGTTTATGACTGAACGCATACTGTAACTTATTGATGATTATTTTTACCCACAGCCGGCATAAGGCAAGTTTATGACCAGAGAAACGAACTTAAATAAAATAAAATTTTAGTGACGCGTGTACTCCACGGATATCTGTGTGATGCATCGCTAAACATAAATTGGGGCTTATGTACTGTCTACGTAGGTAAAACAACCCCTCGGAATATAAAAAAAAACTATATAAAGGGTCCCCTATATTTAGAAAGCATACTTAATCGCATGCACGTACGCTCCGAATATTAAAGTACAACGGGGGGAAGCGTCATATGGGGACCCCACGCAATTAAAGCTGAGTCTGCATTGTCTCATGCACGGCCGCGTTCCGTTACACCACAACCGAATGCCTCTCCAATGACCCATCACACTGATAAAACAACGCTGCAAAATGCAAAATGAAAATGGCTTCTATCGAGTCATCTTACAGACCACTCTAATCGATTTTATTCCAATCGTCTATTTGAAACCGCTCGTTATCACCGACACCGATCTGAACTTCTTAAAACGTCCGCACCATTACGGTACCGAGCTGAATATGGACACCGTTACAGGAGTGAGGAACCACATAAAAACGCAGAGACAAGTTGGCGCTTGGCGCTCCGCCGGCGTCATTATAATAATGCGCCTGTTGGCTCGCCGCCGGTCGTTATGCCCCACGCATTATTATGTAAATGTAAAACGAAAAGGAAAGGACGGTGTTTTTTGTAAACCTTTATCTGATTCAGATAAGGATGGTAATTAGAGAAGGATATAGCGGGTCGCCGCCGCAGGTGAGATGTTCCCACGTGATGCCACATTTCTAGCCATTGTTCGACAGTGAAATCGCGTTCATTAACGGACGGCACGCCACGAGGCCTACAATTATTTTGCACTTTAATTTATATCTGAATTGCTCGTCACTTGTCGTCGTTGTAAATGCAACACGTCTCGAATAACAACAATATTTGCACATTGTTTAATACGTTCAATAACAATGGAATGTAATCAGTTACGGCGCAGTTATGAAGGGTAGACGAGGGTCAGGGTATCACAAAATATTTGTTGTCTCCCCAAGGCACCCCAGCTTAAACCACCCGCTCGTCATCATTGTGTTTTTTTTTTCTCTTATCTGCGCGGAGCCCTTATCTCGGTTTTGCCGTGGGGTGTGATCTCCCTTAATTGAGTTATTACTGACGTATTTATTACCAGATTATAATTAACGACCCTGTCGTTATATCCTTTCATCAGTTATCCTCTTCGTCCTTTACTTTCAAACTTGCGCAAAGCTTCAAAATCCCCCTTTTTTAGCTCTTCAAAGTTACAAATTCGCCTAATTCAGTACTACATGTTTAAATTGAACGCTCGGAGCGGCCACTAGCCAAATCTCGCCGCCGCCCCTCTCAAACTAGTCACAAGTGTTTGCTCTCCGACTTGGCCACAAGTGGCGAGGGTCGGAAGCCCCTTTGTGTCAAACGAGGGACCTGCTTACCTTGCCAGAACCGGTAATTTGTACAAATATTCCCTCGATACGCGTACCCACAATCCTGCATGTATTACGAAAATGCTACATAGGCGTTAGACTCTAACACCTATTATGCTAATAGAATTTCTTGGACCGTTTCTTGCCGTTTTTTCTCTTAAAAGTCTCTTCCATACCAGTGAGCGTGAAGATGTCGTCGACAATCGGTAGTTCACAAGTACGTCGATTTAATTGTCCCTGAGTCGATGACCGTGCGACCGCTAAGCACTGCCGCTCTGCACTACCGTTTTACTATACCGATATAATTGTACACTACTGGTAGTATTTCTGCCTCTACTACAATATCTAACATAGTTCAACAGATAAAAAAATCTCTATAATGTATCATGATGCAGGTTCTCCAAAGTCTTTAATCTCGTGGCCTACTCAAACTCCTGGTTTAAACAATGCATATATTTATGATATTGATAAGACTGCACATGCCAACATCTTTCACAATATCCTTACCTCGAAAAAATCGTAACTGTGAATAAAATTAGAGCATACAATTTGTTAGCACCTACATCTAACAGCCGATTTCATCAAGCGTAACTGCAATCACAGCCATATTCTATTCAATTTACACTTTCATGTGAAAAAATACTATAATTTTAGCATTCATTCATTGAACCCGATCATAGTAAACATTGAGAGTGAGCACAATACGTCCGTCCGCTAGCTCCATCGGCTGCCGACTGACGCTCGGCGCGTCTAGTCTCGTGTGTTTGCCGCCGTTTCGCCGGCCGGCCAACAGACTTGCTTACCTTGTCTGACATATCAATTTTCTCCTCGCACACACAGCTCTGGTTTCAACCGTAAACTCCTCAGCATTTCTGTGCTCCTGGTATTTATGTTACGAAAGAATACGCGCGATATTGCGCTGAACTGGACCGAGAGAGAAAAAAAACTTCATCCTTTGGAGTTGTTATGACGTTGATTATTTTTTTTTACATCTGCGACCGAGGAAAACTTTTTATTGTGGTTTATGTCGCATTGTCTCGGTGAGTTTATGGTTTCGTGAAGTCAGCGTGTCCGAAACTGTCGTTATATAAAATGTCGATATATTCGTCTATTCAACGTGTGTCTAGTAATTTGTTTAGCGGTGTGAGGGTATGCATACAGAGAGGTTGGCATAATATCTTGAATGCATGGCAAATGGACGCTGATGGGTACGTCACGTCCGGCTCCACGGAGGTCCGTACGTGGCATGAATAAACACGAGCGTTGTCCGGGGTGTGAACTCGTCTAATTTAACCCGTTTGTAATGCTCGACGCGAGCCCGACGCGACGGCAAACTATCTAAACTAATTGTTCGCTCAATAAAGTGTCTCTGTTATCTAGCGCTTTATGTAGGAGTAGTTAATTAAAGTAGATACATAAATTCTACATCGAACTGATAAAAATATAACTAATATCCAAAAGTCTATTTAATTAGCTATCAAAGAACACTCACTTCTTGAACAGTCTCCAATGTCGCTACTTAATGAAATTTAATTAACGATTGGTCCTATCACCAAAGATCTAACTTACAGCGTACTTTAAACGCAGTGACAACACTCCATTAATCACAAATGTACACAAAAATAAAGCTAAATATCAAATAGAAATCGACAAATCGTCTCGAACGCCTGTGAAAAATGAATCACGACATCGTTATTGCGCCAATCGCCCGCGGCTCGTGCCTCGACCCGAGTTTCATCCTGACACTTTTCCACCTTCCCTCACCCTCCCAATGAATCCCTCCATCCCTTTTAACGCTTCGAGACTCCCCCGGTCTACGAAATTAAACGCAGCAATTGAATTATACTCGAATCTACACCGTCGGGAGCTTAAATATTAAGCCTGTTATTCCTTGCGATGTATTCGCTGTAAAATTGTCTCAAGTGTTTCTGATATTGTGTTTTAATAAAGGAAGTGAGCACAGCTTTACGACAATGCACATTGTGGAAAGCATTTGGTAATTAGTGTCGTCAGAGACTGGAAATTTATTGTTGTCGATATGCCACTTAAATAAAGAAGATAAACTACTACAACAGTCTAGAAGTTTAAGGTCTTAACTGCGAAAAACAGAAAAAAATGACCCTGTTCTTTTGAGGCACCTAAAGCATTTTTGGATTAATATTTCAAAATTCTCACCTCACCTTCAAAGGTCTGGAATTACCTATTTCTGATATTTGATCAAAGGTTCGACCCCTTCTTGGTGCAACAGCAAAGATTAGACATAATTGCACATTGCACAACTTCCTTTAGACAAAATTGCATTCAGAACTAAAAACTTCACTAAGGAGATAGGAGTAAATATTTCGATACACCTATGACTTGACACTAAAAAAACAAACATCCGAACATAGAACCTTTTTTTTGAAGTCGGTAAAATGACTTCAAACTACGGACTAGCTCAAAGTATTCGAGTTCTGTTAACGAAGGTACCGTAGCGAGGGTGTTAATGAGCAGTCGAAGGCAGGTCGTGCGTATACATGTCACGCTTTCTGCCAAGCTAGGTGTAACTCCCTGAGCAGTCACGCATCCAAATAACTGTCTACAATCTGCAAAATTATAGTTCTTCATTCAAGTAGTAGTTTCTTTCCATTCTCACTATACCTATTTGGTTATTATACCCTGGTAGTGGTGGCCTTATCAAACTAAGATTTTTTTTTCTGTGTGTCTACACGTGTCTTGTTGCTCTAGTGGTCGCAAGTGTGACTGCCGGGTAAGGGGTCTCGAATTCGATTCCCGAGTCGGGCAAAGAACTCCTGGGCGTTTATTGCGGAGTCTGGGATTGTGTCCGGTATATGGCAATAGGCTCACCCCCTATTACATGGGACTTATAACGCAAATGGTGAAAAAGTGGATGTACATTGTAATGTGACATTACGTGCTGTAATGTGTACCTGCCTACCCCTTCGGGGATAAAAAGGTGTGACGAGGTGTCTACAAATATACTCGAATACAACACTTCCAGATCTTTGATATCTACCATCTTGAAATTAAAAAAAATAGACGCAGTCTCTCTCTAATGATAGGTAAATCTTACAAAAACACTGACCCATTTCGCATATTAACATAAGTACTAATAATATCCCCAAAATACACATCCACTGCAGTTCAATGGAATTACGATTCAATGCTAATTAGTGCAGATGGATCTGAAATTAATTATTCCAGCAAATTGTGAATACTGTTCGAATTTCGTAGCAATTAAACCTGTATCGGATTCCGCCATTATTGGACTGATCTCAAATTCGCTACTGGTAATTATTGGCTTAATAATTTACATGAAATAGGGTACCTATCATGGATCTATCGTCGGCCTTGTTGCAAGAAGTCATTATGTGACATATCCACTATTCTGAAATAAACGGTATTTTATTTTGAATTACCTATTGGTTGGTTGTTGATTTGCCCATATTATCCTAAATATAACTACGTTAATCAAACGTTTTAAGTGATTTTTTGCAGTTAATGATTTCTTACAATAAGGCGACGATATTATCGGTATTCCAAATTGGATATTTTCAGTAAACGATTATATCTTTCGTGTCACCAAATAATGCCTATTTTTTTGCTACTTACACGCCGAAGCACCTACCAATTTGACTCAATGTTTAAACCAATATTATTTCATTTAATCTTTCAATATCTAAACGTTAATTTGTCAATATAGGTGGATGCATTCAATCGATGAAACTTCCAATCTATTATTAACCGTTAATAGTTAGATGCATGGATAAATATCAGTGGTTTTAATCGTGATGGGTATCATGGTGCCCTACTGCCCTACGAATAGCATTTTGTTTGAAATTCCGTATCGATCGCCATGTCTCTTTCGTTTTTTTAATCACACTGACACTTTCGAGCTCGAGCCTTTTTGCTTTAGGCTATAAACCGATATTGTTAAATTAAAAACTGGGTAAAGGACGTTTTATACTTTCAAGAGACAAAAGTGCTTTTATAGAAGTTAGCCGTCTAGTCTAGTCTGATAACTGTTTATTATAGCACTAGTTTACAGTTTTTTTAGTTAAATTCGATGGATCTAGCATAAATCACACTAGTATTATTAATGTGAAAGTTTATTTGTTTGGTTTTTTGTCCGTCAATCACGCTGAAACTATTTGGTAGAAATTAGGAAGAAAAACAGACAAGGTGAAGAAGCTGACATGGATGAAAGGATACTTTTTAACTCACGGGAATGCGGGGGAAACCGCTGGCAGAACCTAGTATTCCTATGAATTACAGTGGAATTTCAATAAATTACGGGAAAATTACGTAACTATCTTTAATGTACTGTAACATATTAAGTTGTCACATTATTTCCGTTGACATTTACACAGTTTACATGACCAATTAATTAGTGGCTCGCAACATTGTAACACACCCTCTAATTGATATTTCAATAGCTACTTTAGCAGTTATAATATCGTAACTTACATGATGATAATCTATGAGAATTACTTTTTTTGTTATGATGTGGATTATCGATAATTTGTTGAGAAGCACTTTCATCGGTTGAAAATGGCTCTATTGAAATTCTACTTACTTATAAGTTAATCTGTCTTTATCACGTATCTCTGTCTATAGGTTTCGGAGTTAATGGCCTATTTTATTGGCAGAGTGGCAGAGTTGTCCTTTTTTTAACACTCTTTGCAAACTTCTAGATATTGCCAATAGCCAAAACTATCGTCCAGAGCTGCGGATTATCAAGCGGGTTAACCGGCGAGTAGTAGAAACGCCATGATTTTTAGTCAGTAAGAGTCTGACACTCTCTTGCCTCGACCAAAGCGGGAGAAGTCATGGAATGATTTTGCCTTAAATAAAAGCTAATGTACCGATATATTTATCATTGAAACTGCTCATTGGCAATTAATACAATAGACAAATTTAATACCAACCAAGAGTTGCTAATAAGTTTTACTAGATACTAAAACTGAAGTGAATATAACAGTCAATTTACTTAAACAAACCCTTTCACGGCACCGCAGCCGTTCGGGCAATTTGAGAGCATTCGTGTTTAAACGGCCGATCGGTCCCGGGTGGGGCACGGCACGGGCCTCGAACCATTAATCTAAACCTCCCGGCCCTTTGCCAGGGATCCGAGCTTCGAGCAATTTGCGATAACTTGATGAACGGTCCACTGCAGTATTGGGCTTGTTAGATAGCTACTTTGATCAAGTTTGTTTTAACACTCAACTAAGCTCTTTGAGAAAATCTGTTTTGTGCAGTGCAGGAATGGTATAGGTAATGTTAATATGATTTGGTTGTAGTTGTTGTGGTATTAATTGGTTGTTCGTGAATCTTAGTAGGGTTTGATGTTCATCTATGCTAAGACACAAAAATGTTTTGAAAAGGAAACGTTGAGAAATGTAAAGACCTCATGAAAGCTACTATATTTCCTAAGAAACTTGCACTGGCTATCATTAAGTCTACTTCAAAGCAACTATTACTGCTATAATTCCATAATTTCCCTTCATTCCTATGAATAAACAAGTCGATAATTTGCATCGAATTCCCAGCCCTTGTTAAATGGGCGTTAACAAACGAGCGATTGTTAAAAAATCGATACCTACGTAGGACATATTCCCGTTGGCAACTCTGTTACTAGTTTACTGTTCCTTCAGTTCATAATATTCGGTTCAGACTTGGAACATACAGTGTTTGGCTTCGTTCCAACAATACTAATATTGTGTTTAGCTCCCTATCTCGGTATATCCTCTGTCAAACTTGCTTTTAGTACAATATTATAGACATTTTAACTGACTTGCTTGGCAACATAGTGTCTCGTGGATTACTGGTTTTATTTCTTAAGATTTTTCGACAAAGCAATCTGTAGCACGGAGTCAGAAATTCAGCCCGGTGTGTAGCATAGTGAGACATGTCTATTGCCCCTATTGCATGGGAAACATAACATACCTAAACGCGTCTACCTTAGATCTGACGAATATGAATTGGTGCGCCATTCGCGAAATGTTCGCTCGCGCGAGCGACCGTATCGCTAGATATAGACATGGATGATATAGACTGGATGGAGACACATTTAAATGTGTATACCTCTATCCCTTCAGGGAATAAAACTCAATGCCTAATACTCATCTCATCCCCTCTACCTAACTCCCTTAGCACAATATTAAAAGACATTGCGACACGATCGTTGTAGATTATTGTGATACATTAAAATAAAAGGGGAGGAAGGAAAGGTTTTATTAACAGAACGTGGAGTTGAGAAAGAAATAAAAGTGTCACATCTGCTTGTTATGGCCCTCTGATAATGTGAGGGAAGATTGGAGCGAGTTTGTGGGAAACATATTGATATTCTTTTTCTTTATTGTCTTGTGAATTGTTTATGTGATTTCTATCATGACTTGTGTTATTTTGTCGATTTTAAGTTCTATGTTTAATATTAACTTGAGCAGCTTAGCAAACTTTGATAAAGTTCAAATGATAGAAATTCGTTTTTTGCAATTTAATCTCTCAACCAAAAATGGCACCAAAGCATAGGTAGTCCCATTTCCTATATTGTGCAACCAATATAGATGTAGATTCCATCGATGAAGAAATTCCCATCTGTTTAAAAAACAAAAAAGTAAAGTTACGAGCTGACGACATACGTATCAAGCTAACATGCAGCGAACTAAAGGGGAGCGTTTGGAACGAACAGCAAGCTTACACTAATAGACCGTCTGACAGATAATTCTATATTGATGTTTCAAAAGTATTTAAAATGGCCTGACTGTGATCTGAAGGTTTTTGTGATGATGGTGATCTGAAATATCTAGACACACGGCAGTGTGTCCGCCAAGTTCGAGCAAAAAAACCGACACACCGGCCGTGGATTATATTACACGAACCATTTCGGGCCAAGTTCGACCCACCTATAACTCAAAATCTATTTTATCTACGCATATGAAATTTCTAGTATCTGTCGAGATCTACTTATTTATCTAAAATACAAAATTTCATTAATGTACCTATTGTAGGTCTTGAGATATTGACGTCAAAAAATCGCTATTTTTACTATACACTCACTGACTGACTCACTCACTCACTCATCAAAAACCTAGACCACTTCCAATGGTCGTATTGACTTGAAATTTGGCATGGAGGTAGGTCTTTAGGTCAAGGTAAAGGAAAAAATCTGAAAATGGCCAAGTGTGAGTCGGTTTTAAAAATAATGAAGGTGTAAATTCATACCCCTAAGGAACTAAAACAAAAAAATTATCTATATCTTCCAATGGTCATACCGACCTAAAATTCTTTACGAAGGTTTGTATTTAGTCAAAGTAAAGTAAAATAAGAAAAAAAGAAAATAAACCTTACAAAAATAAATGAAATCCCACCCAAAACATAAATGTGAAAGGCTGCCAAGTTCGATAATATTAGAATGCTTCGCCTATAAAAGAAGTGAGATCTAAATAAGTACCAAGTTCCATACAAAGACCTCAGTTAAAAATGATATAACTTGGCAAGTTTTAATAGAAAATTATATACTTGACTCATTGCGTTTAGTAGGTTTATAACAAAGTGTGTGAAAACTTGCCAACTTGTTATATCATTTTTAACTGAAGTCTGTGTATGGAACTTGGTACTTATTTAGATCTCACTTCTTTTATAGGCGAAGCATTCTAATATTATCGAACTTGGCAGCCTTTCACATTTATGTTTTGGGTGGGATCTAATCTAACAGACTTCAATTTACCATTAACACGTTAATCACGTCGTCACGTCGATCACTGGTGATGACGCTTAGCGGAGGATTAGCTTTCACCAGTTTTCTTTCGGCACTTAATGCTTTAGAGAAAAAGACAATTGAAAATTTCCCAAAGCTTCCAGATAGTCATTCAATTACTGAATCCCCCGCGGTCCAATTCTACGAACGAAAGCCCAGTAATCTGGCAAAAAGGTGTCTAAATATTTGAATAGCTAGGCGCCACCACTTACTCCATTGGTTCCTAAATAAAACAACTTGTTCATACTAATCTTATCATAAACCAAATACGTCTGAACTGCTATTTTTATTGCCCTATCTTATCTTCCAGAATAAACGCGCAATCGACATTTAAGTAACGAATTATCGTCACTCAATTTTACATTGTTATCATTTACTATTTGTTTCGATATCTGATATTCATAATTACCAGTGATAGGAATAGGTAGTGCTTATTAGCCTAAACTTTGAAGAAGAACAGAGAAAAGAAACGGAGACCTTTTAATCCAATTTTACCACTCCCTAAATTTGGTTTTGTCTTTAAGAAAATATAGATGTGTGGCGTTTATACCTACCTACGCTACGCCTTTCCCATGCCTTGTCGCCATCTCGACTCTACCTGCTAGCGGTATCTACAAGTTGGTAGCGGGCGACATGAGGAATTCAATAAAATAAAATTTGTAAAAACGCTGATTTTAATCTAAAATCTATGGATGGTCACATATCGATCTTGGTTTTGACAGAAACTCAATAGAAACTTTTACCAAAAATCTATGTCTATCGAAAAATTTTGCTTTCCCTTCAGAGATGTGCCATGTAGCTATGCCAGGAAGAAACGCAGCTCGAATATACGATGTATCAATAGTACCTAGGGATCACCATCCGTAGCACACATCCATAGCACGCATTCCATAGCGTGGCACACGTCTTTCCATATAAAAAATAGCTTAGTTGAGTCCGTTTCCACCAGTGCTAAGCCATGTGTACCAAAGAATATTGATATAAGATTGGTGGAAGTCAAACGCATCCACATAGCATAGCACATATCAGGTAGAAAAGCACCATAAAAGACGGATTTTCTAACGGTTTTCACCAAAAGATCGTCAGATTCCTAAGAAAGGTTTAGGTACATTATTTATCATGGTTTTGAAAGCCAGTGGGTAATAAATAAAAAGCGGTTAACTGCATAAATTAGACGTGGACACAAAATTATGTGCCCGCATATTCAAATAATGCAGTGATTGTAACAAGGGTATAAATCATTTAAACGTTTCATAAAGACTTGTTAAGGTTAAATGCTGATCGTATGGGTTAATTATTAACTGGTTTTCTGGAATTACTGATTAGTTAGATAGTTACATTTATTTATTTAAACTTATTGCACAATAATGGTACAAAGGCGATCATAATACCACAGGCGTTCTTTCTTGTCAACCATTAGGTGTTGCGGAGACAATACTTAGTGAGGACCACATTGGCAATATATTAAAGAAATTAAAAGTACCCTTAACCGACGAACAGGCATGAAAGGACTGATAACTGTTGATGAAGCGACAGAGAAGTATGTAAGATTCGTAGCAATTGTCGTTCCTTTGTCTTTACCTACACCCATGGAGAGTAGTTGTGTGGAAGAGTTATGTATATTATGTATGTTAGATTTCAATTTGTGTATGTGGCGGTTGGAATAATAGCTAAGCTTGAAAGTTCTGAAATGAACGTCTGCATAGAAAAATTGCATTTTTTACCCAATAATGGCGACTTTTGACCTAAAACATGACAATTTTTGGCCCAAAATGACAGGGGATATGATGATAGCGCGATATTTATGTACTTAGGTACAACGTAAGATTGAGTAGCTTTGCAGTATTCGGTCGTAGGGAATACAGAAATTCCTTTTCAGAAAAACAGCTTCTAAAGGTCAGTTTAGGTAAATCTGGTGTAGATGAGGTTAGACTAGAGAACCTAATGTTTCTAAATGGATTAATTCTCCTGTGTCTGTCATTCAAAATGTGGAATTAGACAACAATTAAGAATTTACGTAGATATTCACTGTTGTCGTAATAGATATGTATCTATCTATCTATCTATCTATATCAATAGGAAGCCAAACGTATTAAGTCAATCAACACCGGTTATCAACACCGGTGATCCCATCACCACATCACCACAGTTGATAGTGGATTATCGTTAATTATTCGCGTTAATTGCCACACGGCTTCCGATCAACGCTAATTGGCGTCTCTGCTTCCGAGACACGATCCGCCCATGGCGCGATTACAACCATCAAAATTACCACCAACCTTCAACCTTCAGACACGCGAAAATGAACCTTAGTTACAGTAAATAAGGGCTATGTTACCGATATAGGTAAAGTTGTAGGTCGACACGGGCGCGCGGGGGTGGAGTGAGACGAAGCGGGGGTGAGGTGCCTCTCCCTTCGCCCCGCCCGCCCCGCGCGTCGGCCAATCACCACGCGCCAACCGAACGACCTCACCTTGCCCACACGTCCCAACGGATCCTTTTTTATTTTATTTTTTTAACGATTATGTCTTTGTTTGGTTTCTGACTTTGTAGTTTGTAAGTTTAAATCGACTGCTGAGCCGGCTACCTACTGCCTACCTATTTATAATTATTGAATACAATGGAGGCTTTTGTTTGTCAATGTCTGCCTTTGTACCTACTTTGATTTGTAATGTTAAAGGTTGATTTTTTCAATAGAGCGTAGTTTTTTTTTTTTGGAGATTCGAAGTTTAGTCAAGTTTTTTGTCTACCTGCTTTAAGATAAATTCGGATACTTACCTAAGATTTTCTCTTAAGTGGTACAAATAGGTAAATGACACTTGAAATATTAATAGTAACTAGTGGTCGCCTAGTGGCCGAAATTCGACCATATACGATTTAATTTACAATACCACTTAACATACGTTCAAGGATAATTTTTATTTAACTCAAACAAACTCTTTTATAACGCATCATGAATAACCAAACCTCCTTCAATGAAAAACCTCTTTTCATATGAGACGTGAGAATATCATCGCATGTCTGTCAATTTTGATGTTTTGTCAAATACGATCAGATACTATGCATGTGTGTGTAATGTTTTATTTATTGATTTAATGTACTTTATAAGTATTATTATTGAAAAATTTTAGCGTTCTGTACTTCTCCTACACATAAACTATAAGTGTACCAAATTTTATGCTCCTACGTCCGCGCAATTTTCGTAAAACGGAATATGAAGTTTTTGCATCACGTATTAATATATAGATAACACTTCGGAAATATGATTCTTAATTATGAAGATTTCCTTCTGTTACCATTAGTTCCCAAGAAAAAATAATCATCAAAAACACTAAACCAAAGTAAAATATTCAACATTTTTAAATTTAAACAGAACGCCGCTGCAAAGTCAGCGCGCGCTGTACAGTTTCCACTCACCCTCCGTCTGCAAAACCAATAAGACGCGAGGGTCTGAAATCCCCGCTTTAATGTCGAAACGCCCTAAACGCCAAATGCCGCAAGGAATATAAGACTCTATTTACATAGGACTTAGGTATGTTTTGAGTTGTAAATGTTTAATCTAATTAAGTGGCTAAGGTGAAAGGTTGGTAATAAAATATGGTGTTTCACATTGGGGACTGTTAGCCGTCGTGTTACGACTCAACAGATGTTTTTGTTGATTATCAAAACTTTTGACGTAACTGACATTCGATTTTGATTGTGAGTTTTGATATGGGGAAATGGGATATTCTCTTTAAGGGTCGTGTTAATTGGCATTTCTAATGAAATTGATTGGTATCTAATACGAACAGGTTACAATAGAAGTTTAGCCTAGCCTATCGCCAATAATCGGGTAACTACTAATTATATTGTAACGATACTTCTAAAAAAAATATCGCATCTATAGTCTCATTACGTGATCGTCATACGAGACCAATAATTAGACAGACACAAGACTTTGCTTCCAGTTAGGCATTAAAATATTTTTGTAATACCCAATACCTAGTGACTGTTGCATGATAAACTTAGATAAATAGATGTCAGTCTACTGACTGTAGGCACTCCTAGGTGACTGTATCTTTGCATGTAATGTCGCTTGTCAACAAAATTCCGCAGGCATGTTGGGTAACTGGTGGAGGGTAGCAAGTGTGCGGCATGTAGCATGTAGATATGTGAGGCGCGGGCATGTGCGGGCAACGGGCACGCCGCGACAGCTGGCCGGCGGCAGGTGCGCCCCAAATGTACTGCAAACTGCTGCCGATACTCGCACAACTTCGCACGCCGCCTTCTAAACATAACCCTTTAACTACAGCTCCACTGTCAAAACAACATCTCACCTACTTACCTAAATACTCGACTACTTACATCTAATATTAAACCTCAATAATTCCTTTCTACCCCGAACCAACGATGTTGCACCTTAATATCCGTTTTCGCCGTAATATTATCATGGAATAAAATCTGCAAGGCTATGTGCAACCCTCCGTCGGTCGCACGCCACCGGCAGTCGCGCCACGTCGGCGAGCGGGCGCACACCGCCACTCGTGCTCTGCAAAATGTAATACAAGTTTATAACGGAACTGTTCTCTGTTTTCAGAACAAGGTCGAGTACTACGTGAAATGGAAAGGGTGGAAACCGAAGCACAACACTTGGGAGCCGGAGGAGAATATCCTGGACCCACGGCTCATACAGAGCTTCGAGCGCGGCGAGGAGCATCGCCGCCAGGGCAGGCGGCGCGAGCGCGAGCACTCGCCCGCCGAGCGCGCGCGCAGCGGCTCCGAGGAGTGCCACCCGCCGCCCGGCAAGCGCAAGGCCGAGGTACTGTCGCGAGAGTCGGGCAAGATCGGCGTCACCATCACCATGAGTCCGCCGGCCGCCAAGCGGCACGACTCTACGAAGCTGAACGGCAGCCGCACTTCCCACACCACGCATACCACGCACAGCACGCACACCGCGCACACCGCGCACACTGTGCAGCCTCCCCCGCCCGCCGCGCCACCTGGTGGAGCTGCAGCGCCCGCCTCACCTGCTGCTGAAGCTGCCGCACCTAGAACAGGCCCCAGACGAGCACCACATTCCCCAGAAGAAGCGGATGCTCACACTCCCCCGGAACGCGAAAGGCGCACGGAAACCCAACCGACTGCGACTGCTCCGGCGGAACCTAAAGGTGCACAACCGCCTCCACCAGCCGAGCCGCAGCCCGAGGAAGAGGAGGACTCGTGGGGCGACGCACCTGTCGCGGTGCCGGCGCCGCCGCCAGCGCCCGTAGCGCCCCGACGAGGCGCCGCCTACTGGATGGCGCGCTCCCCTGTTGCCGATCAGATCTTTATCACCGACGTCACCGTCAACCTACAAACAGTCACGATACGCGAGTGCCGCACTGAAAAGGGTTTCTTTAGGTCTCGCGAGCAACGGCCGCTCGATGTCACGTAAACGTTGCATTGTGGACCTTGTGGACTTGTAGATACAGTTGTAGGTAGCTAGTATTTATTTAGTTACGACGGATGTTGAGTCAAGTGAACGAGTGAAGTGAAGTGCACAGTCCCGGTAGGCCTAATGTAAACTACACTAATGTAGTGCTGACTTTTGTGATGCTGGATGTCCCGGATTTTGTGAACGGATTGAATGTCTGCGAAGAAGCTACAGGAATAATGTTGGCAACAGTTGACGGTGTCCCTGTGACTTTTGAAACAGACGAACATAGATGAAATAACGAACCACCAGATTTTACAATAAATAGACAAAATTGTTGTCAATTGTTGAAAATAGAGACTTCTATATTTTATAATAATGTTGAATTTATTGATGACTGGGTGTATACCTCTTTGAATCTAGATGTTAACTTGAATCTAGGTATAATTTAAAACCGCTAGTTCTGTATACCTTCCATTATTCATTAAGATTGCCTGATTACTAAGTTTTGGCAAACTTAGCTCTGTACCTTCCTACATCAGTAGTTACTTGGTTGTTTGTATTTATTATTTTAACTGAATCTCGGTGAGAACATCATGTAAAGTATGGTCTATGTACGCGACACAAAACCATACTAAACATTTATATTAATTTATCCCTGTCTTTGTAAAATATTCCCTTTTTGTTTTATTTTTATTGTTGTTGTTATTTATGTGAACTTAATTTAATGTTGAATAATTTTCCATACATGATTTTATGTCGTCAAATAAACCCTTAGATATTTTAACGATTTTCTAACAAATACTTAAAAGCAATAACTATTGAATTTAATGAAAATTTTCTGACTACATACATATTACTTGCAACATTGATTTATTAATTTTAACCCTGGTAACTTTGGTACGAAGCAGTCAGTGTTGCAATTAAACAGAATATATTTTTCTAAATGTTTGTAAATAAATAATGTACAGTGAGCAAAGTTATTTGGCATGCAGGCAACAAAATAATAATGGATTACAGTTACAAAAGATTTGGCTTCATACAATTTAACGTATGCTGTTGTATTTATACTAATTCAATCTTTATTTTCTTGTCTCCTTACCAAATAACTTGGCTCACTCTACCTTCATTTGTTAACGTGTATTAGAACGAACTTTGAAAACTTACTGCCTTACTCAGAGACATTAAATGATCACTGAAACTATACTTAGTAACGATTTTGTTATGAAAACAATTGTTATGAACTTGTTTAAGTAACCATAAAATGACTCTGAGTAGGGTGGTCACATGTTTTTCCATACATTTGTTTATAGTTCTGTGCTATTAAGTTATTTTATTAATATAAGACCACACGATTCCGTATGAGGAGTTCCTTTTATTGTTATTTTGGTTCCTTTAATAATTAAATAATTATTATTATTGTCGTGAAAGGACGGATGTAGTCTCCTATTTGAGTTAATGTATATTTTAATTAATGCATTTTGTATGTGGAAGTGGTATTTGTAAATATTGTAAATATAATTTTAGAAAACTTGTTTTTATAATGTGATAGTCTTTCACATAAATAGCCTGTAAATAAATGAGAATGAATTAGATGAAATCTTTTATTTTCTAGATTAACCTTTTCAACCGAAGACCAAGTTAAGACAGAACTTTAAAAATATAACACCTACATAATATTAACGTAACTCAATTAGTAAGAATAGTAAAACTCAAATATCGTACTAGAGATCCCAAACATCTCTAGCATGGCAACACATCAGATGAAAGATGAATCGAAATAGAGAACAGGAAAAATACCAGTACATATATGTATGTGCTATTGGTAGTAGGTAATCCCTACGCCCTCCATTAATAAACATTTTGGCACGCAGAAAGTAGGCTATAAATTATTCGACTAAGGAATCGAACTAGAAATTCCTTGTACGACAATCGACATGTAAATTACAAAAAAAAACGATTACCAAACTATTATTCAACAACTCTGCAAACTGAAACAAACTCTTGGTCTGTATATTTAACACCTCGTTACTGAAAACCTAAATAACAATACACTTCTACAGTCTGGCAAAATATAAAAATCATTTTTAATTACAATTTTTGCTTTTTGCGTAAAAAAGATAAGGACAACAAGACGACATAAGTATGAATATGCATAATGTATGCTATTTTTACTTGGTTGTTTGGGGTATAATTCTTTAAAAGTTAGACGGGAAATGCAACAAATTTTAATAATTTACAAGATTATTCACGGTCATATTGACGCTCCTGTACCTCTACCATGAGTTTGCCTAGTAAAGTTTCCGCAGACACTGTAGTTGAAAAAATGTATGCAAACTGGAACAGCGCCTCTAGCGGATAGTTTAAGTACCAAAATTGGTAGTATGAGTTGCTCTAACTATCACTGTCATCAATGTCATAGTTTACTATACTACAATGACTGTAGTTTTAGCCATGATCGTTCATTCTTTTCAAACAATATTGGTACCATGAGTTACAAGTTTAGCCGTTGCTATAGCGACAAACTATTACTACCGTAGTTGCGGCACTCACCAACTTTGACGTACGTGAAAGCATCTATTTATATTTTTCAATAACTAATATTTTTGATTTAACTATGTTTGGTAGTACATATTTTGCATACCATATGTTAGAAACTGCTGGATTAGAAGATGGCCGACAGGAACAAAGGAAATTTCAAAGTACCTAACTGAAAAAAATGCGTGGAATCCTTGGAAACCAATTCGACAATTATATTACTATGTAATATGATTGTATACTTGTTTTAGATTGCTTGTTGGCGAGTGTTTGCAAGTGCCACTGCCGGGCAAAGGGTCTAAATAGGGGTCTAGGTGTAATTAGTGGGATTAATTAATAATAATAAAGTAGACACATTGAAAAAATATGTTTATTTATTTATTTAACAGAAGTTGCTGCAATAAGTCTTGCCATCGAGCTTGTTGCTGAAGTTACATCACCACATTTCATGTTGTCAGGCTGTGTAGGTATTCCACTGGAATGCTGAAAATTAATAAAGTCACAAGTATTACTAATTTCGTAGGATGACTTGCTAGTATTTACAAAAAATAGTTACATAATTATTATAGCCGATATTCTTTAAAAACAACAAAAGGGCTAGACATGCAGGGCGTACGCTTAGTAATTCCTACTTGTGCCATATAATTATGTTACGTTTTGTATATCTTTATTTGAACTCACAAGCTTCTCTAGGGATGGTTGCCCTCGCGGATTCACCGCACTTACTGCTATATTTACGACAGGTCCCACCATGTAGCAGTCCTTGAAGGCTGCTTCAGACTGCGCTGACGCCTACTCTCACCCATGTAGCGGACTTAGGTTTTGCTTAGGTGTCCATTTCTGTATAAACAAAATCATATTTTGTACACAACATTATACAAGAAATACCTATTAATCAACTTAACCACTACAGTCTTCTATATTCCTCATCTAAGAGGAAGCAAAGGGTCATATCACAACGTTCCTTTGGCAAAAAAGGCTCAAGCATTCCCTGGCGCAAAAAAACTAACTTCTTTGATAATTAAACTAAGTAAATAAATGAATGAAATATTATTATCTAATGGAAAACTTACCTTTCCAAAAAATCTACCATCGTCTCAAATTGAGTTGCACTTCTCTTAGGCCTTTTTTTAAATAATTTAACAAATAATATGTTTTCGCACTCCCGGTTTGTCACAGAAACACATATTACAAAAATGTCCGGCTGACAATCAATGTCAAAGCAATACTAATAAATTAAAAATGCTCACAATATACCAAATTATGTGTAACCGATGTATTATATTTTTTTGTTGGTTAATATCACTGTTTAGATTTGAAACATAAACAGTATTTTCTCTCTTTCTAAGTGATGTGAATAAAAAGAGTTAGAACTACGGTGCTTAAAGTTAGATACATAATGAACGATACTACGAACGATATAGATTCAACTATAGCGAGGGTAGTTAACATCAAAACATCTCATGGTACGAACATTGAAGCCATCTATTGTAGTTGCGTTGTCACATTTACTACTGTAGTAGAGTGAGATGTCATAACTACGTCAACTCATGGTAGAGGTACTGAACTACATAACGAGTTGCTCAGAATTTTTGCTCCTGACAATTACTGTCGCAACAGAAAGCACCAGTTGTTCGCTATACCATCTTGCAGAACAGTCAGTAGAGCTAAGTCTCCGTTACCGCGCACTATGAAACTTTTAAACCGATTCCTGGATTCAAAGCCAGAGTGTGACGTGTTTTCAAGTGAAAGAAGATTATTTTTGTCGGAATGTTTGAAGTTTTGCGAAAGAGATGGATGAATGAATATTTAATAATTAATATTTATATTAATTTTCTGAATTTTATATTTTTAAATTTTTGTAAGGTGTTGAATAGTGTTATTGGCTTGTACCGTTCTATTCTATTCAAATAAATAAATAAATAAATAAATAAATGAAAGAGACAGATATACCAACAGTCATGCTAAAAATATCAAACATTCCCTTTATGCTTCAGATTGTACAAATTTTGACATAAGTATTGACGTTTGTTTTGTTTTGTTGAGAGAGGCGCGCGGATTGCGTCTAGCTATCGGGAACAGTTTAGCGAATTATCTAACGATCGGTCGGAAACCCGGTCCAGTATTTGTGTTATAATTCGGGCATAGTTATACAAATCGGGCGATGGAGTGGTCGAAAGATAAAACGTTAAAGTTGATCGAGCTGTTGCAAGTAAACGCGAGTTTGTGGAATCCATCTTTATGCGAGACGCGAAGGGACAAACAAAAGCGACGAGAAGAGTTGCGATTGATATCGGAATTGTTAGGAATTTCTGTGTTAGACATCACGAAGAAGATACAACATCTTCGTACACAATACAACCGGGAGTCGGCGCGGGAAGCTCGAGCGTTTGCTGAAGAACCTAACGATAGATATGTCAGTAACTGGTACGCCTTCGAATATCTACATTTCTTGAAAGACTCGAGGAAGCCGTACAAGATCCTTTTGTCGGTTAGTATCAGTATTGTGTATTTCATAGTTCAATGAGTGTTAATTACTGATAAAGTGACCAAGCTCATAAAGGTTAATAAAATTCACCTATCTATTAATAATAATTAAATTGACTCACACGGTTACTATAATATATTATTGTTACATTTCAGGAGGACAACAATACTGAAATAGGAGTATTATCCCCACATTCCGACAATGCAGGCAGTGACTGCAAGCTAGCCAACCTGTCTCCACCACACAAGATCTCTCGGACAGAGTCACATACACCTGCAGTCAGACCTGATATAGTCTACCCCTCAGTATCAAGAACCAGAGATGAATTCTCAGTATTCGGAGAATATATAGCCAATGAGCTGAGATCCCTTAAAGGAGAGAAGAACTTACTGGTTGCTAAGAAAAAGATACAGGATGTAATATTCGAAGTGAAAATGGGAATGATCAGTGAACACCGTACTGAGCAACCAATATGTACAGTATTCACAAATACTACACAGCCTCACCAAACTACGATACACAGTAGCAAGTTATACTCTACTCCCGTTATGACCACAGCTGCACATATTGAGCCTCTCACATCGCACACACCACCAACAACGGGAATCAGTGAAATTATTATTAACGGAACATGTCACTACCCAAACTTTAAAGTTGATAGTCAATAGCAGTGTCATCCACTTCCCGTTGAGGAGGTGGATAAAAATGAGGGTTACAATATAAATAATTAAGTCTTTGACTGTGGATAGAGACTGCTGAAGGCATATCCGTAGCTAACTGTTGGTCTTCAGTGACCTAATGTGGTGTTTAGTCTGTAGTATAGTTTAAAATGTCAACAAAACAATCAACTATGTTGTTTGATAACTAAAGTATTATTTTAACTCATACATCCATGTTTAAACTGTAATTTATCATTATGTATTTGATGTACCTAAATGTATTAGAGAACTATGTAATTGCTTTATCAAATTTTTCGTATTTCCTGCTAAATGGTACTTAGTATGTTCTTGTCCTATTAAGTTATGTATTGAATAACTCATATTGATTCGATTTTCATACATATCGGTGCATAGATATGATTTTGAACAGCTTTTTTTAATACTAAATCAAGTATTATACATTTATCTGACATAGTATTAATTGTAAATAAAATAAAATAAGAAAAGTAATATGATATATTGCTTAGATTGTAAAAGAAAACTAATGGTGTTCAAGAAAGCGCGCGCAGTTCGCGACTTATTCGTCACTCGGGAGCGGCGCTTTCGCCAGATCTGTACCCTTAGTACGAGTTTGCTTTACTTTTTTACTCTCTGATTGGTTGGTTTATTCGAGCCGGCCAATCAGAGCGCCGAACGCGCTCTTGTTTCGTTTTCATTCGACGCAAACTCGTACTAAGGGTACTGAAGGCACCATAAGATCTGAAATTAGATCTATCTAGTCTACCTAGTCAAGCCTGAATGCTACTATTATTTCTTATGTAGTTTCATGATCTAGGTACTATTCTATTGTTTTACTTATTACTACAATCAGTATTGAAACTTCGATCTCAACGAAATATTTGTATGTATATAAGTTGTAAATGTATTAGATGTAATGTATTAGATTTTTATGAAAAATCGAGTTTAGTTTTATTTATTATCTCAGTTTCTTGAAGAATCTAAAAACTTAAAATGGTACTTACATTTACAAAACACACAAACGACTTTCCAGTTGGCGGAGTAGTCGGATAACCGGCTGCGGCGCAACGTCTCGCGGATTTGATTCCCACGCGGAACAAATCGTTGTGCGATGTATTTTTGTTTCAGGTCTGGATGTGACGTGTATTTGAATTTACGTATTTGTATACGATACGCACCCTGGTCACTGAACCAAATTCTTTCTAATGTGTTAAGGGGATAAGAATTTATAAAGGAATTTCACCAATTTTATTATTTACTAGCTACTTCCGTGCGGTTTCACCTGCTCTGCACGGCTCCTATTGATCGTAGGGTGATGTTTTATAGCCTATAATCATCCTCAACAAATGGACTGTCCAACACAACAATAATTATTCAAATCGGACCAGTAGTTGCGTAGATAAGGGCGTTAAAACAAACAAACTCTTCAACTTTATAACGGGTGTCCCAATAAGAACGCAAGATTTAAATTTGGCGGCATTCGAAGTATCATTGTTTGACATTTGAACACGTGTTATTTTTTGTTAGTAAGGGAGGTAGGGGAGGGATGGGCACTTTTTCACAATTTAATTCATAAAACATCAGATTTTGTAGATAATCAACATTTATTGCCACTTCCTATTGCTCCATACTTTTGGCTAGATATCTTATAAAGAACTTTCTTATAATAATAATCAGTCTCCTAATTAGGAGGTAATTAAAAAATTAAGTCAAAAGTGCCCAAGGCTCCCTATGGTAGGGAGACATGGGCACACCCTGTGGGAGGCTTGGGCATGGCCTGAAAAACACTTAACATTTATAATAGACTCCAAAAATAAACGTAATAACAACAAAAAATATATCACGACTTATTTTAAATTAGTTATAACCCATAAAGGCTTATATTTATATTTATCAGCTGTCGTTATTATTTTTGATCCTTTTGATACCTCTTCTATGGCTCGTAATATCAAATCTTTCGGAATTTCTGGTCGCAAACCTTTCTTTTTGAATTAAAACGGCATCTTTCTGTAATTAAAAATAGTTCAAATAGTGTAATTAAAACAGATAATTATAATTTTAAAAGACCCCCTGTACGCAATATAAAGAAGAGAGCATTGGACATGCCCAAACCTCCCTCACATCAGACTGCCCATTGCTCCCTCTGTACACATTTTCAACACATTTTACCGGCATTTTTTTTTGTATAGGTATTGAAACGTGAATTTTAGTTTAATTTATTAGTTAGTAAATATACAATAGATATATAATAAAAAATACACATATCTTTCGTTACTTTTTTCTGTATTACGATCCGAATCCACAACAAAATATTTACTTTTACGAGCGCATAATCTTCAAATGTGTTTGTATTTGACAACTGACGGAAATAACAGATATTCTATGGATGAACAGTTTTGCCAGACGGTAAAGTAAACTACCAAATTAAGAAAAAAGAAAATCCTATGTCAGGATCAGAATAAAAGGGGGGTGCCCATGTCTCCCGACTGCCCATCCCTCCCCTACCTCCCCTATAAGGTACAAGGTTAGTAAAAATGGAGCGCTACACGATTAAAAATGAGCAGGTCAAGCGCAAACAGTCAATCATGGTGTTCGGTATCGTAAAATGATAACTAGTCTTTTCGTACGTCGAATTGAAGAAATGGATTTGGAAGGCATGTAGTTTCCACAAGATGGCTTCACATGTCATACAACCAGAGAAACAATTGAATTGCTGCATCAGTCATGTCCCGGTCGTGTTATTTCACGTTTTGGAGACCAGAATTGGCCGCCTAGATCATGTGATTTATCAATATTAGACTTTTTCTTTGGGGTTTCTTAAAGTCGATGGTTTATGCGAATAAGCCGACGACGACTCAAGCCTTAAAAAGGAAATTGGACGCTGTATTAATGAAATACCGCAGCATTTATGCAAAACGGTCATTGAAAATTTCATTGAAAGATCGCGTATGTTTCAGCAAACCAGCGGCAGCCATCTGCCCGGTGTATTGTTCCATAGATAACCTCATCCTCTCTACTTTACGATATTATAAAGCTTTTACGATTTTTTTAAAAATATCTGCGTTTTATTTCAAATTTAAATCTTGCGTTCTTGTTGGGACACCCTTTATATGTATTAGATTTGAAATTAAAGTCTAAAGTCCCCGCCACGAGAAGCTATAAATTTTGTAAACAAGTGTTCAGGAGTTCACAACGTAAAAGTAAAAAGTGATAACGAAACAAAAACAAAATTAACAATAACAACCAGATCCGCGATATATATATGCAAAGCAATGAAACAAATTCGTAAGCATTCGAAACTCGAATGACTGTTTATTTCAAAATGGCGTCCCGATAGTTTACAATCCCTGCGACTGACGTGTTCCGGTACCAAGGAACACAAACGATAGCGCTTTGCGTCGTTAAAATATAATTCGACTAAATTAAATAGGTTGTTACTTTCATATAACCCGTCTATATTTCATGTCGATTGAATATGTTCAAGTTATTATTATCTCGCAGTATAAAATGTTTACTTAGTAAAAGATGTTTGTTTACATAATTTATAGCTTCTCGTGACGGTTACTTTAGGTACTGTAGGTGTCTAGATTACGATAATGTTTCTCAGTGGCGTAGCGTGTCTTGGCGGGGCCCCGTATATAAAAAATTTCGGGGCCCATTTTTCTTGGGGGGGAGGGGGGGAATAATCAAATCAGCGAATCCATGTTTGGAGGCTTAATTAATATTTTAAATATATTAACTTTCCTAAAGTTGCTGCTAACTTTTGAACGCATGCTTTACGCAAAAAGAAAGGTACTGATTAATTGGACGGTTTTATTTTTTGCTCACGTACTTTGGGGGCCCCCCGTAACCTGGGGGCCCCGTATAATTGATACGGCAGATACGGCGCTAGCTACGCCCCTGATGTTTCTGCACATAGGTGCATATCGGGTAAGTATCTTTTTATCTGTTTCATGATGAAATTATAGGCAGTCCCTGACCTCGGACCAACAGCGCAGCTATCCACCACCCGTTGTAAAACATTAGTTACTTAATGCCACACAAATGAACGATAAACTGTTTACAGTGACTGACCACGATTAGGTACAAACACATTATTATTATATACTGTAGTGTAGGCACATTATTAATACCCAGTTTTCAATCAACCGCCGCATAGTCAACTAGTGTCGCGATAAGTGAAGGAAAATATTATCAAGTTTATACCAAGTCGCATTTAATGTTAGTTAGTTAATAATAACTTGAAAATATTGGCCATTGTTTGCAGACTACATAAGGTAAGCTTGTTTATGTTTTATTGATTTATTAACTATACAGTTTATTCCATTCTCTTGGTAGAGTAAGTAGATATTTTAGGCACGTACCTAGGAACATTGTAGGTCGTGGTAGGTACCTAGTATTTTCTCTATACAAGTGGGATATAAATATCTAAATAAAACCCTAAGGTGTTATATAAAAAAGATCCATTTACTTATATCAAGACCATCAAATCTATGACGTTTGGTCACCTCCTTTTTATAAAATCGTTGCCCTAGTTTGAACTGGTACTTAATGCCGGAGATTAGCGCGTTCAAAGAACTTTTCATTAGGTAATTGAAACGCTGCCCGTGCCCGAACCCAGCGCAGTTCGCGCGTGCGGTTTGCAAGTTAACAACTTCGCCAGAAGTAGACACAACTTTACCTAGCCTAGACAATCCTTTTTTACTCATTCTCTTTTTGGGCAATCCCAAAGAATATAACGACTTACTTTATGGCTTTGGTCTGACGTAAATTATTTTGGAATTTCTGTCAGATAGGTACCTAATGTTACAAAAAATAGTTTTTGTCATAGGAAAACACAAGATAAAGAAAGCATTGTTCGAAAGCTAGGTAATATTTATGTTATAGTATAATATTTCATATTGGAAAATATTTTTATGGCACTTTTTCCGACATCGATGCGGAAGAAGGAATTTTGTTTTGGTCATAGGTCATAGCCATAGATTACAACAGGCACAAGTCGTACTCAATTTGACATGTCAGGTCACTGACATCGTATTTATTTATTATCGAGCCGACCGGTTATTTTTTGTTATTGTATTGTGTTTAAATATTTTTGTGTTTTTACAGAATTATGAGATTGCTAATATTTTCAATATTCATCTGCTTAGCATACGCTAAGATACGAGAAATTAGTGTAATCAAATCGGAAAATAATATTGAAACGGATTTCATTGATAGAAAGGGCTATCGACCGAATTGGAGGGATTTGGATAAACGGCCGCTACCCGAGTGGTATGATAGAGCTAAGATAGGCATATTCCTCCATTGGGGGGTTTATGCCGTACCTAGTTTCGGGTCAGAATGGTTTTGGATGAACTGGAAAAGTAGTACGTAGATATATTTTTTTATTTATTAAATCTTAATAACAGATATTTATCTACAAAAGTGTTCATATTAAAATGATTTTATGTATTTTTATTTATTTTATAGATGTGACAAAATACGTAGACTTCATGAATAAAAATTATCCACCAAATTTTACGTATCAGCAATTTGCTCCGATGTTCACGGCAGAATTTTTCGACCCTGCAGAATGGGCACAACTATTTGCGGAAGCTGGAGCGAAGTAAAATTAATTATTAATAACTTAACAATTTTTAATTTGCATATAGAACTAAGGTAGATAGGTACTATTCTAATGTCTGGTGTTGGTCATTTTCAGATACATTGTCCTAACTAGTAAACATCATGAGGGTTTCACTTTGTTCCCATCAAAGCGTTCATTCAGTTGGAATTCAGTTGATGTCGGGCCAAAACGGGACTTGGTGGGCGAGCTATCTGCTGCTGTAAGAGAAAGGGGTCTAAAGTTTGGAGTATATCATTCCCTGTATGAATGGTACAACCCAATCTACCTACAGGATAAAAATGCATCATTTGAGACACACACATATGTCGACACAAAGTTGTGGTCTGATTTAAAACAACTTATTTACGATTATAAACCATCAGTGATTTGGTCTGATGGTGACTGGGAAGCTCCTGATGATTACTGGAGGTCTACAGACCTGTTGGCTTGGCTGTATAATTCTAGTCCAGTTAGAGAAGAAGTGGTTGTGAATGATAGATGGGGTAAAGACATCCCCGGACACCATGGGGACTTCTATAATCATGCTGATAGATTCAATCCTGGTTAGTAATTTCATATGAAAGTAAATATTTATTTAATTAAGTCTTCCAAAAAATATTATAGTCATTTCACTAATAAATTGCACACTAGATCTTAGTATGTCCCTAAATTTTTGTCCATACCATTTTATATTCTGCAGTTTTGTAATATTTTAGGGTCTGTTCCATAAATATCGGTTCAGCTGCTGTTAGTTTAACTGACACGTTCACATGAATTATGTAAAATTCCACCAATTCATTAGATGACACCAAAAAATTTAATTAGATTATGCCTACGCCATTAAGTTCACCTTATACAAATATGTGCATGACACTTTAATAAATAAAATCCTGGTTGTGAAAACAAACTCTTAATTATTTTTTGTATTTTAGGTAAACTACTCGACCATAAGTGGGAAAATGCATTTACAGTTGATAAACTATCATGGGGATATAGAAGAACTATGAAAATCGGTGAAATAATGTCAGATTCACAGATGTTGTTCCAAGTCGTATCAACAGTCAGTTGTGGAGGTAACCTTTGTCACAATAACTTACTTATTTAGGGGATAATGCAGTTAACAATAAGAATGATCACCTGATGTCAATGGTAAGCAATTGTCACCGCTCAAGAAGAATATCAAAGCAAAGCCTTTTGTAGGAGGGGATTGAGCTTCTATTGACTCACTTTAACGTTTTTACGCCTATATTCTGAGATCGTGATATTACTCTCCTCAATCCGGCTCATTTGTACTGAAGGATAGGTAACTTGAACTTGTGCTGAAGATACTTCAAGATTAAGCATGACATGTATTTTCTTTCCAGGCAATGCTCTCATCAATGTGGGTCCCACCAAGGAAGGGACAATAATACCAGTGTTTCAAGAACGACTTTTACTCCTTGGCGAGTGGCTGGCAATCAACGGAGATGCCATATATGACAGCTCACCATGGTTCTCCCAGAATGACACGGTGAATGGCAAAGTGTGGTACACTTGTACTAAAGAAAATTATAATGCCACCCACCCCACTTATCCACCTAGTGCCAATGATAAAATTCTTGCAATCTATGCTATCACACTGGAAT
Source organism: Spodoptera frugiperda (assembly GCF_023101765.2). Classification (NCBI taxonomy): domain Eukaryota; kingdom Metazoa; phylum Arthropoda; class Insecta; order Lepidoptera; family Noctuidae; genus Spodoptera; species Spodoptera frugiperda. The sequence continues at coordinate 9,840,137 of NC_064234.1, read as the reverse complement.
GGCCTAAGGACAATTGGCTAACACTTGGCGATATTACAAGTTATTTGCACAGGGGAACTTATCAAGTGGAGTTGTTGGGCAACAAAGGAGTGTACTTGACTGTAAGTGTTAATTGTAAAAAATATTTATTATCTATAATGCCATTCATTTATTCATCTCTAAAGATGATGCTAATGGGTTACCAGGGCTCAGGCTGTAAGCAGGAGTAGGAATGGGGTGATTTTTACTCAGTAAGAGTCTGACACGCTCTCTCGCCTAACCCAAGACAGGATATTGTTGATTATACCGCCCTCAAAAAACAGAAGTTATTTTTGAAAAACCTAAAACTACATTTATAAATAATACTTTGTCCAAACTAAGGCAGTCTTGATTGTATTTATCTGTGGTACACATTATGGTAATTAGTTAACATAATGAGAATTGTTTTTCTCTTATCATTTGTTTATTTGTTTCAGTGGAAGATAAGTAATGGGAAGGCCGCTATACAACTGCCCGATAAGGCGACTGTTCGCTCGAAAGTAGCCTGGACTTTGAAGTTTACATTGAAATAGAGTCTGTATACATAATAATATATGATGTATACAAACTAAACTACATTTAACATTGACTTTTTGGTAGTCAAAAGTTAAATAAACCAATTTATGAAAACCAAAATGCATAAGTTGCGCGCACGCATGTACAGTCAGTAAAGTTATTTGGTATGCAGGTGAGAAAATAGAAACTGATTTTTTGCAGTAACAGTAGCCATTGTCATACTTAATTGTATGCTTTATGCTAAAGCCATATCTATTACTATTTTCTCTTGGTCTTGTTTGACTGTCTTTATATTCTTACCTGCACACCAAGCAACTTTGCTGACTGTACTTGGAGTCGATGCCACAAGTCCTAAACATAATTATTTGAAATAAATAATTATTTACTTTCTAAGACATTTCATATAATTTTGTTCAGGACATGTGACACTAATATTTTAGAATTGAGTGGGTTTTATGTGAGCAATGTTACCAGGAAAATAAATAAGTACAATGTGAATTTGTCTGTTCTATTTTTAAAATAAGGAAGCTAATAATATGTGTTCTGTACAATGCAACTAGAGGATGGTTGAATTCTTATAAATAATAAAATTAAGTTATGTTAAAAGAATCATCGTGTTTTATTTAATGGATAACTATATTGTTTATGTTATTACATTCCCAAATTACGATATGAATTGGTTTTTGGACTTAATATCAAAACCAATAAAGTTGTATATTGAATAAATAAATGTAGGTAGTGAATAAGTAGATCAGTCTGTACATATTTACGTACATAGCACACACACACACACACATACCAGTCTTAATAAAAACAACGTATAACGTCAAACAAGTGTATTCAATGAAGAATTATAAATCATACATCGCTACTTACATGGACATAGGTAACTTACAAATTAAAATATACATAGGTACTATAATATAGCATTTTGTGCTTCAACTTATAAGATAACAGAGTTTAGAAACAATATAAAATAGCACAGCTTTCTAGAAAAATCTCAGATTCTAAAGACCAAGCGAAGCAGAGGGCTGAACATTGTATTGTCAAACATTTTGGTGTACAGTCTTACAGAAGAGAGAAGTGATAAAAAAATGGAGGTACCATTAATCAAAATGTCAAGGACGGCCCTCCCCCTTTTGCAAGCGATTGTACCTAAAAGCTTCTATAAATTGTACCCAAAAATTCGTTAATTCATTCACAATTAGGACTATTATGAATAAAATATCGTGATTACAAAAATAAATATGATTAATATACACACGTTTATGACGATATTGCTTATTTAGTATATAATGTATAGCTATATTTCTATTCATAATAAGCCCTCTAGTGATTTACACACTAGTCGTAAACGGGTAAATAGAAAAGACATACGTTTTGTCGAATGCCAGTGTCAGGATGTTTTTCCACCAGAGATGTGCTATGCTACGTTACTGTGGATGCGTTTGGCTTCCATCAATCATATTCATTGGTACACATAGCCTAGCAATGGTCGAAAACGGACTCAGCTAAGCTACGTTTTTTATACGGAAAGATGCGTGCTGCGAAATGCTTTCCTACTATCGACACATTGCATACTTGCTAGATAGCTTAGTATCATAGCTACATAGCACATTTCTGGAGGTTTTTTTCAATTCATGCTTTCGAATAGTGTTTAAATACCATGGGGCCTGCTGGTTTAATGGCCGATTTCGTTAACCACCCTTGAATCATCTCCCATTTAAGATGTACTCAACGTTATGGAGCGCCTAAACTAACCCCTTTACGTCATTTATAGATTGGTGATAACCAAAGCGTCCTTAAGTTTCACCTACTTTATATAGAGGCTCCTTAAGAGGTTAGAGAAAACGGCCACACATTTAATATCAAGTATCTTACATTAATACACAAACAGCTTACTATTTTTAAAATTTGTCAAAGCGTCTCAGCGCCAAAGTTTACTTGAGAAAAATATATCTAATTCTATTTTTGTTTTCGTTATAGTTTGTTTTTATAAAGCCTTTATACTTTGTAAGCAATCTGTTAATCTAGGTTAATAGGATAATTTTTATACTTTGGATATTATGTATGTGGTATACATTGGGGAAGTGCCTTCTGCGGAACCATTAGTATACATAGAGGTACTACATAGAAAACGTTTTAGTTAGTAAGAAAAATAGGATTGCGGCATCAAAGAATAGCTTGTTAAATCTTCGAATCTATTATGTGTCCTGTTTCACACTAAAAAGAGAGATAGAAAGAGAAGATTACCTCTCTATTTGTAACAGAAGGAAAGGATAGATCTGACTTCCCATCTCTATTTATAATACCTCTATGCATGTCCATATCCAACACACTTCTAATCCTCAGATGTCCTCTCTTACCCACTCTATTATAAACCTTATTTCCAATGTTTAGAGACTACTTTTGTATGAACAAGTTTGGTTAGGGGATAATAGGTACAATTTTCTTAAAACCCGATATATCCAAGCACTTTAACCGGCTAAGCACCAATCATTGAAGCACAGTACACCTATCTACTACATAGGCACTGTTTATATACACATACATTTAATTTTAAACCTTAAGTCCAATCTAAATACGGTTGAAAATATATTGCTTTAAAAGCTGTCTAAAATAACTTATTAGGAAGCGAAGCTAATATACAGGGTTGTTGAAATCGTTTGTGATAATTTAAACTACGACACTACCCATGATTATAAACAATTTTAGTACTTATTGACGTTAGTAACTAACATACTATCTGCAAAGATTACGGTAGTACATTTTTTAAACAAATTCCTGTGACAAATTCAATATCCACCGGGCTTTTTCCCTGTAATCGCTCGCGCCGCCTTGCGAATAACGCCTAACGAGGTCGACTGCTAACTTTGTGGATTGTACATAAGTGACATGGTAAAAATGATCGAATTTAGAGTATGGTCATTGCGTACTAAATGCTAGGTAAAAGTTACAAGGAGAAAAGAGTAGTTCCAAAATAAATGTTATTTATGAATAACGTTGAATGAATGACATTTTCGTATGAGCTTTAGTAACCAAGCATCATAAGTAGGATCTAAGTTTAAAATATCACTAACAAATTCTATTACACCTGTATATTAAATGAAAAAATATTACATTAATAGTTAGATACTATGTGCTACAAAGAAATGCTAATTTTGTACTAAAACTAGTTTTTTATATTTATTAAAATCTGTAAATACATGTTTAGCGTAGATTAGGTACATTAGTATAGGTACTAGATTAAGTAAGACTAACTTAAAAATAATATGGCTACGTGTTATATTAAAATATACTACATACGTACAGTTACTGAGGAATTGGAGACAAAAGAAATATACAAGCGAACGGTTGACTTCGAATGGATTTTATTAGCTAACGTTTTTGGTTGATTTTACGATAACAAAAATATATTTTAGTGCAAAAAGAAACTCTAGTTTCACCTTTTTTTTTTAAGTAAAACACGTAAGTAAATTGTTTTTCAAGAATTCGTACCCTTAGTACGAGTTTTCTTTACTTTTAAAGTTATAGAAATGAGACCGCGTTCGGAGCTCTGATTGGCCGGCTCGAGTAAACCTACCAATCAGAGCGCGGTTTCGTTTCGATTACTTTAAACGTAAATCAAACTCATACTAAGTGTACCGTACATTTTACATTTTTACTCTTCAGAAAAAGAACCAAATACGTGGTATGTACATATGTAATATGTTTACACAAACACATAATATTTTGAACCAATTCCTCAGTCAACTGATAATATTATCAAAATATTTATAATATGGAATGTTAACTGAACATCACGAATATTTATTTTAATGGTTAATAAACAAGCGTTTTATCAACAATACGATTGTTCTACATAGTTTACATTTCTCTTGGCATTTCGACCGGGTCTTACCGTCTAAACATTGTTGAGGTTGGTTGTTAAGTCCTTAATTCCATTTGGTAGTAGGATTTTCAACATTATTACAAAAGGCTAAGGTCGAATATCGAATAAAGTTTCACGATTCACACATGTTTTAGTACGACTAATGCAGGCTACACACTTTCCGTTTTAACTGTACAGTTGTGTGTAGCGTGAATGACGCATCGTCTTGCGTGAGGTATCTAGAAGCGAATGCGAAGCGGTGCGCCGCGGTGCGAAAACAACAAACTGTCAAAATCTATTGCCCTGGCCTATGTGACCACCCGCACACTAGGATGCGGTGAGCGATCAATTGGCTTGGTCACACCGCCAAGGCTCGGAACCGGTTTAAAAAATACCGGTTAATACCGGTTTATATCGGTTTTCCTCCGAACTTTTCTTAAGAACGTGAACATTAAAGAACTTTATTTTAACCTAAATTAACCGGTTTATTCGACGAGGGGCATGTCGGTACACGCGTTGAAATATTATTATTGAAATAAGCTGAACAGAGCGCGGCGTTTCTTTGATGTGCGTCGTATTAACCGGTTTTTATTGCTCTAAACCGGTTAATCCGAAAAAACCTTTATGAAAATACTGTTCCAAATACCGGTTTAAAAAAACCGGTTTCGCGAACGAAACCCAATGTAAAGGTTTTGCGTACAAGTACATAATAACGGTTTGAAAATTTAACCGGTATCCGAGCCTTGCACACCGCATCGCGTTGAATTCGTGTGTCACGCGAAACACCGCACCGCTTCGCGTTCGCTTCTAGATCGCAAGACTTCGCGATATTTTACTCGAATGCGCGACTCAAAGGAGGTTTGTTGTCGATATCATTGTTGAAAATAAATTTCTAGTTGCTCTGTCATGGTCACTACCGAACAGATACATCGATTTTTAACTATCCATTAATATCTTAAGTCGATTAATCAAATTCTTTTAGCAATTACAATGGCCGAATACTCTTTTTACATCGATCGTAGTTTAGGAATACAAGAATCTATAATTATCTAGATTGGTCTTTGGAAGTTATTAAACTTTTACAAAGAGTTAAAACAGCTTATTGTACCACCAAATATATTTAGATTTTTTTATATATTTTTCTTTCATTAGTATGTTTGCGGTATCTACACTTATAACTAAGCGTTATATACAAAGTTTACATAGAAACAAGCGAGATTATGTAGCTGTGGTACATAGCAAAAGTGCATACATGTCTTGTAACACTAATTTTCTTTTTGGAAGGCTCTTTTAATAAGCACTCTAAGTGCTTAGTACGAGTTTGGCGCTCTGATTGGTTGGTTAACTGGAGCCGGCCAATCAGAGCGCCGTACGCGGTTTCGTTTCAATATCTGTTAAACGTAAAATAAACTCGTATTAAGTCCTCTGAGGTCAAATATTATGTCATCGTCATGATTGTTGCATCAATATGACAATAATGTTAAATACATTGTCTTATTTTATAAAGTCACCATTTATATGTATACTAAAATGGTAACTCTTTAAGTACCACCGAATATAGGTAATAATAATTTCGACTTTACTGATTTTATACACCGATGACAGTCGTCTAATTGATTTAAAAATTTTCACAAACTTTTGTATCAATGAACTTTGTAAAAATTGAACAATGCCTGCCTGACTGCATTTAAAAAGTATTGAAATAATGCTGATTAAAAATGAACTCTAATGGTCAGTTTTAATAACCTATTTGTCGGTAGATTTATTTACAAAAGATACCATTTTGACATTAGCTCCACACAGATATTATTATGATATTAAAACTGACCATGAATTATGCAAAAGTCCGTTTCATTATTTATTACTTTTTTCAAATCATAATTTTATTTTCTGTACCCTTAGTATGAGTTTGCTTTACGTTTTAAGTAATCGAAATAAGAGTACGTTCGGCGTTCTGATTGGCCGGCTCGAATAAACCAACCAATCAGAGAGCTGAACGCGCTCTCTACTCTATGTAAACGTAAAGCAAACTCGCTCCAAGAGTCCTGTTAAATTTTGTTTACAATTTTCGTTTTAAAAGCAGTATGTTTTAACTATTTCACAATATTAATCCGTACAACTTCATTTTCCTTTTAAAATAACGTATATAACAGCGGGCATTGCATAAAAGACCTTTAAATTTAAATATACCATGATCATACAACATACCTTTTAAAGCAGGGGTGCCTGGAACTATAGACTTATGCCAAGCAGCCCGGCTATTTCCATCAGCTATGAAACGGACTGCAGTCTATCTCTCTGTCTAAGCAACTCCAACTCCGGTAGTATAGACACCTTCTCATTGAAGAACTCTTCAAGAGCTGGCTGAGACAGCATGGTAGCTAGGAACTGTTCTAACGTGATAGACCAGACTCCTTCTGGCTCAGTCTCTTTGGAAGGAGATGGGGATGGTTTCCTGATTTCAGGCTCTGGTTCCGTTGTGTTGCCGTTGGGATCCAACTGGAATAAGAGTTGTTTTAATGTCTGTTTAAAATATGAGATTTGGGAAAATTGTAATATTAGTAAGATGTTGCAATACATTGATGATGTAATACATTGTAGATATTAGTAAGATGTCTTGAAAACGTTGCGTTTAAATGATAAGCCCGCCCATTCTCAAAGGGATAGGCAAAAGTCTTATAAGACGCAAATGCATTCCTTTTTGATTATCTTAGAATTATCTTATTGACATATAATATAGCACCCTTAGTATGAGTTTGCTTAACATTTCAAGTAATCGAAACCAGAGCGCGATCGGTGCTCTGATTGGTTGGTTTATTCAATACAGCCAATCAAAATGGTTTCCATTACTTTAAACGTAAAGCAAACTCTTACTAAGGTTACAGGTCACAAATTCAAACACACATACAACTTAATAATAATGTAACTACATATTTACCTGCACTTCAGGTTGCTTAGCGGCGGCGGCTAGGAACAAGCTGTCTTGCGAGATCTCGCGGTCCAGTTGCGGACGATGATTCAGCTCGCCCAGTTGTAGTAGGAGAGTACCTAGTGCACATAATGTAATTAATAGACGCTTCATTAGATATAACGTAACATAATGAGAGCTACTTTGATCACCAGATATCGCTTATGTAGCGTGTGTCTCGTCCAATAGAGAATTTCCTAATATCAAATAATTGAACAATAAGTTTTTCACAGTCACAGTGATTGGATAAACTGAACTCATGGTACAATAGCACAATCTTTTAAAGATAGCGATCATATCAAAATATCAAGAGCCGTGTTAGTTCAAAGCTGGACTATGGGCCTATATCATTCCTCAGGGTTTGGTATAATTACGATTGGCAAGTGGGTTAGAGATCGCAGTTGCCATACCATTCAACTCGTTCATTCGTCAATTCGTCCAACCCATGAATGACCATGGAAGCACACAGTCCAGCAGGGGACTCTCACGAGCTATTGATAATGATACAACATACAATATATGGAAGGTATACCCACCAGCGAGTACAACAGCCTCGTAGACCTGTGGCCGCGACTGCGTGAGGTCGTGCAGCACGGCCAGTAGCTGCAGGAAGTGGTCCCGCGGCAGTGGGGGCGCCGCGCCCCCGCCGCCTGCGCCCCCCGCGCCCCCGGCACCTGGCGTACTGGCGCCGCTGGCCAGCCCCGCCAGGCCACACGCACGTACGCTCTCCACGGTGAAGTATGTTGGCCCTAATTAATATTTAACGATGTATTAATACTACGGTACACGTGTCATATTGAAAAATAAAGGAACACACACATTTACATCAGCCGGCCTCATCTAGTTATTTTAGAGATTGACGTGTAAAAGTGTTATCTTTTAAATACCATTTACCATTGACAACTTTCAAATAAAGATTTGTGTAGTTTATACGTTAGAATAAAACATTTTCCACAGTTTGTAAATTATGAAAACAACACTATTCTCTCACGTAAGTTTTGATATAAACCATTTCTTTTTAGAACCTAATTAAAAAACAAAGAATAAAAACATATGAACGTTTATTTCCTTATTCGATTCACAAATTTCCATTCGAAGCATCAGAGTAATCATAACGTTAAGTTGGTTTAATTTTACTAACCTATTTGGCTGGTTTCCGAGTCACTCTTGTCCATCGGAGTACCATCGCCACATACTTCGCTTATGGAGCGCTGCAATGGACCCGGTTCAGGTATCACCTCGTCATCAGCACTGTAATTAAAAATAATTCAATAAAAATATAATGAAAATCTATAATTCCATTGACTGGAATTAAGATATTTTTGTGATGAATGTAATAACAACGATTTTTAGTTTTAAAAATGCACATGACAAAAGATTACCGGCCTTTTAGAAGAATAAATTAAGCCTTTAGTAACTTCACTCATATAGCGATCGTTGTACTTTCTGTGAAGTTGTGGCATCACCCCGGTTAAGCCAGCTCATTTGCAGTGTAGGCAGAGGTGCACATTATGGCACATAATACTAATGTACACCCACATTTCACAATTTACGTTGTAAGTCCCATGTAATAGGTGGTGAGCCTATTGCCATATACCGGGCACATTTCCAGACTCCGTGCTACCACTGAGAATTTTCGAAAAAAAACCGTAAAAAGCCCAGTAATACTTCGCTCGACATGGGAATCGAACCCGGGACCCCTGGCCCGGCAGTCGCACTTGCAACCACTCGGCCAACGAGGCAGTCATATAAAAATGTAGATGTAAAATGAGTATCAAAGTAATATTTACCTATCAAAGAAGGAGATAGCATCAGCGGCGAGTTCCTCCCCGGTGTCGGTGAAGTGCGTGGGCATGAGGTCGCGGCGCGGCAGTAGCGGCGGCGCGTGGGCCGCGTACAGCGCGCGCAGGCGCCGCGCCGCCTCCCCTCGCACCGACAGGCCCAGCGCCACGCTCAGGCCGCGCGCGCTCACTATGCCATCGTCGTCGTAGTCCATTAACTGGAAATCATAATAACTCTTTATTTATTTTTGGGGACTTTTACACGATTGTGTATGCCTGTCCCATCATACCTTATACTAATATATAATCTAACTAAAACGTAACCTAACGTTAAAAACATCAAAACAGAACAAAACAGTCAGAAAGTATAATCATGCTTGCATGTAAAACTGAATTACAAAACATTAGTATTAGAATGTTTTTCCACCAGAGATGTACTATGTAGCCATACTACGAAGCTGTGAAACTATGTGACCGTTTCCACAAATACAAAACTATGTAGCTGTGGCAGGGCCGAAGCCGAGGAAGATGCGCAGCTCGAGTATGCGATTCAGTTAAAAAGTTTTTAATTTAATTCTAACAATTTCTGTATGAATTAAGTGAAAGACAACTACAATTCGTTTCTATATTCCTATAAGATATCAATAAGACAATACTATTTTCCCTACTAATTGCTCACCTTAAACATTCTCGCAGTGATAGCCTCTGCGAAGTCTCCTTTAGCCCAGGGCGACAATGCGCAGAACAAAGTCTTGAACTGGGTGTAATCTAGCCGGTAGGACTCGTAGGGAGCTTCCAGCCGCTCGCAAGGCACGCGCTTAGCCCACAGTAGCTCTTCACGGATAGCACTTAGTAATTCCTGGAAAAAATATAAAAAAGCATATTTAAACGACTAGATAAAGACTATGTTTCTAGTTCTAATATTTCTAAATATTTATAGCAGAGGGCTTAGTACGAGGTTATTTTAAATTGAACGAGATCGAAATGTGACACCCCTCTGCGTTCTGACGGCTCCAATTAACCAACCAATCAGAGCGTTGGCGCTCTCGGTTCGATTGCTTTAAACGTAAAGCGAACTCGTACTAAGAGTGCAGGTTTTTACCATTAGATGTATAATTTACTTATCTGAAATTTTCCTAGAATAAATGATAACTTACCTGTACATGGTAATATCGACCAAAATCGGAAACTCCGACATAAATAAACACAGTAAAATCCCGTCTCAAAGTGTGTGATACCGACTTATATTACCTGTAACTCATTCAATTCCAGCAATTTGTCCTGTTGCAGAGCTCGTAGCGTGTTCTTCTCGAGGCTGTCCTCCAGTTGCCTGACCACCCTCAACCGATGCTTCAGGCGCAAATGCTCGATGTTCTCGTTCGACACACTACTGCCGTACGAGCGGTACGATTGGTATATTAGCTCTTGGATCTTTATTGTCTGGAATAGAGATAATTATATGGATAAAAAATATTGTTTGATTATGGAAAAGTGTATGGTAATGGTTTCCAAAAAATACTGAGTTAGTGAATGAGCAGAGTGAGTTAATAAAAGAATTTAGAAAATTATTATCATCGATAGGACTGTCTTCATGTCGCTGATGCACTTTGAACGATCTCACTACTTCTCTTCTATAAAAAAATTGCTAAATTGTTAAATAACACTAAGATTTACCGATACCGATGAGAGCATTGAACAATTTGAGGTAGGCTATTAAAACTACATAATATATCAGAATGCGTATCACGAACGATTTTAAATTAATCTTATGGTAGGTACGTCTTTAACTCCTCCCCTCTCAAGGTCAGCTTACTCTGCAGCGACTCAAAAGTCTTCCGTCTTCATAAATGGTGTAAACTGTGACACATACAGCTAAATCTTCAGTGTTATAACAGCAAGTAACAGTTTGCTATAGTAGTAGTATCTTTGCTGTTTCAAACTGGCTTTCGACGAATAGCTGTCTTTTTCTTCGATGGACCGCACTATTTATCGGTTCATCACAATACTTTACACCACTCTCGGTTTTAAGAGAATCTTCTTGCTTCAGGTTTTCAAATCGACGGGTACATTTACACCATAGCGCTACAACTCTGCATCAACTCTCAGTACACCAACAATAATATCAGATGTCTTCAACTTCTCACCTTCAAAGATATATCCTCGATGTGGTCGAAAGTGACGTGAGGTAGTTTCTGCAGCTCCTTAGCCACAAAATCTGGTACGTCATCCGGGTCGGTCGTCTTCAGCAAGTCAATGATGTCCAGTAGAATCTTCTCACCGTCACCGTTTGGATGTGATGGCATCTGTCCGACTTGGTTGAGTGATAGGAACGACAAATGCGTTGTGTTTTGCCGTGTGGTAATCAGAGGCCCAATCTAGGGAAGATCTCATCCCGGATTCCCCCAATCCTCAAATTTCCTGACCTCAAAAATGCTTGCTACGCACATGTAACTTCTCTGGTGTTGTAGATGTCTATGGGCGGCGTTGTTGGCTTACCATCAGGTCATAATATGATATCTACTCGATTGCCACCGATATCCTATAAAAAACCTTCTTCTTTTTTCAAGGTCTTGAGAAGAGCTGATAAAATAATATCCGTAAAATAACTAATTATATGTAGAAGTGGCCATACCTTTTCAGCAGTTCGTGGTTCGGTTGAAAGCGCCATCGCTTCCTCGTTGTAGATGCCTTGGAGGTAATCGTTCAGGACCTGCATGGCCTGACCGTCTTCAGTGCACTTCAGGAGCTTTTCGCGGTTTATGTCGAGTATCGTGAGGGTTACCTGACAAGAAATGTAATATATGATGTTATTATTTTTCATTGTACCTATGATTAATTTCTCCTATTTCAAGAAATGTTACAGGTTACAATTTTATTACATTCTTCCGAATTCTAGTTTTCTAATTCAATCTACAGAGTCGAAAGAAGTAGTAATAGGTTTTTAGTTTTGATTTCCTTAAATATCATAGGTATATTAATATGATATTGACTGAAGTCACTTTTTTCTAAAGTTGTCTAACTAGCAAGCTCCTTAAACTAAACACACAGCGACATCAAACACAATGCCTTTAGGACAGTAAGTCACAAACCTGGAAAATAACTTTAGCGCCATCATAGAAGAAGCAATCCATGACGTTCACAGCGCACTCGTAGGGCATCACACTGATGAAGAGCGTCAGGAACCAAGATAAGGAGATCATCTTCATCATGCCTAGCTCATCCAGTTTCGCATGTAGCTCTGGTAGATGGACCTCTGTTAATTCTTCTAACACACCTTGATCCACCTAGAAGAGAAATAAAGAAACATCGTGATATCATTATTTTAGCTTAGGATCATCCACTGCGCATAAATAAACTCGACTGCATAATTTAATGAGTTTCTTTCTTATTCCAGAATCTTCACATTGGTACATATAATCGCGATCTGGATGTGACTTTTAACCTACTAAAGAGAATAAATTAAGCTGCTGTTCATGTCGGCCAAAATCTACAGTGGCGACATCTAAACAATGAAGCCCCACATGTTGTGTATTAAAGATTTCTTTCAATTATCAAAATGTAAATCCACTAGTAAAGGCCTTGGCCTAAATGACTTGTCATTTGCGATGTAAAGCAACGCATAATTACCTACCATGTTAAGAGATAGATTGGCACACGGTACGGCTAAGTTTTAAATAATAAATAACACAAATATGACTTACCAAAGCGCCAACCACTCTCGTATTGTAATAATCAGGTAATAAAGTTTCGCAGATGGTCGCTAAAAGCCAGAACGCCTGTTCTTCGGGGCAGTATATTAGTAGTACGGAAGCAACAATGTTCATCGCTTGACAGTACCCTATTTGTGGGTTTTTTAACGCGTAAGCGCATAAGACACGGCGAAGAGCTGAGATTCCTAAAAAGAGAAAAGAACAATGAAGACATATATGCAGTAGAATATTATATTAGTGTTTATACATATTTTTTTTACTTTGAGAAATAATATTATGACTTACCAACATCATTTTGGAAGGCCCTATGTTCAGGCAAAGACCGATGTAAGTCCCTTTCAATCTCATCATTAGCTTGGGTCTTTGTAGAAAGAGCTTTGTTCACCAGCCTCTCATACAATCCTTTGTTCTGAGCCTTCTGGAGTATGGACCCTGAGAACACACTCCATAATTCTCCTCGTAAGAGCTCTGGAATGCCATTGACGACTAGTTCGCTGCCTTCCGTTGTTTGGTACATGCTGACGCCGCGCCCTACTTCTGCCATGTGATCCTCCCATTGTTTTTCCTGAGAAATTCATATTTTCTTGTTATATTAATTCTATAACTTGCAAGCGCAACTTGCAACTGATCTAAAAAAGTTGACAGCAGTTGCGCAAACTTTAGCGCAAACTGCGCTAAATTTGCGCATTTAGCGCAAAAACTTCTATAGTCTTCATAGGTTAATTTGTAAAACATCTAGAGAACTAACAAACCTTCTTTTGCTGAATTTGCTTTATAGGTGACGTTTGGTGAGTCCTGAAGAGTGTCATCAGAGGCGGCTGCGGGGTCCAACCATCGACATCGGACTGCGCCAGCACCTTGGTCGCCTTCTCCCTGTACACATCACTGCATATTCACGCATTTGAATTAGTAAATGGAAAACTGAACCTTAACTATATAATCCCAAAGTTGAAAACCGATGTTAGCAGAGTCTGGAACATGCTGGGTTAGAAGCTCCCTGTTAAAGACATAATGCAAAGACGGCTGAAAAAAGAACATACATAAAACATGATTAGAGCACTTCTTTACGTAGAATAACAGAAGTAAACATAACATAAATGAAATGGAATTTGCTTTCATTAGTGACTTAACAAATGATTTGTTTTTATCAATGAGTTTTTAGACATTAGTTTTATGAAGCTTTCATTACAGATGCATATAGGCATAGGCAGAAAGTAGAAACGAATTCATACTCACATTCTAGAAAAAGGGCAACCCAGATTAATGGAAATCCAGATAAGTAAATTACATTTTAAAATCAGTTAGTTTTACATGCAGAGTAATGAACAAGGACTTACTTCGGCAGTTTCGCAAGTAGTTCGGATATCTTATGGACTAGGAAGTCCCTGTCTGAGATGTTTCCGAATAGGAAGCTGGTGTGGTGTGCCGTGGTGATGAGGATGCTCCCGGAGTCTCCCGAGGAGCTGCCAGTTCCACCAGAGTCCGCTCGCTCCACTTGATGGACATTGCGGAGCGGTATTATAAGACGGACTAGATTGCGGACCTAGGAAGGAATGGAAAACTATAAGATATCAATTGAATTTGATTTTATCCTATCCTACTTTAAGTGGGCTTGTGGTCTTATCGGTTCACAGGGCTTATTGTGAGTGTGTTTACGTTTCAACAAGTTTGAAACGTTACAGCGTTCGGCGCTCTGATTGGTTGGTTCATTAGAGCCTGCCAAACACGACGTAAAGTACACGTAAAGCAAACTCGTACTAAGGGCACTGATTGGTTTTCTCCAATGAACCAACCAATCAGAGCACCGACCACAGTAAAGTTCCGATTTCGAAAAATTAACCCTCAGAACTTAAGGCTGATACCTAACGAATAGGACAAAATAATCATCTCAAAATGAAATACGAATATTCCGTACATAAAATACCAAAATTGCTCAAAATCTAGATTCAATTAGATTGAAAACCGTTTAATATACCTATATATTATAAGAGTTTCCGACCAAGATAAGATTTGAATAAATTAAACGAGTAAAAACATTCAATATACAAGTAAACCGAGTTAAATATCACAACAAAGACTAAAAACAATAGTTATGTAAACAAGACTGACTCAGAACAGCAACGATAACGAACCTAGTACAATACAATACATAAGCTTACTATTTACACTTGAATCAATAATCCTTATTCCTTTAGCTTAAGGTCTAGATTTGCGCAACACTTGTGAAAGGAGATTTGAAGACCAATTAAATAATATTAATCCTTATTCCTTTAGTATAAGGTTTAGATTTGCGCAACACTTGTAAATGTGATTGAAAACCAATTTCATAATATTAATCCTTATTCCTTTAGTATAAGGTTTAGATTTGCGACACATATGAATGTTGAAGACTAATAATTGCATAATAGGTAATAATAATAACGTATGCAAATGTATTTAGTCTATCTATTATGCTAAAGGCTGAATGGAATTATCTGCTATTGTAAATGTGTAACTTCATAAACAAAGAAAGATATTCAGATTCCCTTGTTACCATGTCATCAAAAGATAAGTCTTTTTCTGCCACACTCAGAGACATTTGATAATTAATTAAACTTTTTCTTTAGTAACGAGTTTGTTCCGAAAACAATTTTTAAGGACTGAGTTAAGCTAAACCATTAAATGTCTCTGAGTGTGGCGGTTTGAATTATTTAATTCTAAGTATCCAGTCCTGTGGATTGCGAGCAAGGGCAACTCGCCGCCCGACCAGAACAAGACCCGTGCGTCGCGTACCACGCGCACCTCGAAGAGCCATCAGACCGACCGACAGATGGGTCCCAGTAGGGCTGATGCCGGATCCGGAGCTGCGGACTACCTAGCGGTTTTACCGGGGCTCCGGCTCGAAAGGCAGGAGTAGGAACGGGGTGGTTTTTAGTCAGTAAGAGTCTGACACATCCTATAGCCTCGCCCAAGGCGCCCTTTAGAAAAAATTTAATCCAGTCGGATTTTACACGATAAGAAATCTAACAAAGTATAATTTATGATTTTTTTCTATAAGATATGTGTATTTGTTATAGGCACCATAACCCGTATAGTGCAGCCGATAATGATCATTATAGTAAGTGGACTAGTCTCTGTGACCGTACACAACGACTATCAAATTACTGAACTCTAATTTTGTTAGTGATTTCTACTATTGGTTTTTTCCATATAAATCTTGCAAATAACCAAAGAAAATGATCCAATTTGTTGAATTTCATGCAGTCGTTGTGCAGTGTCCTTGCATTTATTTAGAAACATAATGATATAACAAGTTTCATTATTTTCTCGGAATTCATACAAATATTTTATTCACATAAACTAACCGTAAACACAGGTGCGCTGCACCGGCAAATTTTAAACATGGAAGTCATTAAAATCATGGTGGACATTAAACATTAAATAATTTTATATTGAAGGACAAAATAACAGTCCAAAAAGATTATTATTTCCTGTATTATACAACTAAACCGCTAAAAACTGATGCATATGGCAAATAATGACCTTACCGATATTTTTTAACAAAATTATGATCAAAGTATGTTATGCAAAAACCGTTACTTAAAGTAAATACAGATAAGATTTTATATCTTATCATATTTGACTTCTAAATGCATAATAAATAGAGTCAACGTCTGTTAAATGCCTAACGAAAGTATTATTACGAGTATTTGCAGTCGAGAAAAGCCAATAGTTATAAGACTTTTCCTGGTGTCTTGGCAATTTATAATCTTAGGACGGATTTTTAATGACATTTGACTGTTTAAGTACGGAACAATTGTCAAATATTAAACATTATTCCTCTTATAGAATTTAGTCGGCTCTTAGACAAATTCTCCTAATTTAAATCAGGTGCATCCTGAATATATTGCGTGCCAATAAAACAAAATATATATCTAACATTACATAATGATAAACACATCGTAATGGAAAATCAGAGCGTGCTAACAACAGTTTTGCGTTTATGTACTCATTGCATTCGCTAAATGCTTAGGATAACATGACGTCATGTGATGACGTTATAGAGAAGCTGAAAGGTGGTGGACTCTGTATGTTTGGACATGTAATGAGAAGGGATGAAGGAAATCAACATCATCAGCAACAGCCTATGAGAATCCACTGCTGGACGCCAAAGAGGTCTAACTCCTCTAGAAAAAGAGTGTTTTATCATAATCTCTACGCTTGATAAACCAACATTGAACAAATAAGGTACTGAATAAAATAAGGTACTGAATTTAAAATCGGAAGGAACACATCTGTGTTCCGGTTGGTGCGGTGGCTGAGCAACTGCTGCTGTACAACGTATAGCGGGTTCCATTCCCGCAAGGAGCAATTCCTTGTGTGATTCACGATGTGATGACGTCTGATGTTATACATAAGATATCATCATATTATGCCGATGCTAAGGAACCTGGGCTAAAAATATGAAGAAGTTTCAAGAAGACCATTGCTGACTTATCATAAAGAATCTTACACTAACTTTAGATACTTACCCGACTTTCAAAACAAATGAAGTTCTGCGAGAGATACAACCTTCCCCAATTATGTCTCTTATTATAAGGAGTCCACAAGGTACATTCCTCCGTGCCGTCCAATTTCTCGTTTTGTGGCAATCTGAACCTTAATGTGAAGAGGTTAGACTGCTTTCTTGCATCTAAGTCTCTTTTCAAGAAAGATGGCTTCTTCGGTACGTTTTTGCTGAGCTTCGTCAGAAGATCCTTGTCAATGTTGAAGGATCCTGACTTGTCGTCGATTAATCTGTAAAAATAAAGATTCATGATATTGAATCAAATGTTATATGTAAAAGTCGTAACAATTGGCGGACTTTGTCTCTGTCTGACCCCCATGCGAGACAGGCGTGGAGTTATGTATGTATGTTATATGATTGGATATCATAATAGAATAATTTAAAATCATCTTTTGTGCTGTTCCTTAATAGAAGCATGTGTGCATTTAGTATGCACTTAAATAAATCAGTTTCTATCCTTATACGTAAATCAAAATCTTCTAATGAAATAAAGAGAAGGAAATTTAAGTAGATTTATTATCTCACAATTTTATTAAAACTAGTTATTCCTTTCAAAACTGAGTTTGAAACATACCAATGCAACGTATGTACCTACCTATATTACATAACAAACAACGGGTCTACCTTTATTAGTAGAATTTTTTTGGTCATAATTTTATTTTGCATAACAACGCATGGCAGAAACTTCATTTCGCAGAAAATCATTTGGTATACCATCATTTGTAATACATTAAAAACGCATAATTTTGTAAGTCAGAATCATCTTTAGGCATAAATTGATACGCATAATAATTGAAAGGTAGAACCATCATATTGCAGAATGTTCACTGTCAGAATCATCTTTTGGCATAAATTTCATAACCATAATAATTAAAAAGTAGAACCATCATATCTCAGAATGTTCACAGTTAGAATCGTCTTTTGGCATACTTTTAATATCCATAATAATTGAAAGACTCATCTATCACGCAAGCATGCAGCATACAAGCAAGCATGCAGCATGCAAGCAAGCAAACAAGCATGCAAGCATGCAGCATGCAAGCAAGCATGCAAACAAGCAAGCAAGCAAGCAGCATGCAAGCAAGCAAGCAAGCAAGCAGCATGCAAGCAAGCATGCAGCATGCATGCAAGCAAGCAAGCAGCATGCAAGCATGCAGCAAGCAAACAGCATGCAAGCAAGCATGGTTTCTGTCACGGCTCCGGCGCTGCGGGGCTCCGGCGGCCCCACGCGCGCTAATCGTCGCAGACGGCTTTCGCTCACCACCGCAACTTCGGCTTGTTGGCCGGCTTCGCCGGCCAGCCTCAGCTGCGGCGGCTCGCTCATAGCCGCCTGCTCCTCAGCCCGCGGGCCGCCTGGCCCCTTCGCGCCTACGCGATTTTAAATTGCACTCTAGGGGTAGGACAAACAAGACTACGTGCAGTCGGTTTTGCAGCGATTCGGTCCTGTCACTTCACTAACTTTTATTCTACCATCTTCTTAATATGCCAAGTGAAATTATGCCAAACAATCGTCGCTCTAAATAAACGTTATGTGAAACAAAATTATGCAAAATTAAGCTTTGCCAAACGTAATTATGCGAAATAAAATTCTACCATCTTAAAAGTATGCCTTTGTAAATTCGGACATATAAACATTCGACAAAACAATAATTATATTAAATGATTTTTATGCCATATGTATATTCGTTTAAAGAAGATTCTGCCAAGTGTGTTATGCCAAACAAATTTCGGAGCATTAAAATTCTGCCAGATAGAGGGAACCCAACAAACAACAACAAATACCAATATGAACTAATCAATAACATTAAACTGCTGGAGTATCAGGTTATTGATAGCAGCTGACTGACAAACAGACGATCGGTTTTATTTACATCTTATCTATAAAATTCACGAACATTTTTGTTGGCATTTTACACTAATTATATCCACGCACACACACATGCACAATTTGTAAAATCAAGGACACAATAGACCCGGAGCTGCGGACAACGTAACAGGTTTGCGGGGCTCCGGCTCAAAAGTCAGTATGAGTCTGACTCTCCCTCTCGCCTCGCCCAAGGCGGGAGAAGTGGTTGAATGAGTTTCTCCTCTCAAAAATAAAGAACACAATGGACGTCATATTTTCATCATCATCCATTGACTTCTCTCGCCTTAGGCGAGGCGAGAGGGACTGTCAGACTCTTACTGATTAGAAACCACCCCGTTCCTTCTCCTGCTTTTTAAGCCGGAGCCCCGGTAACCCGCTAGGCAGTCCGCAGCTCCGACATTTGTCCTTTACATTGGCAGTATATAACATAACTGGTAGAAAATTAATGTGCCAGTTTAACTATAACCAGTAGGGTAAATATGTAGTTTTGTATGTTATGTCCCAGCTTAGCCCATCGGGGAATAACAGACGTAACTTTATGTAATATGCTGTTGCCCTGTGACCTACTGATAACCACTTTGATTCCGCAATAGTAACAACTACAATTAATAGATAATGCAAATACCTATACTATACATAACGGTGACAAAAATAATGTGAACTAGGAATGCTTTATGTTCCCAGATGGAGAAAAAGGATTATTAGCTATTTTCTTCGTTGATTTTAAATCATTCTATCCTACTAAACAATATGTACAGTAATTTTTGTGTTTATCGCAAACAGACACAGATGGGGCAAAAGACTTTGTTTTAAAACATAGACCTAAGGCTGATCCTAGGTACCATGTAGTACCTACAACATAATACACACGACATACATAAAGCAGGAGTGTAAATCACTTCAGCAAAGAGTAACTATTCAAACAGCTTATCTTAATCCAACTAGCAATGCATGACTACACATTGTAATGTGTCAGTACCAGTGCCTACTTAAAAGTACTACCTAATGCCAAGCACTTAGGCTTAATTAAGGTTAAATTCGTCCTCTATTTGCCCTTGAAGCTGAATGTCAAGTCTATTGCCCTCGCGGGGCTTGCGGCAAAGGTGGACTATTCAATACTCTCTTTGTATATACGAAAGTCGTTAGACTCGGAGTAAAATGAGCTTTATTGTGCATTGTTAGAGGTCAATTTTCATTGATTATTATAGTCTTATGTGTCACCGTCTCATCGTCTGGCGATAAATTACGTTCAGCACTAAATGGCTACTAATTTTATGCATAACATCACGTTTTTTACTTTGCCTAGCGGTTGGCTAAAGTGTGGCTATTTTTCGAGGCCTTTTCACTGTATTTTAGTATTTTTTTATGTTAATTAACTAGATGGCTAGACCAAATGGGATGATATGATGATGATTAAGTTTTATTATATGAACGTCCTTGCAAATGGCATGGCGTTACCTCCCGTGCATTGAATTGCTATTGCGGAAAACCAGACATTATGACGTAATTGATTCGCTATCGATGCACAATTTAATGATATATCGAGACCGAGAATATTGGCACAATTTATTAGATTGTATGTAGATGGTTAGATGATATCGATACCTAAATTGTAGTAGTTAGTAAGTTTTGTCTTGCGCGTTTGCAATGTCCCTGAATTGTTCTCATATGTACAAGTACAATTATTGATTGGATAAATGTATCAGAGCAATTGTAGAAAGAGTAACAAATGTAGTTTCTTGCTCGTCGTCGTACACTTTGAAACAAGCTTTATTGACGGTCAGACTGACAGACTATTATTTATATCTTTATTTGTTGGCTTTCAAAAATACTTTGACTTTTACTTTGATTGGCTTTAAGGATAAAATGCATTCTTAAACGCCGTCATGCCACTTAAATCAAAATAGTTATGCATTCGAATCACCTACCTACATACATTAATCTCATTCTTCATGCTAACTAATCAATTCAAAACCAAATAAAATATCAAACTTACTGTTTCATAGCAATATTAGCTAACTGCTGCATCAAAGCAAATGTTTCATTCTTCCTCAAGAACAATGTGAAATAATGTTCACCATCCCGGGTCACCACTTTAATGGAATCCGGGAATAGAAGACTGTTGGTTTTGGCTAACTCCGTGACATCTGCCCAACGGATCTTTATGGAGGTCTTCCGTCCAAATATGTAGGAGTAGAAACACATGTAGTGGACTGAGAGGTACATCCAACCTTGGCGAGGCATCTTTCCCTTCCAGTAACTGAAATAAATGAATATTTTTAGATTTTTTAATTTTAAGAGAGGCTTAAGAAACTATGGATAAAGTGACTAGTATAATAGTTACTAAAAAATAATAAAAGTTTTGAAAGTTTATTCAATGGCTGCTTAACCAATAAAACCAATTGGTGCCTTTGGTTTCCTTAAAAAAACATTCTATATCTACATTTGGACAGTCACTATTTGGTGACTTTTGTGTTTATAATATCAAAATGATGATGACAACACAAAAAAATGTAGTAATTATTTACATAGCATCACAGTATAATTGACCACAAAACATAAACCTGACAAGCATCATAAAATTTACTTTAGATTGTTTAGTCTTTGTCCGTAGCACTAAAATTCAATAATTGCATTGTGTGAATCACTTGTAAAACGGTTTGTTTGGCCAGCAGGGTAATCTTTCCGTCAAACTTTATTCGATTTTCAACCATATTATTTTGATATAAAGTCGGAAATCCAATGAAATATATTAACATACTGGCGTAGGTTGACTCGCTGATGGTACTATTATTTATAATTTATTGTGTTGTTAATTGTAGATGGTCTAAAGAAAAACAATAGAAGTATTACTTACCTACAAGAGTAATAGCAGACAAGTTTCTCATCTTTGGGCATGCGGAACCTTTCGTGGAACTCATAATCCACATTTTTGTATGTGACCGAGTCCTCATCTAAGAAAAAGAAAATTAATTTATCATTATTAGTATTTTATGCACTTGATATAATAATAATTGTTATTAAAACACTCACAGATTGTACTTAATTGTCTCCCACTAAATTGTCTAGACATTTTAAATAGAAAGAAAAGACTTCTCTTAGGAAAGCTACACTCTCTACTAGCTCTACTCTCTTAAGGAATGCTACACTAAATTCTTTTAGTACATTTAATGAACACTCAATTATTACAAGCAAGCAAAAATGGGGTCGCTATTAGTACTTTGAGTACATTAAATAAACAAACATCATTACCACAAATATGGTTTAAATATTTGCATGAACATCATATTTGGTAAATGATTAAATAATTATAGAAAATCGTGGAAGCAGTTGGAGATTGCCTTTGTCAAGTCGTGGTTTAAAGCTACATGTTGTATTTGGATACTATATAGAAGGCATAAAAACTTTTTTTTTATTCAATCATACACTACACTACACTTCGATCTTGGTCAAAAGGCTGATAAGAGAAAAACATAGAATCTCTTCCGTTTTTTAATTATGAAGAAAATTGTATTAAATAAAGTATGTAATATAAAAGGCATACCTTCAGTAAAAATCTCTTGCTCCGTAGCAAGAATAGAATTAATTTTGCAGCAGACAAACTCAGTCACTTCTTCCTCTGTATCAAATGAATGAAGAGTCGGGCATACATTGTCAAATAACCACTGCCAATCTTGTCTTATTTCTGGTTCAGTCAATGCTGTGGCTATTACTGCAACAAAGTAATAATAGTTAATTGGAGATCTGGCCAACAATAAACCAAACATTGGCAGCAAAGTCGGGAACCAATTTCATTTGTTAGCCATAAGACAAGACACATTGAACACAAGTCTACTGCTACTTCAACCTATAATACAGCTAACGGTCAGTATAAAACATTGGCAATCAATTTTAGCAGTGCCACAATAGTATCCCATTCATTTTCAGATACATGTCAAATTAATGATATTCCCAAAATTAACCCCTGATCTACATATTGCACCCGAAGGTGCAATATGTTGTGAGACTGGCCCATATATCTCTTACTGAAGTAAGACAAGGGCGGAAGTGCTAAAATTTTCGAAAATGAGTTAAATATGCTAAAGTGCCTATAAAAATCTATATTAACCTTAAAACTTCTGTCGCACTTCAGCCCTTGTCTTACTGAAGGTGCAATATTTGTTATTGCCAATGTCTCCTACAGTAGACAAAGAAAGTTAAAACAATATTGTATAGTGTAAACCAATAACCATAATGTCCTTGACATTGAATACTAATTGATGTATTATCTATAGATCTAAATATGAGCTCAAAAAATAATATTATTATGATACATTTGACACCTATATCAAAAATGTTTATGTAATTAGTATGAGTCATACTATCAAAAATCTATACTTGTAAGTAGACAAGTACTTGTTTGAACATGTTTTAAGGCTTATTTATATTCTTACGTTCAGTTGATATTCTAATACTATTCTAGTAAGACATTTTGTATCATTAAATCTAATTAGACTAAGAATCCAATTCTTGTTTTCTAAAATTCTAAACCATTGCCAACTAGATGTTTATTTTCACTGTAGATGTACTTATATTCTCTATATGCCTGACTTTTTGCCTTAGTTTTAACTTTCAATAACGAAATTAAATCCAATCATAATCCAACTGATTGAAGTTGGAATGATAAGAAATGTGTGGTGATTTTTTTTATTTCAAGGAAAATTTGAATGTATATAATAAGTGTGGATTACCATAATACACTTCTGAGTTTGGTGTCTGATGTAAAATTCTGTAGGGCGCTGGTTTTGTATCTCGAACGCTGTCTAAAGTACCCACAAGAAGCGAAGAGAATCCTTTCGATTTCCCGTGCCCTTTCCTCCTCTGCAGGACAAAGTACAAAGTCGTTTCGTCGGAATCCCTAAGGATAGGACAATAAGTATTACCACAATTTCACAATCAAGTTTATTGCTAATGATAAGCGGCCATCGTAAACATAATTACCAAAGCGCAGTTTTTATGAAAATTTCTTGAGGTTTAACCCACATAATGGCTATTTACTCAATACAGTCTATAATGAAAACACAACTTTTTTATAATCACAAAATCACAGTCATTGTGAATCCACAAATTATTTTTTGAAATTAAAAAATTCAATACGGACACACAACAACAAAATAATATTTTAGTTTGACAGTGACGTTGACACTGACATTTCAGCTTCGCTGATAAAAACCAAAAATTATGTCATTTTATTAAAAATTTTCTAGCTTCGATTATAGGCTTTTTGGTTTTTTTTATACTTAATAGGATGGCACTTGCCATTATAATAAGTAAAAGAGAATAACCACTGTTTTTTAAGTCTTTGTATAATAATTATGAAAATAATACTAGGATAGGATACTTAGCCGTCCGACAAAACAGGGGCTATATTTTTGGCTGGTTTTGCAGAAATATAGTAAACCTCACACACACACATTCATTAATTACAAACTGTTGAACCCACGGAATTTTATGTTCTGTCTGCGCTGCGTGAACAACACTTACCAGCCCACTAAATAAAAACAAAATATGTTATTTATAGCACTTAATCTGAATGGTTACTTATAGTGCTGACTGCGCGATTAGCGCAATGGCCGGGCTGAAGAACCTATCGTAGCCGGTTTGATTTCCAATTTAAACATAACACGCAAACAAAATTACAATGTTTTAAACGCACCCACATCGACACAGAAAAAAGATACAACCGACACAGAAATCACGTCACACGATAATTCAAATCGATATATCTTCGAAACTATTTGTTTCCGTAAGAAAATAAAAAAATACGTGTCTATTTTAAAATAATTTACAAGACGGGCATTATCGTAAGTGACCCGGTTGTGGCCACTTTAAGAATTTTGTCGACTTTGAGGCTTTCTTAATATATTATACTAGCTATAAATTAAATAGCTTTTGTTACCACGAACATATTTCTTGTAAAAAGTCATTTAACATGTATTAACCTTGCCTAAGAAAACCCATTTTTTAAAGAACGTCCAATAGAAAAATAACTCTATAAAAAAGAAAAAAAAAGGGAGTTTGTGCCATTTTTGGCCAGAATCGTGCCATTTCTGGCCACGGTCGTGTGCCAGTTCTGGCCATCAAAAAATACAATAAAAGTAATCAAAATTAATTTATTAAATTTGTCATTTTAGAAACAATGGTTTTCATTTAGTTTGGAAAATATGAAATATTATTACTTCACTTGAATTTAACTTACAAATAAAGAGATCAACATTTATATAACGTTGGTAAAAGTTGCAAAGTAAACTGACCTCCCCTTTGTGTGAAGGCAATTTATTGCATCTCTGAAAATGAAAAATATGTATTTGTTGATATGTAAAGTCAAGGAAAAATAATAAATAAATTACGATAAATGACTAGAAGTGGGGCGTCTATGTACAACGTGTGTTTTGGCCAGCCATGTGGCCAAAGATGGAGAAATTCATAATTTTGTCTCCATTAGTGGCCACCTTCTAATAACCTCACTTCAGAAACATATGGCGACAAAATACCTTTATTTCCACTTAGACAACATATTCTTGATGTAGTATTAACATAAACACCCAAACAATAAGCAAAGATTTAAAAAATAAAAACCAAATCCTCACCCGCTCGCCTTAGCCTTTTTGTTAAGATCTTAACAATTTCACCCTCAACTAACAAGAATGACTTGTTGCATCGAAGTAAAGTTTGACACATCAAAGCTGCCAACGGTATCAGTATCTACAATATTCAATATTTTAAATACTGTACATCACAGAGTAATTTATTTGTCCATGCCTTAGTTATAAATATTTGAAGGCCCAAATGGCCACAAAGGGGTCGGTGGCCACAACCGGGTCACTTGCCCTATAATAAAAATTAGTCATCTACCCTATCGCCACATCGTATGTCGCGGAATGCTGCTCATGAATATGAGCCTCTAGCATGGCTTGAAATTAGTTGAATTCCTTGCCAAACAGTTACGTAACCCTATAACATAATAATATTTTTTTATATATATATACAATAAATTTATTTTTAAGCAACACATTTCAATGATGTTCCTTCGCAGCGTTTTTCCTTTTAGTTTCGGCCCAACTTTTTTTATTTGATGCAGAATTCACCAATCTATGAATTTTAAAAAACGCAAAAAAACTTCCAAAAATTCCCACAGGCCAATACATCCAAATCCAATTATTTTTCATGTAGAAGAATACAGGATACTGAGCAATTTTCGCCGATAGAGTGTAGGGAAATTTCATATGTCGACCGGATTTTCTGAAAAAGAAAGTAAGTATAAGTCTTTTTATGCTGCCTTCTTTTCTTTGAGCACGCAGACAAATCTACGGCTCTTTAATAGGGACAGCTCTTTGATTATAAAATATTATATAATCAAAGAGACAGCTATACATTAAACATGGTAGCCATTAGCTATGACATTGTATAGTAGATATAAAAAAATTACCCGGCAATTATTCCAGCCTCACGACATTGTTTTTCAAGTAACTCGTAATATCGTTTTAGATTGCTTGGGTAAATCATTTTTATTTTTAGTTTACAGCTCTTCAAATAAAGGGTTTTAAACGCAGATAAAACAAGTCAAAAACATGTCAAAACTGATATTTGAAAAATATGTCATCAACCGTTCGTTGACGTAATGCAGGCTACACACCTTCAGTTTTTAAGTATTTTTAGGTGTTTGAACTTATGTCCAACTCCAAACACCTTACATCCATTTAAATAAAACTAAAGGATCTTTCAGTTTTTATCATCATGGCCTTCATAGACGATAATTTTATACTTCACGCTTACTATGACGAAATTGTGCAGTTTCGATTGACACACTCTCAGCTTTAAATGTACAATTACAGTCTGTAGATTTATCTATTCCAATTGGATCAGATTCAGTTAAACTGTACAGTTTAACTAATTATTCTATACAACTACTACAACTAGCGATGTCACTATATTACATACATTACATTGTAGCTTTAGAGCGCATTTAAAACTTAAAACTGAAGGTATATAGTCTGCATGACAATGACCATAGAATTTCTATTGAAAAATAAGTCTGTTCAGTTTGTTTCTAACACAATGCATTAGCGAAAATATACTTTAAAATTACAAAGTTTCATCCAGTTTTATTTTATTTGTTAGTTTTAATGTTCAGAAATAAAATTATATATTATACGTAATTCTTGATACATTTCTGAACGGAAATGTAACAGTCATAGTAACTGACCCCCCTCCCCGCTCCTCTATCTGATTTCTGTCCCCTTCAATTTGTGATTTGTAAAATTCTTCTGAATTGAAAAGGCAACGCTGACATAAACGGGATATAATTTATTATTAAACGTCTAAAAATTCAGTTGAAATGTGTGATAACGAAAAAGAAGAAGCAGCTAATCTGGTTTGTCAATCAATTTGTCTTTCATCCGTTGTAGAACCTAACATCGAGTGGACAATTTGTTTCAATCATTTACAATAGTTATTTTGTAACTAGAACATGTAATTTGTTTTAGAAAGAGGAATTTGAATGGGTCCTTCGCGAAGAGGTGCACGCGATATTACACCAGCTTCATACAGTATTGGTTGTAAGTACTAGCAAGTAGAAAACGACGATAATAAAATAATTGGATGTGGTTTTAATTCAGGATTTGCATTTTAGGAATGCGCTCACAGGTTTCCTGTGCCGTTGTATGGAAATGAGGGGCAGAAGCAAGACAAATTCATATTGACATCACAACCTGAACAACTAAAATGTATTGTGACACTTACAGGAGATAGTATATCCCATGCTGTAAGTATGAATCATTATTCAACATTAATATTAATATAATCAGCCTAAACTGTACTATTATCTGTCTGTAATTGACCATTACCTCATAAATGGCAATCATTAGAAATTATAATGATTACAACATTGTATTCTATTGCCAGGACATAAGTTTCAAAGTGTTACGGCAAATGCACACAATATGCCGTACATCAATCAACCAGGATGGGCCTTGGAAGCTCCAGCAGATACAGGATGCTGCAAATCATTTACAACAAGCAATTGGTTATATTGATAATGTGGATAAACATTATGTATTCAGGTATGTGTAAACAAATGGTTTTTTTTAGTGACTCATTTAAAATAAACATACATGTAGTCCAGACATCCAGAAAGATGTTTTGATTGAAAACTTTTTGCTTGGGTATCTGTGTGAAAAATCTTCTGCTTTATATTTTAATTGATTATATTTTATTATGGTTCATTTAATAATTATCAGTGTTTAATTGTATATACAGGTATAAGATATACAATACCATGTTCCATCCCATTATATTTATACAACAAAAAAAAAAATAGATATTTTTTTCAATCAACAAAGTTTCTTTATTTTGAACTAATTCAAGTCTTTATTAAATAGCTTATGTAAGAATAAGTGACCTATATTTCTATTTCTATATTTATAAAATATAGGTCATATTCACATCTCTATGTACCATTTAACTAAACTATAAAAGGAAATAGCTCTCGTAATGTACATTAAAACATCACATGAATACAGATGACCTCAATATACATCACAAAAGAGCTCAAGGTTGCATTATAAACATTTATTTCAGCTAAATAAGATATTGTTTACGAAGTCTAGAGTATTTGTTATGTTAATTTTGTTACTAGAATAACTCAGAAGTGTACAGTATTTAAATTACATAAGATCTGTGAGTTTAGTTCTTAGTGAGATTTGTTTGGTAAATTTTTCAGTTATATTGAGATGTAAAAGCGATATTGTAGTTAATTCAACCCATTAACCACCTTTGTCGAAAATATGCGACACATATTTCCGTGTCCCTGTCACTCATGCTGTATTGCTGTGACAGGGAACATACATAATTTTTTCGTTCTATACACACAATTGCTCCTCTTTATTTAGTGTAGATATAATTTTTTCGATTGGTAGCTGCACGCTAGGGGCACAGTAATTGATATTTAATTGGGTGCTTAAAGGGTTAATAATGAAAATCTGCAACTTTAATAGCATATTGAACAGATAATCTGAAAACATTGAAATGTGTCAAAGGCCTCATGCAGGAAATACCAAAAACAAACAGTTTTTTAGTTCTTATTCAGTTATCAAAAGTCATTCATAAATCATGATTTTGAATCCTATGACTAAGATTCTGATAGTGCACTTAATTTTATGGCCTGGTTACAAATTTACAACTTACAAACAATACTACCTATAGCTTATCTTTATCATGTTTATAATAAAACATATTTTTTATGTTTGTTGTCCATTTAACTAGGCTATTTCCTATTTGTATTAGCTTTTGACCTGTGTGTTAAAATCCAAGTTACGGACTACCTAGTTTACTGGGGCTCTGGCTCGAAAAGGAGGAGTAGGAATGGGGTGGTTTTTAGTCACAGTCTGACACTCCCTCTCGTCTCGACCAAGGCGGGAAAAGTTATTAGATGATTTGGCCCCTCAAAACAATTTAAAAAATAAATACGGAAAGAATATGTTGATTGAAAAGAAGTTTGATCTAGGTCAGATATTATTATATATATTATATCTCTGCCAACCCCGTGGAAGAAAATGGTCAGTGTTTCTCATAATTATTTTTTTGTATTACAGATCATCAGAAGAAGTGCTTCACATAATTCAATGTCTTATCGGTTCACTGCAACGAGCTCGGACTGCCTTAGTACTGCCCAAGAAAAAAGCAATCGATGAGCTTATGAAGAGTAGAAATATGGTAAATATTACTCTAGTTATAGTATAATTTGACATTGTAATACAATGAAATCATGTAGACCTTTTGTGTTGATAACTTCCCTAAGCAAAGGTCTGCATATGTCGGGTAAAACTCAAGTTGGTTAGTTAGAAACATACCTACTTTTAAATAATTTGAAATTTCTAATAAATAATTTTACCAGACCTACATAATTTAAAAGCGTTACGTAAAATGTATGTATGTATGTATATGTATGTACGTACAAAGAATTATTCCGTGCGGGATCGAACCCGCTACATGCGCGGCAGCCGGTTGCCCAGACACTGCTTACTTAGCTACTACTCCTTCGGGGATAAAAACTTATAAACAATATTATTTTCAGAAGGCATTATCTCCGAATCTACCAGAAGACTTAGCAATATCATTCTACATACAGTCGCACAAGCTTATATTCGTTGCGTACCAGCTGAGCTCCGTGCATGGTACAATGAGGATTGACTCATGTCAAGCAGATTGCGCCGTTCCTTGGCTAAGTGATGTATTGTTTATGTTAACGGCAGCACTTCATATGTGTCAACAACTTAAGGATAAGGTAAATTGAACCTTCTTTGTTTCGCAACTAGATTTATAGTACATAGTTACGTACTTGAGATTTGAAATCATTGGCTTTGTTTCAAAGTGGTGTTGATGATTTTATTGTTGTTGTTATTGAGTGATTAACAACTTTAGTTTCTGCCAGCGGCTTCGCCCGCAGACTCGTAGGATAAATGTAGCCGATTTATTTTTCTAGACCACAATAATTTCATCGCGACCCCCTTCAGTAGTTTTTGCGTGAAAGAGTAACCAATTGTTGGTTAATCTTTCACACTTTCGGTTTTATAATATTAGTAGGAAAAATCATCCAATCTTTTCTCGTCTGGAAGGAGTTTCAGACTCTTACTGACAAAAAACAACTCCGTTCCTACTCCTACTCTTTACCTATCTAGTTAGTCCGCAGCTTCGGATCAGGCATCAGCCCTACTGGACCCCATTTGTGGTAGTCTGATGACTTGATGAGTCCCGCGCGAAACGCGACGCGCACGCACTGTAAAAAAAGTAGAGCTTAGAATTAAAAACTCAGCTGTTATGAAAAATATTTATTAAAACCGTTCACATAACTCTATGACGTAAAAAGAAATTCCCTGTATGTCATGGAGTGATATTTTTTATCTATCAAAGATAAAATATTGTTTGAGCGATATTATGTAGTTCAAACACATTTTGATTAGTTGTTATTCCTGTATCTACATAGTTTACGTGAAACCTTATCAATGTTACCAATATATGGTAAATATTTGCTTTCCATAGACCTTCAGGTTGGCTTTAAACCTAAAACCTGGCCAAACTCTGTTATCACTAGGAAGAGAAAAATTACAATCAGTTTATCATTTTGACGTTAAAATGACACGCAAGTAACTGATAAAAATTCAGCGTCTCAGTTACAGCATTATTAATCAAATTACCAAATTGTGGATTAATACTAATTTTATTGATGTTTTTAAGATATCATATTATGATAAATTGCCTACTTATGTCATTTAATATATTTACCTTTCGCTCATTATATGGTAGCAATTACCTATATCAGTTCGTTTTATCAGTCGTCAAACTTGATAAGTAAATATGATTGTGTAGTGAATAAGTACTTGAAGAAATAATTAATTGTTTCCTAATAGCGAGTACGCAGATAATGTTCTTTAAAAGTAATGACGTCAGGAAATGAAAGCGTCAAGGAAAACCTTGAATAAAATAATGGCAACAATAAAAAAATGCTGAAACAAATTCGTTCTAATTACATGATTTTATAATTGTTGTAATTCATGAATAGTTTAAACAGATTTTTTTATGGTCTTAGCATTCTAAGCACTTTTTAGATTTGTCTCTATCTCTATGAATAAAGGAATAGCTATTCAATAACAGATTTTAAGATATTTTAGTTTTGTTCTATATAAGACTGTTGCATGCCAGGGTCGCGGGGAAATTGCTATATAGCAACAGAGACCCCGGCACGGCGCAGGAGTTCAAACGGGGTGGTATTTAGTCAGAAAGAGTCTGACACTCCCTCATACTTCTAGATGTCATTTGATGATTTTACACCTAACAAAAAAGACTGATTTATGCAGTAATATTAATTTTATTTCCTTTTCTTTCCAGCTCTGTGTCTTCTCCCAATACAAAGATTTTACAGTGGGATCAAGATCTGCCTCCATGGTATTCAACTAAATATTACCTACCGGGATGTTACCTAATTCTCAAAGTGTATGTAAGCATTACATAAATATACCTAGGTATGCGTAATATACAAACGATTGTATGTAAGTACTACATGTATTTATTTAGTTAAAGTTATTGAGTCCATTGTTGATATTCTTGTTGAGTATGATGTAAAATAATGTATAGAAATTAATGTTACAACTAACTATAGAATAACTAATCTTGGGTCTGCCATGAGTGTATATTTTGAGTAATAGCAAAGACGGAGGAAATATAAAAGTATTTTTTTTTTTAATTTATTTCAACTACTTACATTTATTTATGGACATTGATTAATATTTAAGGTTTATGTTGATTGTTATTATTAAGTTGGTAACATTTGTTGATGATTTATGTTAGATGTTTTAGAGAGCACAGTATAGCCATCTGGCGGATAACTGGAGAACTATTCATCAAGGTTCAATGACACTTGGTCCTTTTGGAACTATTGGAGGTAAAAACCTTGTGTTTCGTTTATTTTTTATTTCAGTTTAGTTTAGATGGCTCTAGTTAGACTAATGTACACAAAGCGTTGTAGGATACGACAAAGCAATAATATTTTCTACAGCCTAACAAATTAACGTATAAAATGTAAGTGCAAAGTTATAGTCGAATAGCCCTTGTGTACGATAATGGTATTTATGTCGTGGTTATAAGTCCCAATTCAGAATGAAGGTCCAAAGTTTGAATTATGATTGTATTATTTGATGTTTTTAGTTATGGAATGAGGCTTTTTAAGACGTTTCACCCTTTGAATGTGGTTTGAAAGTTGGTATGTAACTGTTACTATTAAAAATATAATCATTTTGCCTGATGTTGCCTAAATATGTAATCAAATACAATTTTGACTGTTTAATATTGTCTTCAATTTGTAATAAATACATTAAAAGGGTGTTTAACGAAATGCATAATCCAGCAAATGATTTAATTAGTTATTTATTTGTATATTAATTAATAGATCTGAATGTATGTTTAAAGGAATTATAAATTGTATAAACTTGAAGCCGTAGCTTCTACTATTTGTCTGTATTGCCATATTTAAATGAAAACATAAACGAATGTAATAATGAAGCATATAAATTAATGTATGGAATTATATTCATATACCTATTAAGAAAAATGTCCGTCAATATAAAAAAAAACTACTATAATCTTGCTGTCCAAAAGTTTTTTTTTATTGTTTAAATATAGAACATTGTCACGAAAATGCGTCGAACAGAAACATAACATTAAAAAAGTGTTGCCAAAGTGTCATTTCAAATTTCTACTTTTCATTTTTAAATCTTTTACAGAATGTTATTCTCTCTTTAAATGCTTCTGCTTTTAATATATCCAAAAATCAAACTTGAAACACTTCAGAGCTATGTCACAGTCAATTAAAAAGTGTCCCTAAAGAACACAAAATGATAAAAAATCTTCAATTTCTTGTAAGAATGTGATAGTAAATACATCCTTGTGTAAGAGGTAGATAAGGAAAGGTTTTGCTTGACAAAAATATAATTAAAAGTCACAAGTCGGAATTGTTTGTCCCTGTCTCCGATTTTCAACCTTAATTCATTTGAAATAAAGTTAAAAATCGATCGAAATTTCTGACTTAGCACCAATTTTGGCATTATCGGGAAGTATCAACTATCTAATGTGAATAGAACAGCTAATAATATTTCCAATCACTCGGGATGTCTATAAATATTCTAGTCTAAGCCCTTTGACGATCACATTTCGCAAAATAAATGTTATTCATTTGAGAAGTGCAACATTAATATATTTAAACGTAAATAATAATCATTTACCAGTGTTTTCATTGTATTAAACTTAATCTAATCGCCGTACTCAGAGTCATTAAATGGTTATTTACCCGTGTCCTTCCTTAGCAATCGGAATAAAATCGTTACTAAGGAATAGTTTAGGTAATCATTAAATGTCTCTGAGTGTCAACGTTTCGCACATTTTTGAGTTCAATAAATATTATTATGAGTTTATTTCAAAAGAATGTTAGAAGCTCGTCATAATGCGAGTGAGTAATTTAAAATTGGGAAGCATCGAAACAAATACGATTTTTAATAGGACTGCGAGGTTGTAAAGTATAAATAAATTGGCAAAGGAATTGGCAATTATTGTAAAACTGTATTTTTCTGCACATATTATTAATAAATTTGATAAGTAATAAATAAAATTGTTAACGCACTTTCTGGATATTCGCTACTATATAAGTCTTGAAATTAACTATTATTATGGTTATATTTTATTTATATTTAGACTGCACTCACTGTGGTCACAACTGCCTATATTAAAAATTCATTCCTTCAGAATTTTGGACGCGAAAACAGTTACACAACTTGAGAAGATTGTCTCTTCTCCTGTGTAAAGTACCATCATGTTCAAATAATTAATTTGACATGTTTGACAATAAAATTATTGTACTAGTATTATTAGATAGTCTCAAGGCTATTTTATCTATATCTACTGTGTAAACAGTTCATATGATTGTGTTGTATTTCAATAAATCAAAATGCTGTTATGCACATCTTGTTTCTTTACTTAACCCTGTAGGTGCCTTTTTGTATTGGACAAGCCCTAACGAGTGGATCAGCTAGGCTATTCTGTACAGCGACAATACGATCGAACTTAATTCGAATGCTTCGAAATGACAATTGCGTAAGTAATATAATCAGTGCCGCCCATGGTAACACCATAGGATGGTAACAAGTGATGGATCGTTTGTAATATGGTACCTATAAGTAGACAAAGTAAAATTGGAACGGTTTTGATCTGAATACAGAGCGCAATAAAATAATAATAGATTTAAATTTCGGGAAACCGATTAACTGACCTACAAATAAGGGTCTTGATAACTTCTGTTATCAATTGTATGGGACCACTATTTATTAATCGGTTACGCTAATTACGTTATTATTGGGGTCGAGGTTATCGTAACAATTGAATTATGACGTCATAGACTAGTTGAAAGTTTGATATTAAAATGCCTTCACAATTTCAAACCCTGAGTATAACCTATAGCGAAGATGGAGGTTTGACCCTAAGTAAGTAAGTACTAACTCAATAATCTGCCCGATTGCGAACACCACATCAATACCTTTGCTGATCAAAGAAATAGAAACTGGATCGAATCAACAAGGATTGATTTTTTGTTTAACACGTTAAACGCCATGGGGGACACCAGGTGACCGACGTTAGCGGAGGATTTACCTTCAACAGTTTTCTATTGGCAGTCAAAGACTTAATATAACGCAATTTTTTATGATACAGTATTTATAAAAATAAATCCCTATAATTAATGAAAATCAATTCGTTAGTTTTTCATTTTCATTAATCGTTATTTCTCGAGAATGATGCTTGAAACGAAATGTGCATCACAAGGAATTTTGACAGATGACTAATGATAGATTATGTCAGATTTACAAAAATAAATCGTCAAGAGTTGAGGCGTTGAAGTTTGTTTTCACTTTTATTTTGTTATTATATTGTAAATTGTAGTTGTTTTATATAAAATTCAAACATGGTTATTAGAATTTTCAGTTGGTTCGGTCTAGTTACTGTTATTATCAATGGATTGTTTGGTTTTGGGTGGTATTTAACGTTTCTTGCGTTCATCGTCTCATTTCTGGCTGGGTAAGTTGATAAGAATGTGTAATTTCTTGTTAAAAAAATAATATTATTGTTGGGACGTTGTTTGTTATGATTATATGGTCTATACTTTTATCGGTGAGTGCTATATTAGCTCTGGAAAATAGATAATAAGTGTTGAAAGTTGATGTATGTAGCATATTCTTCTCAGAAGTTATATTCAGCGAAATTTGACAGGAAATTTAACACGGTCTCAATTTTAAGTAGCAAAGCCACGTTAATAGTTATTTCTGCACTATTATCTTTATAATGAGCATGAATTTTACTTCTATAAACATTGGAACAAGTTCTATTGCACATATTTTTTATTTTCAGGATTGTAACAGTTCTTTACTTCACATATGACAGCAAAAGTATATTCTCAGTTGATTTAGATTGTTTGGATGACCCATTGCAACAGACAAACTTTTCTATTCAAGTACCAAAGGTATAGTAGAGTCATTAATTTATATATCTATAAAAACAGTTTGTGTTTTAAGTGAATAATATTTTACTTTATAAAATTTTGACACAGAATAACTTTTTAAGTGAATTACTGAGTTAATTCATTAATTAAAAGTGTGTGTATTTTAAAAGTATTATGTAAATTAAAAGAAAAATAAAATACTTTCACAGGTGCTAGAGTTATTTAAAAAAGAAACTCCTTTGCCAAAATTCGACAACAGAATCACGGGTAGTGAGACCGTGGATTCGTTCCTTAATGAGATTTTAACGATAATCATCAACGATTATGTGTGTCCGTGGTATGAGATACTGACAAATGACGAGGAACTTACGAACCATTCCATAAAACGATTGGTGCTGGCTGCTGGTGCTAACGTAGCTAATAGGTGACTATATTAATAAATATGCTTTTTATTTTTGTACTAAAATTAAATACTAATATATAATCTGCCTAATATATCTCTTCAATAGAGATGAGAGATGTATTTTCAATTTTTCATATTAATTTCTGTTATTTACTAATTATATTAAGTTGCAAATCATTATAGTTTATTCATTGGATTTCTTATAAAATGTAAAGTACTTAGAATTAGTGGATTCATAGTGTACCAAACACTTATAATTACATCACAACAAATGTAAATTAGTAACTAATAATATGCTACTTATTTTTAACTTTATCAAAATGTAAACAGATAACATAGTGCTGTTTGCCATTTACTGTTTATGATGATTTTAAGAGGTGGATGATAAACAGAGAAAGAAAATGTTGCCAACCAATTTTCAATTTTAGGATAAACTGAACAAAAAAATAAATGTTATGTTCTCAAATACCAAGAGCTTTTTTTTACAATCTTACGCCTTTTATTCCCAAAGGAGTAAGCAGAGGTGCACATTACAGCAATAATATTATAATTAATAACAATACCAACAGTTTATAGTAATAAGCAGGGATTTATTATTTATAGTAGCGTCTAGCTATTGCAAACTTGTATCTAAAATACTATTTAATTCCAGAGTGAAATGTGTGGATTGGATCCACTTACTGTCCACCCGTTTTCCAGAAGAGTTGACAACACATTTGAAACTGTTTAAACAGTCCAGAGTGAGGTTGAAACATGTAGATTTGATGACTGCTAAAGATGTGTCCAACGGTACTTCTAGACCGAGCCCCAAGAAACAAGATGATAGGAAAACTCATAGACGAAATAAAAGTGATACTGACTTGTCATGGCCTCCAGGTATATTATTTAATGAATTTGCTATTATTTTAACTCTTAACTCTATGCCTGAAGGAAATAATAATGCCATATTAAATTACTATATGCTATTGTTGTTATCAGCTAACAGAACTCTTTGTGTGATTAAAAAAATAAAGTAATGTGTGGATTCCATACTTTCCTTGCATTTTCTATGCTATCATATTTAATGGCTTATGTTATTAGCCGGTAAACGAGCAGACGGATTATCTGATGGTAAGCAATCGCCGCCCCTCATGGATACCCGAAATACTAGAGGTGTTGTAAGTGCATTTGCCGGCCTTTTGGGTGTTAGACATTTAAGGGTTTTTATGTAATCGGGGATTGGGAAAATTCAATTATCCCAATTGAGCCTCCGGTAACCTTGCTCACACAACGCAAGCGTTGTTTCACGTCGGTTTTCTGTGAGGGCGTGGTATCGCTTCCGTGGAGCCGGCCCATTCGTGCCGAAGCATGGCTCTCCCACACTTATTATATTTAAAGATGTTAATGGTAAAGTAAAGTTCAATAATTACTGGTGTTGTTACTGTATTCACAGATGCACAAACATTTGGAAAGTCGAAGTTTTACGACAGTTCAGAGAACATAAGCGGGAAGACCCTGAAGGATATATTTTTTGAACTAGAATGTTCTATAGAGAACAGACAGTTGTGTCGTGATATTTATTGTATGGACTCCGAAAAGGAATATGGTAAGGATTGCTCAAAGTGAAAGTCAAATCATTTATTCCAATTAAACCGTAAATAGGTACTTTTGAAATGTCAACAAATAAAGAAATAAATAATATTCTGTCAGTCTGTCCATCAGTGAAGCTAGGTGCTCGGTTCAAAGTGTAGCTTCGAATGAAGAAAAACGAGGAAGAAACTATTCGTTACTCTTTAAAAAAATACATGTTTACAATTTCTCTGATACATTTTTCTAATCAATAATTGTACAGGACAGTGCTGAGTGCTGAAATATTGGTTATTACAAGATTAATAATTTATGTCTGTAATTGAGTGCCTCATTGGTTCAGTGGGCACTGAATGAAACGCCCCCTTTTCTTATATAATATCAATGTTTCAATCTAGTACTTATTACCACAAAGAAATTCTGTATCAAAAACCGAATGATTCAATGAATAATTTGTAACTAGAGCGAGACTTTTATTTTTTGTAATTATTGTTGGGAATTTCCAACTTTGCTCTAAGAAATCAGTTACAAATATCAACAAAAAAGTCAAAAGTACAAACTTTATAGTTACATATAAGATACTACTCTAGTAGTTTGTTGCAAGTAAGCACGACTTTCATTAGAATATAAACTTTAATACCACTAACCTATACTTCATTTTCCTATAGAGTTACTATGCGAAGTGTCCGAAGCTGTTCTATACTTGGTCGCGCCTGAAGAAGCGTGGCGGTGTCACGCATTGAAACTGATTCTGATTGAGTTACTGTCGGCTGTTGTACTGCGACCTATGATCAATTTGTTGAGTGACCCTGATAATATCAACAGGACTATTTTACGAAGTGTAAGTATTTTGCTATAGTATTTATTATCATGTTAATTGTAGTGTGTAACTTACGTACTATAAAGATTGATTAGACTTATTGTAAAAAAAAAAATACATGACAAGGGTCCGTGGAAAATTAACATAAATAAAATAAAAAAAATATGTCGTGTTTGACGATAGTTAATTATGACTATGGGCCCCAGGCGTAGCTCGAAACTAGTCAAGTTATCTCGTCAAACAGTTAAGGGGGTTAGCTGTATTTCATATGTATCACGAGAATTATAATAAAAACAATAAGTGTATTTTAATCAAACGATGTTCCGTCAATGCGAATGTATTGGTATTTTATCTGTTAACAGTGTTGTCGAGATTCCTGCCTACCCTCGGAGTTGTTCCTGGTCGTAATCAGGTGCTGCACTGACGCTGAAGAATTGGATGCCACTGTAGAACTCGTACAAAAAGATATACAGAAATTAGTGAGTTCGTGGTCACATATTATTTTATTGATTGTAATTGTAATGACTAATTTGCGCTGACATATTGTTAAAATCGAGTCTCTCTGCAGTATACTGCAAGAGTTTACAAAATTATGTTGCATGAAAATATGCACATATTATCATACGCTTTGGTGCAAAATAATGTAAACTGAAGTTTGTTAGGAAATGTAATACAAAAATAAATTAAAGTAACTAAAACGACCTAAAATTCTAGACTGAAACTCATGTTTTAGTATAAACATAATTTCAATCTAAATAAATAAGTACAAGACCTAAAATGCACTCAAAATCCCATTTCCAGCATTCCAGAGACAGTGCAGGCGAATGGGAACTACAGGACAGACAGAAGCTTTCATCCCTCCAATACTTAAGCAGGATAATCCAAGCCAGAAGGGCTACCTTAGGACCACAAGAAGGTCTATCACACACTACTACTCCTGACAAAGTTTCAGAAGAAGTTGCGAGGTCACTAAAGTTCTTAAGAGCAAGCACTGCTTGGAGATCGAATGCACAATATTTATTGGAGATTGAGTTGAATGAGGCTGGTAAGATTTCATTTTAACGTCATATTTATTTTTGTATTATAGCTATTGTGAGAAATATTATAATTTACTCAACTAAATGTTTGATGAGGTAACTCGACTAGTTTCCAGCGGCGCCAGGGGCCCATAGCCTAGAGTAAATCTAGAATTGCAACCTTGTAAAAAGTGTAAAATATGGGCATAATTGCAGATTCAACCCTAATTATTAAAAATAACTGGCTACTTTCACCCAAACAACTAACCAACCATTTTTTTTATAAAATACGTGTCTAATATTATATCATACACTGTCATCATCCCCATTATATTTTCAGACGCACCCCACACTTCGAAAGCAGTGCTAGACAACTTAAGATCATCAGCATTAGAGCTCTGCGACTTATACTTGGCACCGAACAGGCCGACCGTGATGGGTATACCGGAGAACTGCTACGGCGAGCTGGTCAGGAAGATCACTACCGAAGGCGAGGAGTTCACCAACAATCCTGTCAACTGCTTCGATGAGATCCAGAAGTGTGTTTGTGATGCTTTAGAGGTTAGTCAGTTATTTGGAACTGTATTATTAAGGTAATGACCTGTGCCGCGTGTGCTTTTTGGAAAATAGACTCTATTGGCTTGGGGTTATGGTTTGATTTACAATGGACATTATAAAAATTGTATGTGTGATCTTTTAAATACTTAAATTGTTAATCAAAAATGAATTTACGGATTAGTTAATAGAGTTGGTGTTTGTTTGGTTTGGGGTTATGGTTTGATTTACAATGATATTGAAATATTTTATGAGTCGTCTTTTAAATACTTAAATTGTTAATCAAAAATGAATTTACGGATTAGTTAATAGAGTTGGTATTTGTTCAAAGGAACAAAATTGTACATTATCAGAAAAGTAGCTTCCAAGTTTTGTCGATCTTTCAAACTAAAGGTTACTTTCATTAGTTAAAAGCATTTATTGTTTCCAGGACGATCCATCATGGCAGAGCGATTATATGATGGACAGCGAAGATAGTTCTGATAAAAGCAGGTAATTTATACACCACGAATTACCTAAAAATCGCAGTTTACTCACGTAAATTAAACGGAGAAAAACTAGTAGTTTCGAGTCACAGAGGGACTCTTTATCATCAGCACCATGCGTAGACGCGGCGCCGTCTCTCAGCCTACCGACGTCGCGACGTAAATAGGCCGTGATTTTTAGTTAATTTAGTATGTCTTACGATAGTTATTATAAAAATATACTACGAATACGTAAATCCATTTAAGTTAACCAAAATGAAATAAAACCAACATAAATTGTTACAGCGAAATAAAAAAGGACGAGAAACCAGACAAGAAATACAGCGGTAAGTTTCTAACCAAACATTATATAAACAAAAATTACTAAATATCTAACTCATTTCTCCCCGACTTATGAACCCAAAAAATGCGCAGACAAATGCAAGAAAATTATGAAGTCATGTTTGAATCAGTTGCCTAAGTTGTTCGCCAAATCGAAGTACAAGTTTGACCTGCCGAACAAGTCCTCAACGTTCCCTCGCTCCCTCACGCGAAGAGTACCAAGTAACAAGAACCACACACTACCTAAATGCAATGCGTTTGGTATTACATTTCAAAGTGAAGTTATAGACCCTCCTTTACACATTTTTTCTTACATTGTTCTCAATTGCAAACGGTTTTAGTATTGAAAATTGTGTTGAGGAATGTTGTTCGAATATCGACTTTGTTTGCGAAGTTGTAAGGTTGATTTTTGAATGATTTGTTTTGATGTGAGTTGGTTTTAAAATAACTTTAACTACATATATGACTGACAGCTCACTTCCAACACATTTCATATTGCATATGGACGATGCCAACCAATTACCATCGGGTGATCTGTCTAATCAAAAATTTATATTTAAAGTTACTTTCAAAAGCAGCACACTTTAAATCACATTCGAAAATCAACTTTATCGACACAAAAATAAAGTTAATTTTTAATCAAACACGTTCTTCAATGCAGGTCTTTCATACTGATATTCGTTTGCAATTAAGTACGAATGAGAGAAAAAATACCCCGTAGTTGTATGCAGTAGATCCTTGCATTGGCAACATGATACATTGCTAGCTAGTTACCTTTTCCTACATTTCTTCTTCTTACTTCTTTTTCGGTTCACTCTGTTCTACGTTCTGTTGTGAGCGAAGTTCCCTAGTTTATGAGTGGTTGCAATATTTAATAGAACTTTTGTATAAATACAATAGGATTTTCTCCGATGTCGTGTCATTACACCCAGACCCGAAACAACAATTTCTGTTGCGCGACAGCCGGTTGCGCAGCCACCGCGCTAACCGTGCAGTCAAATCTAATCTATAAATGAAATAATCTCCCACAGGAAAAGTGATTTAAATTAATTATTTTACGATTGAATTTATTCATCTTGTTACATTTATCTAAAGGTGGCCAATCTTGAGATTGCCGAAGCCTTCGTCTTATTCTATTGGCCTAAGGGATGCTCTTATTCCTTAAGGGATGGCCCTAAGAGCCTTCAGATACTGTGATTCAATATATAAGAAATACCTATTTTGGGATTCCTATCCACTTAAGACACATATGTAAGAATTTTTATTATAATAGTTTGATAGTCTACATAGGATATTATTAATAAATATCGACACAACCAATCCACAAATCCCCCTAACCCAACACTTCCCTTGCAACAGAACTTCTTTCTAAACTTTATAGAGATTATGTGATAGTGTAGTTTCTACAGATTATATATTCTGTTACGCACGG
Source organism: Spodoptera frugiperda (assembly GCF_023101765.2). Taxonomy (NCBI): domain Eukaryota; kingdom Metazoa; phylum Arthropoda; class Insecta; order Lepidoptera; family Noctuidae; genus Spodoptera; species Spodoptera frugiperda. The sequence goes on along the minus strand of NC_064234.1, from coordinate 9,797,188 downwards.
TCTATGTGTGCGTAGTGTTAGATATATATGTGTAGACGTCGTACTGTACGTTTGTACGTTTTCAGGCGATGTACTACCTGTACCGGGAACGAGACATAACAGGTCAAGATCTGATATTGTTGGCAATTTGGCGCAGAGGATGATGATTAATGAGGGTGCTGGTAAAGTATTAGTATTATTATTTGTATTTTTGACAGTATAGGATGGTAGAATAGATGATAATGACTTGTTCGTCAACTGGCGAGTGTCAAACTCGCGTGTTCATCAATAGCGCAGGTTTCTTTTAATTTTGCAGTTATATTAGACCATAATAACCACTCGCGAGTTTGAAACTTGCCAGTTGACGTACAAGTCATAATTATATGGCGGCAAACGGGCAGAAGCCCGCAAGTGGAAACCCGCAACACCAAAGGAGATGCCATAAGTGCGTTTTCTGCCTTCTGGGAGGTTTTTATCTCCGCCTCCACTAATCTTACTCAAATAGTAAACAACACAAGCATTGTTTTACACCCACATTTTTGTGAAGGACGTAATGACATAACGGTAGAATGTATTGTTTAATGCAATACAAGGAGGACTGACCAGGACCATTAAAGGCCCATAGTCCAGTAATGGCCTGTAGTTGTTGTTGTAATACTTGTTTCTGTGTTTCAGGTCCATCTAATTTGTCATCAGCAAACAGTAGCAACCTTTCTCTTTCTCACTCCGAAATAAGTAGAAACGCCAAAAACTTAATGTCGCCATTGTCAGCGTGTATTATTGAAACTGGTAAGTCTAGTAATTACTTATTTACATCAACACTAACATATACAGCAGAAGAATTTGTTTGTTTGTTTTAACGCGCTAATCTTCGGAAGTACTGGTCTGATATGAAAAAATCTTTTTGCGTGGGATAGTCCATTTATTGAAGAAGCAAACTAACTCTTGAGCTTAAGTTTTCTTTAGCTTTATTTTCTCAGATAATATTTTTTATTTAACATCTCTCTTTATTAACTAATTTAACTAAAAATCACGGTTTACTCACGTAAATTAATGGAGAAAAGCTCTACTAATTTCGAGTCACAGAGGGACTCTTCATCATGAGCAGCGTGCGCAGACGCGGCGACGTCGCGCAGTTTACTGCTAACTACTACTACTAACATCTCATTTCTCATTTCATAACTTCTCATTTTAACATGTTTTATTCTAATATCTGCGTATGTTCCTCTTTCAGCTCTAGTACAGGACAAAGGACGTGCTTTCGGCATATACGCCATAGCAGTGACCAGGCTATCAGATAACGAAGTGTGGCACATATACAGAAGATACAGCGATTTCTATGATCTACACTCTTCTATTAAAGATAAGGTATGAATTTGTTCCATAAACCCAAATTCTTATAACTAAAAAGTCACAGTGAAGTCTTAGGCCGCAAACGCACAGGCAGGTGGCTTGCTTAGCGCCTAGTGTCTAGCGCGTCACCTAGCGAGTAGCCCAGTAAAACGAACTACGACGAACGTTCTAAAATGAACGCGACCGGCTGCACTGCACGCCAAGCGACTAGCTAGGCGCTAAGTAAGCAAGCCACCTGCCTGTGCGTTCGCGGCCTTAATAAAATTGTTCGATACGGGAATCCAACCGATCCCCCTTACTCGGCAATCTTATTGTTTGAGTAAGAAAGCATACATTAAAATTTAAGCTCTAATACCAAGGAAATTAATTATATTATTAAACTGTGTGATTTTCTCAAGTAATCTGTTTCGGATTTGTTTCGTTTATTTATAATCCTTAACCACTCGTATCATTATGAGCCCCTGTCTGGCTTGAAAGTAATCGAGCTACCTCGAATATTGTATATTAGTAAGCTGTATCGTATATTTTAATTAGTACTACATTACCTATTATACAATAACAAAATTAATAACAATCAAATTCCATTCACAGTGGCCGGAATTAAGCAGCCTCCCATTCCCGGGAAAGAAAACGTTTCAGAATACATCTCGTACGGTTTTGGAAAGTCGGAAACGCATGTTAAATACTTACTTACAAACTTTGGCTAGTTTGGCCAGAGACGCCAAATATATGACGTTGTTGTCTCCCGACTATTTAGGAGGGTTCCTTAGTCCGGAAAATCAGACTGAGAAACATAGTAATACGGTAAGTTCTGTATTTTGTATTATAAAAGTCTAATGAGGGTCTTACATCTAGTCTCGAAACCTAGTCTGAGTTTGTTTTGCCTTACAACACATTTATGATGTTTGGCACCCTGATTGGTCAGCTCCAAGTTAACTAACCAATTAGAGGGCCAATAATGTAAAAAGAAACTCGCATTATGCACTCAGTTGGCATCTATAAGGTACTTAGCTCTTAATACATTGTATTTAGGTACATAATATGTACTTAACTTACATAATATGTAACTTATAAGTTATTTATTGAACATGTTAAGTATAATATAGTTTGTGAAACGTCTGGCTGATACGCTTCTTTTGGATGTCATTTTAGTAATTAATGAACTGCTTACACAGTGCGAACAGCTTACGTGATAGTTGGCATTCTCTTGACTTGCAACAAAATAATCTTACCTTTTTTATTGGATATTCCTAGCTCTTGCCCTTTCTTACTTTCCAAGATGCTTGACGGTCCGGTCTTTAGAGTAATTTGAAAGTCAGAAGATGGTAATACACAAATGAAATAATGCTGGTTCGCACTGTGTAATCAGGGTTCTTAGTACGAGTTTCCTTTACATCCAACGAGAACGCGTTCGACACTCTGATTGGTTGGTTCATTCGAGTCGGCCAATCAGAGCGCCGCACGCTCTCGTTTCAATCTCGTTGAACATAAAGCAAATTCGTACTAAGGGTACTGGCTACAGGCTGTGAGATCTCGGCTTGGCCTTCCTTTTATATTTCAATGCGCATGGCCTTATTTGTAACACTCTATTAATAGTTTTTATTTGAAAATTAATTATTGTTATGACGTCTGCAGATTGATGCTCTCCTAGTGAATTCTTTAAGAGCCGGCATGAGAACGTTGAAGAACATGCCCGATCAGTTCGCTAACACCGTCGATGGAGTTATGGATGGTAAGTTGTTCATTATTTACACGACATAACATTAACCCTTGGTTACGACGGAGCGCAGATCTACGCGAGACACAATGTGTTTTCTCTTGCATCTCATATGAGAGCAGCGGCAGACTAGAGGTTAAGCCTAGACGAGAAATGTAACAACGACACGCCTTTTATCCCCGAGGGGGTAGACAGACACTATCCACCATTTGTTATAAGTCCCATGTAACAGGGTGTGAAATGGAACCACTTTTTAATAGCCTTGAAGTTTGGCGTATGCGTTCGTTTTTGAGAATTGAGAATATATAATTGAACCTGTATAAGCAAAAGTGCTAACCTCTATTTAAACAGCCATCCTCCATTTATTTAGCCTTATAATATTATTTATATTATGAGCAAATTTAACCATCCGTTTGTTTACAGGTATTTCTAAAGTATTCCAAGGGAAGAGCGAAGAAAACTATTACGATGGTTTTAAAAGTGGGAATTCGTCTGACGGACAAGAGGTAAGAAGTTTTTTATGGTATAAGCAGGTAAACAAGCAGACAGATCACCCGATGGTAAGCCATCGCCGTCGCCCATGGACCCCCAAAACACCAGAGGCGTTACAAGTGCGTTGCCGGCCTTTTGGGGGTTAGGAATTTAAGAGTTGTTGGGGAATCGGGGTTTGGAAAGGGGGTAATTGGGCCTTTCTTCGACAATGAGGTGGTTTGATCGATTTTTCAATTATAATTTTAAGTCATCATTGTTTATTTATTCCGGTTTTTATTTATTCACAGGAAAACGACGAGAGTGTGGCTCTGAAACTGTTTGAAGAAGTATTAGGTATAAGAGGTTTATGGTTGAGAAGACGTCTGCTTGCTCCCATCAGGACATTGATTGCAGATAGAGTTAATAAGTACGTATTTAATATTTTTTTTATTTATTTATCATTTTTGTGGTATTTGTAATTTCTTTATATCACATATAACTGCTATTTTAACGTAGGAGAAGTAATGAGGTTAAGTGTCTAAAATATTTTATTTACTCGGATAGTTTTGCTATTAGCAGTACTTACCTAATCATTATTTCCACAGAAAGGTGCTAGAATTCGTGTCGTCTTTAACGTCACCCCGCAACGTCGTTCAATATTTGAAGACATTCAAGTAAGTGTTTTACAATTAATTGTGCATTGTTTTCTGTGCTTCTTATTTGGTATAACTATCCCTACTCTTCCTACAAGCGTGGTAAGAGCCAGAGCCAACCAAGGGACTAAACATTTCACAGAGATTGGGCATGGATTGATAGCAGCACTTTTAAATAACATCTTTGATCGTTAACTGTGATGGGTTGGTTTATTTAAGTTGGTCAATCAGAGCGCTGAACGCGGTCTCGGTTCGATTACTTTAAAAGTAAAGCAATCTCGTACTAAAAGTACTGGTTGAGGAAATTATGGCTCATAGTCCAGACTTTTGAAGGCTATTGACCTTTTATGATATGAGAATAAAATATATTTATATGTAATATGTATTCTAGGCAGTGGTTGACAAGTCGGAATAGTTCGAGTATCGGCAACAGAGACGCTGCAACAAAAGCCAGGACGCGAGTCGCTGCTAAAGTTGCCTTGCTATCTGCTTGCTCAGGTAATTGCTATTTTTCATATGTTATCATTTGGCTAACATACTATATTACGTAGTTTTTTTTGTGTGACTGAAGTTTTGTATTTATAAGAGTAAAGGCCATAAGACGTGATAAATGTAAATGCATGTTAACTTTGGTTACTTTTCAAGATATAGTCCTCATTGTGATTGGCAAAGCTTCGTAACATTTCTTTGAGAAACGAAACAACATAATCGTACGGTATTGTAGACACTATAAATTTTAAACCCTAAAGTGCTAAGAATATGTTTCATTTTCAGATGACTTGCGCCACATAGTGGGCTCCGACACGGCTAGAAGAGGTTTGCTGACTGTATTCGATCTGTTCCAAAACCAGGAGATTAATAGAAGATTGATATTTGTGCTGCTTGAAAGTAAGTTTATAATAATATGACTTTTTGATCATACAAACTGAAATATCATCTAATACAATATACATATTTTTTCATTCAATTAGTTATGAATCAGTCAAAGTGGTTGCATTATGTTATAAATTTCAATGTCTAAAGACAATGATTTTTTCGTATAATCGACAAACGAACAGACAGATCACCTGATAGTAAGCAATCGCCACCGCACACTTAACTAATGATGTTCAAACAATGTAACGATTCACATAATTTATAATGTATTTTTTTTTGTTACAGCAATGCTAACAAACTTGTTCCCAGACAACAATATACCGGAATTATTTAAGAAAATGTACTCACATTCACCGCGCGTGCCTCCGCCCAAGAAATCTGTCAACGTATAACTAACATACACACGGATCTGTTGATTTTCTTTGTTATATCTATCTTTTTATAACGTCAAACGTCCATTCGTTTCAATGTATTTTTTATACGTTGCTCAAGTTTTCTCTGTTTCTTAATTTTGAACTCAAACTCGTCTGTCTAAGGTTGATTTTGTTTGCAACTACTATTTTGAGATTCTTTTTGCGTAAATTAGTGATATTTATTCCGAAAACCGTCTTTATTTATTAGAATATTAATTCAAGGCTTATTTTGTGGTAAGAAAATGTCCATTGAGACCAACGAAGTAATTTATACAGCTTTTGGCTTTTTGGGCCAAGCGTAACCAGCGCCATCTAGTAAGATTTATTTAAATTAATATTTATTCGAATATGGCTATGCATTTATAAGGAGGTTCTACTTTTTAATTAGTGCAGTGCCAAAGACATTAGTCATTATTTAATTGGCAATGTTATAAATATAAATACGAAATTGTGATATATAAAAATGTACCTAAAATGAAATTCTAAATATTAGTTAATCTATGGCAATTATTAATTAGTAAAATATACAATTGAATAGTTAATTTTACAATCTGATTATGATAAATACGACGGTAATCTTTTCTGTTTCGAATGTTCTTAGTGAATTATTTATTTTTTTATTGTAATTGAAATTGCAGCTGTTACGTGAAATAGGTAACTGAAATAAAATGTTAATTATATTCACTTTTGTAATTTTATGTTTGGAATAGACTATCTTGTTGATCAAGTGAACATAAGGGCAACTTTGGTCAGCAAAAACTAGCTTTGAAGTCGATTCTCAGATTGAAAAAAGATGTTACATTTTATATGTGCATCTAGTACTTTATTTTGTGGAACAAAGGGAGTGATGTTTGTGCTATGTTAGAATTAATTTGCAACCAAAATTTTGACTTAAACATGTTTATTTAAAGCTAATGAGGAACGCTGAAGTTATTTATTTTATAATTTTGTAAGTGCGTCAATGAGCCATAATATTGTAATTTTATTATTTGAATGTTTTTATTTTTCTCTCGCTCTCGGGATTGATTCCCGGGTTGTGCAAAGTATTATTGTGTTTTTTTTAATAATATAAAGTTGGAAATGTGCCCTATGTATAAACAATAGTTAAGTCCTCTATAACATAGGACTTATTTATAACATAACTGGCGATAAGTGTTATGTTATGTTTAAAAGATATCTCAATAAAATAAAATAATTATTTATATAAATGAATGAAAAGCAATAATAGTAATAAATGATATTTAACAAATACATATCATGAGTTCACAATAATAATTCTATTATATTTATAGTTACACTACATTCCATTGATACAGATTATTAATATATTTTATTGTAATTAAGTACCTAAGTATTTATTTGATTTATTAATAAAGGATTTTTTATTAAATATATTTTTTATTCAACGACCTTACTCTGAGATGTTTAATGATTACTTGAACTATCCCTTAGTATCGATTTTATTCCAAAAACAATTGCTAAAGACTCGTTTTTGTAAGGGGGAGAAAATCGTCATACGTTTCCTGCCTTGGATTCGTACAGACTAAAAACCACCCTGTTTTTACTCCTGCTCTTCGAACCGGAGCCCCGGTAAAGCCGGTAGGGGGTAAACAAGTCGGGCATCCCTTTTCCCAGCCCTATTGGGCCCCATCTGTGGTGGTCTGATGGCTCTCTTTGGCGTGGAACACGATGCACCGTACGCACGGGTCTAGTTCTGGTCAGGCTACCTTTGCTCGCCGTCCGCAGCAAAGAGTATACAAATACTACGTAAGTCCGCAGCAGACCCGCACTTACGATAGCTGGAGATTGTCGCGCGATCTCCGACGCTCGGAATGTCTTCCGCGACACAGCAAACATCAAAATAATATTTTTTATGTTTGTCTGAGTTTGCAAATATATTTTATCTCTGAAATAGCTCGATCGATTTTGATGGGAATTTAATTGCCAGATGGCTGATGTACTATTGAGTAACTTAGGCTACTTTTATTAACCGCAAAGTCCGTAATCCACGCGAGCGAAACCGCAGGCATCAGCTAATAAACAATATTTTGACTTTGTCCATTCTTGATTCTTCTAATTTTATTGAAACCCGTCTGCTAGTTTAGCTGACTAGACGGCAGACGGACACAGACAAAACAAACAAATATAAACTTTATTACCCTATTAATACAAATTCCTCATCCTTCAATCTAATACTATATTCTCAGACAGAAACAATAACTTAAAATAAGTTGGAGTACGAACCAACTGCATATCTCCTAAACTAAAAGTAATAAATTGTGGCAAAATTATTCAAAACCAATAATGACGCTACATGAATTGAACGTACATTACCTACTATGCTATGAAAGACTGCCAAATGCCTGGTAAACGCTGTGACCACTCTCCAAGGGTTGGGAACACGCCAGCGGTGCTTCGATGCCAACTCGCTCCCGTAAATGTTCCCATATTCGGACCGAACTAATTACCTACAATAAATTCTTCGATACGTCTCCAATCTGCTTAAAATGCTTTGACCTAATTAGGTTTTTGGAGTCGGGAGTGGAGAAAGAAGTTGCTTAATGTGAGTGTGAAGTGATCTTTTGACTTTTTTTAGCGGTTATTAGGCACATTGCATTTTTGGGCCACCTTCGCTTCTATTATTAGGAAAAAATGTCTTGTTTTTTATGTTGTAATCTAACTCTTAATAGACTTTCATTAAGCAATTTTAACCCTAATGAGTATCTCATTTAGTCTTTTTTATATTGACGAGTAAAAGTGCTCTTTTGTAGCCTATATGCAAAAACAAATTCACTGTTTCAACAGTGATGATTATTTTTACCTATTTTTAAGGCCCTGTTACGGCATCTCCGAAAAACATCAACTACATGGGACCCAAACATATGAAACCTATTCCCTCATAACTAATTATAATTATTTTTCGAACAAACACCGCAATACTTTTTTCTTTTTTTTTTCTTTATTGGCAACCGAGTCTCCAATCCAGTGTTGTCGACTAACCGCAATACCTAATTCACACATAAATCTCTGTAACAACAGCGACAGTATCGAATCATAATTTCCAACAGGGAGTGCGACGATTTGAGCACGTTTGCTGACGATGGGTTTCGTCCGCGGGTCCCGTCACCTATTGTCGTGTGCCCGGGTACCCGGGTTGTCCGAACACCCGGACATGTCTCTCGTGATGAATTGATGGCAGATAAAAAACCTCAAGGACATTGGACTAAAAGCGAAACTAGATTCAGTATAATGGTACGTTGAGGTTTGAGATTTGAGGTAGCTACAAATGTTGCCTGTTTGGTAACTAGGCATGTATTTTATTGTAGTTGATTCAGGGTTCAAATACATATTTAAAAGTTTAGTAATATGTAAAGAAAGGACAGGACTTAGAATAGAGAAGTGTGTAGCTTCAGTCTATTAGTTTTGGTGTTAAGTTGATAGTGTTTCATAGGTAGGTACTTATAATATAGGTCCCGTGTACTAGTAGTAGTTAATAGGTGTAATTAGTCGTCTTCAATAGGTAAGTTTGGAAGAGCCATGCTTCGGCACGAATGGGCCGGCTAGACCATAAGGTCGAGCTCGTGGTACGGCCTCACCGAAAACCGACGTGAAACAACGCTTTCGTTGTATGAGTAAGGTTATCAGAGATCCAATTACTCTCCGTCCCTATCTTCCACAATTCCCGATTCCCAAACAACCCTTAAATTCCTAACCCCCAAAAGGCCGGCAACGCATTTGTAACGTTTCTGGTGTTTCAAGTGCCCATATGAGCGGCGGCGATTGCTTGCCATCAGGTGATCTGTCTCCTCTTCAACCAAGTGGTTGTGGTACCAACCACACGGTAAAACACATTTCACGCCAGATTGCTGTTAAGTCCCGTCAAAAACGATTTCATGGAATTAATCACAGACATCACCGTTTCTTTCCAAAATAAATCTCTAATTCCAACCGTAATTCAATTCTAAATACAACACAACCGAACCCACGGAAAAAGCTAGTCGGATTCTAAAAATTCTACCTCAAAAGGTAAACAATTTCATGGGTAGTGATTCAATTTAATTGGAGTATTATCTTTTTTCCGCTTTGGTCGGGACGGACCGTTGTCAGTAGCAACGGCGACAGGCGACAAATGATGCATCGCCGATTGTTTAATGTTAGCTATTTAAGTTCTAGGCAGGTGATAAGTATTAAAATATCTGGGTAAATAGCCTTTGGAGACCTGTCTTTATGTTTGGCTTTAGATAGGGATGGTTTTTGTTCTTTTTAGGGACGAGGTTCGTGTATTAGAGTGGTTGTTTGTAGGTGAGTTTTAGTTAAGAAGCTACCATAGTTTCTGCTAGCGGCTTCGCATGCGTTCTCGTGGGATAGAAACTCAGCTCCTGTCACCTATCACCCAAGTCAGCTTCTACTATGTCTGTATACCAAATTTCATCAAAATCCGTTTAGTAGTTTCAGCGTGATTGACGAACAAACATCCATTCTTCGATCTGTTCTTCGTGATAAAGTTCAAAACACCTTGTTTTCTATCAACTTCACAAGTTACCTAGTTCGATGACATCACAGGTACAATAGGCTACGTTTATTTATTCACGTAGATATTTTGGTAATATTATATTCATACACGTTTCACAAAAACGCTTTGATAATAAGCACTCAAAAGCTGAATAACGATCTGCCTACGTACCTACCCTCCCATTCCAAAAATCGAGTCTCATTATTTCCACTTTGACATCACTTTAAAAACGTGAAACACGCAGTTATGTACTCGTTCAACGGAAGCGTTTATAAACAAAGGCGCCCACTGTTTTAAAAGGCAAAATTGTTTCCGCCATTACACTGGCCTTCCCAAAGTCCCTGCGCCAATAAATGTAGGTGGGTATTTAGCAGACTATTTACTGCGCGACACTCCGCTCGCCGACTCCACTAATACTCTTAATTATTTTTGCTAGTGTAAGCTGTTTTTCTGACGGGGAAATGCAATTGCAACATTTTGCATCCCTCCGCTCCCCCCGCGCGCCGCCGCCTCGCCCCTCTCATTACGTACTCTGCAAGCGTCCGCTACGGCTGAGATCGCAGAATAATTAGACTCTAAATCAAGAGTAGCAAAGCGGTCAACCGCTTGAATGTGGTATGAATAGTCAATCGTCATTAAATTGTTCAGCTTTGGTAGTCTAATGCGTTCGGGCAATAGTCTGCTCTCGTCCACTTTCATCTTGAATGTGGGCGTTATTGCTCTCGAAAAGTCGAAATCTTTCGGCTGCGGGTAAAATATTGTGTTTTTTGTGAGATGCCCGATAAGTGCTGAGGCGACTTTATCTGTGAAGGCCTAAAGCATAAATATCCTTTTCTTTTCAAGAAAATTGTATCTAAATTGCGAAGGGATTTTGTTTGGTAGTGATTTAGGGGCGGTCACAGAGCACATGTGAGGTGGAGCACAATGGCCGTGTTCCACGAGAAGAGGCGAATAAAATTAAATTAATAACACGGCCTCAGTGAAGTTCGCTTCAAATTTAAGCAGCGCAAGATTTAAACGACAGCTCACATTTCGTAGGTACGTAATTATGCCGTGGCTCGCCCCCGCCCGCTCTCGGGCGCAATGTGCCAAATCGCTTACTCGCGGCTCCGCACCACTAACATTTGTTTCATACACTTTATGGCCGAATATTGTGAATAAATTAAAAGAGATTTTAACAGGACGTAGTGACGCGCGACGCAACACTTTGTACTGAATCTGTTTTAATTTATTCACACTGTAAACAGTTTTCGGTGTTGGTTGCATCGATAGACAAGTATGCAGCGAAAACTCGTTGAAATCATTTTTGTTTTTATGGTACGTATCTACGTAAATGAAATCTAATTTCTGCAACATTTCATTGCATTCGCTGGGCAGATAAATATTTCGATACTATTTATTGTACCGAATAAATCTGTATCCGTTGATACATCATTATAAATAGGTACTAATAACCAAATCTATGTGAAAATAGAACTGGATTAGATGTCGAATGAAGATAACGTTAAATGAAACTCGATAGCAGATTCGAGTTTATGTGATAGTGGTTACTCTATCCTGAGTCAGCGGTGTTCGCCGCGCTCCGTTGCACCCCGCTTCCTGTCACCTTTGCTACAGACTTTCAGTTGATTTCATCGTTGTACGCTGTACGCAAATGTCATAGAAAATTCTTATATTACATGTAAAATAAAGAATTTATCGTAGATTAACTAAACAATAATTTTATCTTACGAACAATTTTAACCTAGGATGTCTGTCATGTAACAGAAAAGGATTGTATGATATAAGCTGTGACGTCATCTGTACTAAACCACTGGTCTACTATAAAGGTAGTGAGACATTTCATCATCATTATCATCATATCAGCCATAAAATTTCTACTGCTGAACGAACATAGGCCTCCCCCAAAGATAAAGACGATGAGACACTTACACTTAACTTTTTTCAAAGTATGATCATACAGTAGTTTCTCAAGCTCTTTACAAAACAACTTAATTGCTCTATTTCACAATAAACTACACATTTAGTCCTTAGTAACTAAAAACCTTTTTAATGACTATGTTATCGGCTTACTCACGTAACTTTTCGAATAGTTTCAAGCGATAACATAATAGTTTTTTTTACTTTTCCCCACTTTAGGGTTTTTTCCTGTATCGTGGGTACAAACCAGACCAGAAACAACAATCTGTGGATCATACAAAAAGTTGCTCCATGTGGGAATCGAACCCGCAAGACGTTACATGGCAGCCGTTTGCCCAGCCTGCTCTTTACGAAACAACTTAATTACTCTATTACACAATAAACACATCCAAATGTAAAAGGTTTTTAGTTACTAAGGACTAAAAGAACTAAATGTAAAAAAATATCTAAAAACCTTTTTAATGACTGTGTTATCGGCTTATTTACGTAACTTTTTGACTAGAAACTCGATTAGTTTCAAGCGATAACATAAGAGTTATTTTTCTTTAAACATTCGTCTAGTATTTTCTTCTGTGTCGTGGGTGCGTTCACAAACATACAAGTTATACACATGACAGCCAAACCCGAAACAACAATTTGTGAACAAAGAATTTGTCCGAGCGGAAATCGAACCCGCTTTCAAACCGAATCCACAAGACACTAACGCAAATCCCACATCAAACAGTGGTAGAGTCGGCAGTAAATAATCAAATCAGTATGATTTATTAGTTTAAGCTCGGTATGCTTATTAAACAGCAGTAGCGCATCCGAATAGCAATGTGATTCCGTTCGTCTGCGGTGTCTAATCACTGTATTGCATTGTTTAACGAACATTGTTTAACTTTTAGAAAGCATTTCAATGTGTTTTATGATGTTTGTATTGTTTTAATGGTGATTGGTATTGTTTGGTGCGATTGTGAAGTACTTTGGTAACTATCTAGGTGTCCTAGGAGACTATAGGTTAAGAGTTTGTATAGGTGTAAAATAAAGCCTTAAAAATATCAATATGTGTGATGAAGCCAGAGAAGAATATGTTAGGGCCAGCATGAAGGATACTAAAGCAACAGTTTTAGTATTGGTTGATTTTTCCAAGGCTTTAAATAAGGTTGGTCGCGGTATCCCTTAGGCAATCCTGTCGAATCTTGCGATCTCCGGCGAAACACTGGAATAGTTCTCTTCATATCTTTAGGAGGGTCAGCAGTCGGTCCAGTATGATGATAATTTCTCTGGCTAGTGTGATCTGACGGCAGGCGTTCCTCAGGGCGGCATTCTTTGCCCCTTTGTCATTGCTCTTAAGTTTTTGACTGCCAAAGAAAACTGTTGAAGGGAAATCCTCCGCTGACTTCGGTCACCGGTGACCACCACGGCGTTCAAGTACTAACTCCAATAAGCATACTAAGTATCGAAATTATGGCCAACAGTCATATCTTATGTTTAGGAGGCACGAATCTTATCTTGGACAGCGATATATTTTCCAGCTTAAGTATAATCACAATTTGATCAATCAAATCATAAAACCTACACTAACACAATCTATCACATGATATTAGAATATCAGATAAAACGCACCTGAAATGAATCTGAAAAAAGCAACATACGCACCCAAAAACCTTGTATTCAGTAAACTAGAACAGTCCTATGACTCAAAACTCGGTTCCCTAAATAGAATTCTTCAAGAACCTAACAAGTTCAATAAGTAGGTAAAAACTACAAAAAAAGACTAACGAATAAAAGAGTAGTACGTATCTCTCCATACCATATTATGAAGTTTGAACATTTATTACAGTTCTAATTAAAGTTTGGAATTAATACTTTAGATTTATCTGTAAAAGATTTAGTTTTTATTAATGGATTCACGTTCGAAATACTTGGGCGGCTGCATTAAGTTTAGTTTATCTCTCTATTCGATTGGGTTGGTAAAAAATTCAAATATATTTTACGTACATATTTTAAATATCGTTGGATTATTAATTTTATAGATGTTGAATTTTTTATTTAAATATGTTGCCCCACACTAGGATTTTCTACTGTGTCGTGGGTGCGTTTACAAATATGTATGTATACAAGTTTATATACATATGACATCCAGACCCGAATTAACAATTTGTGGATCACGCAAACCGTTAAAGTTTAGGTATACTAGGCTCTAAACGATACTTATGCATTTAGAACTAAATTATTAGTATCTTTCAAGTTTATGGAATCATATGTATATTCTTAATCTTACAATTAGAACACAACACTTCTGTTATTAAGGACAAAAAACGTCGTGATAGTTATGGTCACTGTAAAATACCCATTCAATTGTATAAGGTAAAAGTACATATAGTTGAATTATTGATGTTTGGTTTATACACATTTGGTAGTTTCGGATACACTCTTGAATATCAAGATACCACATGGAACATCAATCTGAACCTAAATTGTAAATCTAGCCTTTTTCTGGGCTCAATAAAATCTCCAAGATTGTCCTGAATCAACTGGCCTGCCTGTCCGCAGTTGGTCCATTTATTGAACTTTTGCCAAGACAAATGTATGGAACGTGTGATTCAATTGCCCTGTCCACTTCAAGTAAGCAAGGTTACCAGTTCAGGTCTTTTCTAGACCTAGTATTAGACTTTAGATATGTGCTTGAATGCATGAGTCTCTTATAATTCATTCATTGCTTTTATGTGTATTGTTCTATCGATGTTCAGATTTAGGAGCACAGTAAAGTAAGGTAAAGTACTATACCTACTTGAAAATTAATCCTCACTTGAATGAAAAATTTCAATGAGATCTTTGGTAGACCGTATAAGACGGATCTTAAAGCAATTTAGGGTAAGGTTTACTAAGCCTTTGAATAATTAAACAAGATCTACGTTTGCTGTTTTAGATGCCATATTTATGACAATTTTCAGTACCTATTATTGAACTATTTCAAAAATTACCCACGAATTTCCATTTCATTACCAAGTTATAAACCTACAATCAAGTTCAAACGAAGTCTTAGATAGTATACATGATACCTATAAATAGGAATTATTTAATACTAGTTCTATTTCTATAAACGAGCTCTCAATGGTAGGTGTTTAAGAGAAGTAGTGACTTGAGCTCCATTCATAAGATACGTGCGGTTTTGACTTCCACGATTAATATATGAATATCACTTTAAATGTTACTATATCTGTCTTGTCAAATGTCACTATAAATTCTATTCAAGTAAATATAGAAGGCAGGATGAAGAGCTGGCGAGAACTGAATGAAGCTCAAGACAGAGAAAAGTGGTCTAGCCTGTAGGAGGCCTTTACCCCTACAAGGGCCAAGCGTGTAATAGTATAATTAAACCTAATGATGAACATTTTTTTACTTAAAATTATACATTATTATAATTCATGTTTGAATGGTTCCTTTTTTTACTATATTAAACTTAACACACGACGCGGCGATTGTCGCGGAATGCTGCTCATGAATATGAGCCTCTAGCATGGCTTGAAACTAGTCGAGTTCCTCGTCAAAACATTACGTGAGTAAGCCGATTACATAATAATTAATTTAGTATGTCTCACGAAAGTTACAATATATTGAATTGTACGGATAATTTTGTATCAATTGATCTTCAACGAAAAATAACGTCAATTTAGACGGTAAACTATCAATTAATGGCATGGCATATACACTTGTATCCTAAATTCACAAGATGATCCTTGCCAGGCAGTTTGTGGCCAGCGGCAGGGACTTGCCAGTTAATTGTAATCAAGGAGAGGGGCAATTTGAGTGGCATACGAGCGTGCGTACTAATGTCTTGTTACTGGTGCATCTACCCTAGTCTGGGATTGGCTTCTATTAGTTTATTAGCTTCGTTATCGATTATATTGCGTTACGTACTGCTGGGCTGGATTGGGGAGCTTGGGAGTAAGTTATAACGGGTTTAAAAATGTTGATAAGGTTGGTGGGTTTAGCATAAGTCATAAGAAAGACAAGCATGTGACATGGCTCTCCCATAATTCTTCCTGGAATGAAAAAATCTTAGGAGATTTTAAAGTAAAACCAAGGTTTCTAGTTTTGTTTGGATGTTTGTCCGTCAATAATGCTGAAACTAATGAACGGATGATATTTGGCATACTGACAGGATATCAGCTGACTTGGGTGATAGGATAGGACTTTTTATCCCACGGGAATGCAGGCGAAGCAGCCAGCAGAAGTTGATAAAACGTAAACTTCTTGTTTTTGCCTAATGTTTTTCTACTAACAACTACAATTTTTTACACATATTTTAAACAATAAAATTATCTTAGACAACTTGCAAGTCAGGAGAGCATCAAAGCATATACCTACGTTAGCGATAGCCCGAAATTATAATGTAACATATACAGGGCGTCCATGAATGCCACTGCACAATTTAGCTCCCAGCAATATTACACACCCTGTAGATTCCGTTTGATATTATGATTAGGGATACATGTTCTATGAAATTGATCTAGAACTATTTCAGCGTTTGATTGACTGATTGGACGGGTGGTCGAGTCAGTCCTTATTCTAAGATTGGGTAAAATATATATCAAAATGTAAGAAAATCGGGACAGATATTAGATTGGGATGACGGGGTATGTAAATTAAAAATCTATTTAGTCCGTTACTTAGTTAATGAAAAATAGACACGTATTTTTTCATTTTGTCACATAAAATAATGGCACACTTGGATAAAACGAATCAAAGTTTTAGGATTAGGAGCAAATATATGACATATTTGCTCCTATTTGAAATCAATTTATCTCCAAAGTCTTATTCTTTATGTAGTATTGAACTTGAAGAGCTCAGTACAAGTAGTTTTTACGTTTAACGAGATCGGAATGTTACCACGTTCGGCGCTCCGATTGGCCTACTCCAAAGATCAACCAATCAGAAGGCTAAACACTCACTTGTGTCTTATAATACAACTTTAGATATTTTCTAAAAGCTACTTTAAACCTTGAATTGCTCTTTTATAAGTATTGATAAGATAGTCTTAATTTGACTATTCACGTCGCACACGAAACACAGCTCCAAACAAATTAACTCAAAACAAACTCCCGTTACCATGGCAACGCACTAAACCCAGTACAGTATCAAATTACTGGAATGTATTATTTATAAAGCAATTCCCCAATAATGCTTGGACCTAAATATCAAAAGAAGCTATCAAATATTTCTTTGGAAAGATATAAAAGTTTTGTGTGTTGGTATAAAAGATCGTAAGTTTAATAGAATGGAGTTGTCTAATGGCAAGTTCAGACTACGCTAGTATTTTAGTCGAGTAGCGAGTAATTTAGTATCCTATCGTGGAAGGTGCTACTCGCCTGGAACGACTCGACTAATAAAATATCCCTTAATAAAGTATTTGACAAAATTTTTGGTGTTCAGACTAACACCTAGTTCGTCATCCTCCTCCTTGCTTTGTTTTCCTCAGTGCTGAGGGTCGTGACCACCCTTCAGCATCACCTTCTCATGGATAATGTCTTTCTCCATCCAGTGTGGAGGATAGTGGAATCTAGTGTGGTGCGGATCTGATCGGACCAACGTATCGAAATCCGACCTCGAGGCTTTTGTCCCATCCACTTTTTAGGAATTTAAGGGTTGTTGGGAAATCGGGGATTGGGTAGATTGGGAAGGGAGGTAATTGGGCCTCCGGTAACCTCACTCACACAACAAAACACAACGCAAGAGTTGTTTCACGTCGGTTTTCTGTGAGGCCGTGGTATCACTCCGGTCAAGCCGGCCCATTCGTGCTGAAGCATGGCTCTCCCACACTTAAACTTATTAGTGTTTTAGTACTAGTGTTTCAATCGAGTAGCTAGTATTGGAACTCGACTGAAATACTAGCGTAGTGTGAACCGGGCATAAGTGTGCCGGGCCTGTCATAGTGTTGCGTGGATGGCACGCAGCCATCGCTTATCTCTCTTCAGCTAGTCGCACTAAATAAAATGGCTATTTGTATTAAAAACTTTGTATATTTACTGTCATGGAATACTTAATTGAAAATATGTTTCTTTCCTTGGTGGTTTTAGTTTAGAATGACATGTTCATTGAGTAGCGCAAGTACTGAGAATGTGTGTGTGTCTCTGTGTTATTATGATTTCGAATTTCGCATAATTTTATGGCGATAAATCATCTTAGCCTACAACAGTCTGGAAGCCCAATTACCCCCATTCACAATCTTTCTAATCCGTGATTACTATTAAATTAAACTACTCTTAAATTTCAAACCCCTAAAAGGCCGGCAACGCACTTGTAACGCTTCTGGTATTTTGGGTGTCCATGGGCGGCGGCGATTGCTTACCATCACGTGATCCGTCTGCTCGTTTACCGACTTATACAATAAAAAAGTAATTTTAGACTTTATTTAGAAGACACAAGGACATCTCAAAATTAATATTCAGTCCCTTTAAAATGAAATCCAGAAGGTATTAAGTGAACCTAGTCTAGTCAAGTAATGTAGGCACAATTTGATAATAGATTCCTGTGAAACCTAGGTCTATGATAAAGCCCTAGGGATTTAGTTCTCTAGGCCTCACTTGTGACTAGATCTGGATCTGAATATTGCAAATTATGTGGATCGGTTGTGTGTGATGTGTTAGTTAACGTTGATATTTGATGTTTATTGATGATTATTTTAAGGGAATTGCTGTTTTAGGGAGTGAGAGATTGGGTTAGTGGGATTGTGATATAACTAAGTGTGGGAGAGCCATGCTTCGGCACGAATGGGCCGGCTCGACCGGAGTAATACCACGGCCTCACAGAAAACCGACGTGAAACAACGCTTGCGTTGTGTTTCGTTGTGTGAGTGAGGTTACCGGAGGCCCAATTCCCCCTTCCCAATCTTCCCCATCCCCATTCCCGAACAACAAGCCTTAAATTCCTGACTCCCAAAAAGCCGGTAACGCACTTGTAAAGCCTCTGGTGTTTCAAGTGTCCATGGGCGGCGGCGATTGCTTACCATCAGGTAATACGTCTGCTCGATTACCGGCATGTCTCATAAAAAAAAAAAAAAAAAAAAAAAAAAAAAGTACCTATGTTGTTAATAGTGCTATGTAACTCTTAGTGGATCATCTTCCTTGTATAGCTACTTTGTGGCGGCGCATCTTCGTAGCCCATCTTACTCGCACAGCTATATAGCTTAGTATCGGTAGAAACGGTCACATAGTTTCACAGCTGATGTATTTTCGTACCCTATAAAGAAGAAATAAAAAAAAATAAAGAAATGTTTTTGCAAAACAATTCTATGCTATGGAAATATACTGTATACCGTATTATAATACCTATCTAGCTTAGCTGCTTACGTTTAGATTCAATAAAATATATTTTTTCTATAAGACTTTCTCTATACTACTTATTTTATTAAATCTACAACTCATAACTATATATTAGCTCACTAAACTAACATAATTTATGACCTCACGGTGTTAGGCATACGATCATAATTCATAATTTAAAGCCTAGAAAAATATGACCGGCCTGTAATTACAAGAGTTAACAGCTGAAAAGTACTGAAAACCTCTTATTATGTTCATGAATTATTATATAAAAAAAATGTTGTACGTAAAGTACGTTGGTTCGTGGCACCCACGCCATTTGCTTACGTCACGGTTTGTGACGTCATTAGAAAGTGTTTTATTGTTCGTCTGTTTGTGTTAAATTAATGGCAACATTTGTCGTTGTAGTACATGAACATTGATCAAAGGTACCTAAATGATTAGTCTAATCTTTGTTTTTTAAAAATAAATACATAATGAATATGACAATTTTATTTGTGGTACTAAATAATTTAAAAATGATTTAAAACAAATAAAATTACTTTAGCATTAAAGTAATTTTATTTGTGTACAGTGTGGTCTACAATTTTAGTACAGTAATATGTCCCAATTAATGAAACTCATACTAATATCGTATTATTGCTGATGTGTAAAAAATCCTTAATAATATTATCGGTTCAATCAAAAATGGTCACAGGTTAACAGACATAAAAGCAGGTAATTTTAAAATATTAAAAAGGCAAGAAATTTCTGGTTAGAAAACTTTTTCTCTGCAGTAGAATAATATTTCATAATGCTCAGTATGCAATTTTACGTCGTCGCAGTCGAAACGTTTGGGCTATGTGCACATATGGTGCGTAGGAAATTGATTTGTCGACGTTTCAACGTGTCTTGAAAACTGACTTTTTCTTTGGTTAAAAGTACCTAAGCGTCAGGGAGAGTCGTGCTGCGAAGAGAAGAGAGACCGGTTCGATTGGAGTAATACCACGGCCTCACAGAAAACCGACGTGAAATAACGTTTGCTTTGTGTGAGTGAGTTTACCGGAGGCCCAATTACCGCCCTTCCCAATCTCAGATTCTCCTTCAGCCCTTAAATTCCTAACCCCCAAAAGGACGGCAACGCACTTGTAACACTTCTGGTATTACGGGTGTCCATGGGCGGCGACGATTGCTTACCGTGATCCATATGCTCGTTTACCAGCTTATACCATAAAAAAAGGATGGTGCTGTCAGTATTTTAGAAATAATAGATAACAGCTATTCTTCTTCTAATATTCTTCCCGTAACTTAATTCGATCTTGCTTCATAATCATAATTATTTTATATTTAAGTATGAAACCCGCATCAAAATCCGTTAAATAATTTTAGAGTTCGTCTTGAACAGACGGACAACATGGCGATCGACGGGGCTGTTGTTTATTAATAATTTTGTATTTATTTGCAGTTTGCACCTTACCTCTAAAGCTACTTCATTTATCAACTTAACATATATATCCCACCAGTCAACCTATTCACACATCGCAACCAATTTCAATATTACAAGATCTTTGCCCCCCAACTTGGCAGTAATTCTAGTACACACCTATTCATGTAGTGTCCAATTCCAGTCGTGTGCACCCCCCCTTAAGACGGCCAGTTACTGCGACATGAAGACAGACACGCGGTGTGTATGTATGTTAATACGGATTATATGCCATGCGCCGACAGTTGAAAGCTGGGACATTGGCTCAGCATTAATTAAATGCAGTGTATGCAACACGTAAATGCACTTTAGTCACTATAGATGCATACTGCGAGTTATTGGACTTTTTGTTCAAGCCGTTCCTGGAATTCTGTTTTATTTTCATATGTAGGGCAGTTTCTAGATAAAAGTAGACGTGTCGGCTTATAATTGAATTCTGTTGCTCTGTTTTGTTTGTTGCTTTTGAATTTTATACTTACTTTGCTCGTGTTGAGTGTGTATTAAGGTCTATTTTAAGTTTGTGTTTAATTGTATACTTCCTTTTATTTTTTTTGGTCACTGTAGAGTTTTAGAGATAATTTAATATTAACTATCCTGTGATAGTGTGATTGTCAATCAATTACGTGTTCCACACTAAATATATGACAACCAGAATAACAAACTTTGTCGCTATAAAGTACACAAACGAATACCACCCAACTAACAATTTTGCCCTATAACCAAACCTTATATCTCAAAAAAGCTGGGTAAATGATGTATAAAGGTTTTGGTGGTGACTGATTGTTGTGTAAAAGCGTTTGACAACACAGTTTGGCTCTATAAGTTTATATAGCAAAAACGACCTATTAATAGTTGATGTAAAGGTTTACTTCACGACTTTATATAGCTGTTATAGTCAGGCGTTATAGCAACCTCCATTGTGACTAGTATACAACGATTGAACTTCATAACAGTTTTAACTGTCACCCTAATGCGTCTAATTTGCGCAATAAAGGTTCGAAACGAACTCCTATGTGTCGTTTGTTAAAGTAGAGATGACAACTCAGGAATAGGACGATATTACGATATTGAGGGTTTTAAGATCATCGTTACAGTACACAGTAATATAGTGGGCACAAAAAGTCTACATTGGAGTGATTTGGTGATACAGCTGAGTTTCAAATTATATTTATATAGCTTAATTGTCTTATAAAAGGTTGTTAATGCCCATTATAGCTGTAGTGATAAACTTATATCACAAATACACTTTTTAGAAGCAGATTGTTTTTTTATAACTATTATAGTTCCTCTATTACACAACAGTACTATAACGGAGATCTTATGTGTTTTAAAACATTATTATTGTGTATAAAGTTAGGCTAGCAATGCTTTTAAGTGATAATTCCGTTTTGTAAAAGCACTTCTATCGCTCTTCTACAACAATATTGACATTTGAATAATTCTTTTTGAAGACCCATTTATAGAAAATGGTTCCGTACAAAATACAGTTCACGTCAGTGATGAAATGGAGAATAATTCATTTGTGGACAGCGATTCCAGGTGTGACAGATTTTCAGATTGTTTGATTGATTCAACTGAAGAAAAAACCAGCAACTACGAGATGGTTTGAAGCATTGGGCTATTAATTATAATATTTCACACGAAGCAATAAAAAGTCTGCCTCGTTGGTCGAGTGGTTGCAAGGGGCAAGGGGTCTCTGGTTCGATTCCCGAGCCTTTTTCGGTTTTTCGAAAATTTCTCAGTAGTAGCACGGAGTCTGGAAATGTGCCCGGTATATGGCAATAGGCTCCCCACCTATTACATGGGACTTACAATATAAATAATTATGAAATGTGGGTGTACACAGTGGCATTACGTGCCATAATGTGCACCTCTACCTACCCCTTCGGGGATTAAAGGTGTGACGATATGTATGTATGTAGTTATACTTCTCTGACGTCATACGTAGTACCTACACAGATTTATAAACCATAACATTTATTCATTAACAAAAGTATTCATCATATTTTTGGAATAAGGACAAAAAATAAAACAAAAATAACAAACAAGCTCAAAAGGAACCCTAATTTCGTGTAATGGTGGATGTAATCTATCATAAGGAGTACTATAGTAGAGTTAAGGAAGCTGGAACTATGTTTATAACTTAAAATAAGAAATTATTTTAGTAAAAGCTCATTAATTCGAAGGGGGCATTCAAATATGTCGTAAATCCATACATAGTTTATCAGTAAAATTACAGTCGCACAACATTTTCCTCGTAAGAGACGAATAATTCGATTAAGTACAAAATAATATCTTAGTCACCACGATACCCCGTCACTTTTCTTATTTTTTTATTTCTCTTCTAAAACACTGAGACACTGCAGCGACGTGAACGAATGTAAAATGAATGAATGATGAATTTTAGTGATGTAATGGAATCATGAACTCTTTTACAGTACCCAAAAACACTTTAGTAGTGCTGCGGTGGCTTATATATCACCAAATAGAGATTGCGTTACTGTAACATCAACTGCAATGGGCCAAAATTGTCATGCCTGATACCCTTATAGTTCTACTTTAACACTGAATGGAGATATAATTGCGCCACTTTCTTTGTAGATGCACCTTCTTTGGCCTTTTATTTGACCACCGTTTAGTTTTTACAAAACGTTCTATGGCCTTCTATAAAACTAACTTTTGTTGGTTGGGCAGGTACCAGGCGAACAGAAGTCGCATAGAGTATGCACACACAAACACTCACCACAGTACCGTGTTGAAAACGAAATTTAAATACGGAACACAGAAAAACCGTCCCAATATAGTTTGTAAGTTATCGCATAGATGACATCAAACGAATCGACAATTCAATTCAATGTCAGAAGTTGGTGGCGCACTGGCCGGAAAATTCACAACTAAGTTGAGGCGAATTTTTGAAAAATATGATATAACGGGCCAGGAGGGCGCGGCGAGGATGCCTACAAGTTTGAAGAGAAATCGGCCCCTCGGGGGCTGTGATGAATCTTTCACGCGTTTTATCGCTTTGCATCGAGAATCGAACCTCGGAATCGTTCCGCCGCTCAGACGGACAATGTAGGTATTTACGCTGAATATTTTGGATGAAATGTTAATATTATTGATTCAGTGAACTCCTCGCGAATGTCTGTTTGATTTCATTAACATTGTTTATTGCTTAGGGTTGGGGAACTTCGCTCTTGTTTGGATAAAGGAATTTTGCTTTTAAACTTTTCTTCCTATTTATTGATTCTGTAAGTATTTTAATATTGTATAAGTAAAAACATTTACTTCCTTATTAAGATTGTGTATCTCCAAAAAGAGCTTCTCGGAAAATCTTATTATACTGCCGAGCAAACCTTCACAAGTCTAAAAATATGCTACGAAATAAAAAAATAATTCTTTTGAATTTCGAACACCAGACAACGACATAATTTTCAAACGTTATAACCAGCCAGCCACTACCAAAATCACATCTAACCATAAAGGTACCTCCATAAAGGCTTAAACACAAATGCGATCTATAATTCTCATACCTACTGGCAGCAAATGGCACATACATACATACGTACATACATATATACATATACAGGTAAACACACATACAACGTATTATTGATAATGTAATAGTCTTGTCACAGCTATCCGTAATTCCCGAGTGATGTCGCCTAGTTGTATCTGATTATATATCTACCATTGATTTTGCGATCAAATGAATTTGTGATTTGAAAAACTTTGATATATCAAGAGTATTTTACACGTGGTGACAGTTTCTTTTATACATATATTTTATTTATAAAATGAAACGTAATAAATGGTAAACATGTTTGTATTCCTTGTATTTCTCCGAAGGAATTAGTACGAGTATTGAGTAGCTTTACATAGATTTTTCGCCAATTAGGTTCAATATGGTACAAGATATATAGTATACTAGAATAAGAATGTCGATAGCGAAAAACTTGAAAATTATATTTTTCCAATTCCTAGGAGTCACACATCAACCAAACTTGAGACACTATTTTAACTATTTATGCCCGTTTTTACCAACCCCTCCTAAATTTAAAGGAGGGTTCCTTTAAAAATAGCAAAGATAGGCGACAGTTAATGCCATTTTTGTTTTCACCAACTTATAAGTGACACCTAACAGCTAAGTAACTTTTAGTAAAGTGACAGTTTAGGGGTGATTCTTGACAGGTTGTCGGGACTCTAGTTCAAAGCAGGAGACGGAACGGGGTGGTTTTTAGTCTGTAAAAGTCTGACACTTCCTCTCGCCTCATCCAAGCTGGGAGAAGTCATTGGATGAAACTACACTCACCACAAACATGAACCATTAACAATAACACAGTAACAACAAAATATCACCACCAACTCTCGGTCACCATTTCGCAGAACGCAACTGTCGAAAATTTACCAACTGTCCAACACAAAAGGGTACATTTATTGCACTGCCTTGCAATTCGACTTCTAACGGATCGCGGTTTCTCTGCAGGAGTGCTGGACATAGTTAGAACAGCCGAGGTTCGCCACATGCAGGCCACGGTTCGGAACCCCTGCCCCAACTTGCCTGTTTACCATGTTACCTCGTCTAATGAACTTAAAGTCTATTTAGGGGGTACTCTGTCTGAGGATTTTAATCAATTTAGTCTATTACTTGCGATGGAGGCGATTCTTTTATTTTTTGTTACGTGTTTTGTTCATAACTGGCTTTTTTTTGTACTTATTGTATTGGGTTAAGTCTAATAGTATGTACCACGAAATTTCATATAAAGGAAAATTATGGTTTTCAGCGCTTTTGTATAACGCCAAATTCGTCCGCTTGAACTAAGAATGTAGTTTGTATTAATTAGATCTTTCTTGAAACATACTAAATTAATGATTACGCTTAAATTAATTGTTATGAGCCCCAAGCATGGCTTGAAACTAGTCGAGTTCCTCGTCAAATAATTACGTGAGTAAGTCGAAAAACATAATAATTAAGCTTATTGTTTTTTTTTCTGATGATAAAAGATCTCTTTAAAATATAATTAAACATCCAAAATCTGATATCTAAGAAAATCTAATAAGTAAGAAATATCTCCGTACTAAGTTAGGTACCAACACAAACAAAAAGTGCGTCATTTCTTTCTTTCAACAGAAACGAATTTACTTTCGCAGACAGATTTCATTGGAAACACGAATTATCTAGAAACAACAAAATCGCGAAAGCTTTAAATCCGAATATCCGCTTATTTGAAACAATTTTATTCGTTTGACTTTCTATAATATAATACGTTTTTAGGAACTAAAAATATAAACCTGTATTGCCGATCAAATTATGAGCCACGCACGCGATAAACCAATTCAGCCCCTGATATTAATATTCGATGTATACTAGTTCAGTTCTAAAGCCGATTAGCCGAATATTCGGTACAAATGAAAATATTTGCGGATTTCGTTCGTTTTATTTTTTTGCAATGTGCCCATTTTTTGATATCTACTCGTATGTTAGGTAACGTTGGATTTTTGAGCTTTGTTAATTTATAAATTACTTGTCGGTAATCTGACGAATGGTGTTTGAGTTATAACTGTTTTTATTAGTATATTTGTTAGAATATTCGTTTATTTTCATGAATATCTAGTACATCAATTGTAGATTGATAATACCAGTGATTGGGATTCGGTTTTATCATATTTTTTCTGCTTTCAAATATTCGTTGCTTTAATAATACTCTGTTTTGATTGAGGTATGATTATTTTTTGATTTTAATTTAGTTTGGAAGTGAAACCCTTTTGTAATTTTGATGTTTAGATACTCTGACTTGTGATACTTATAAATAAAGTAAAGGAACTATTTAAAAAATGAAAAATACTTTTACCACTATGTAAAAGTCATTTCAATTTCTGGCAACAACCAATGCCATGTTAAGTTTTACCATATACTAAACTTATAGCTTTGCAATAAAGTTATTGGTTTGCAGGTAATCGTCATATAAAAAACAAACTTATTCAATAAAATTATTAGTTTATAGGTAATCGTCATATAAAAAACAAACATATTCATTTTGAAATAAAAATCTTTATCTCACCTTAAAACAACAGTGAATATCATTAACGTTAAACCCATTTATTTTGTTCTATTTAGTCGTACAATTTGCACGTAAAGATACACATCTAATCTACTCTCCTGTCGAGTTTGCATATTTCTTTTGTAGTAGAGACACTTACAAACGTTGCCTACCTTTCTTCAACAAAGACAATTGTATTTAAATTGAAAAAGATTTGCATTAAAAAAGTAGGCCAACTGCCGAGGCCGAATACTTTAAAGCCGAATATTTGTGGTATATTTTTAACACTATTAAAGAAACAGAACAAACCTCAAGTAGATAACAAGTAAGTTATTCAGAGCAGACAAGACTGAGACAGTAATTTAATAATTTAGGTACGAAGTTTTGTCAAGGCAACTCATTTCAATTATAACCAGATACTCTTTTCTATTTTTTGGGAAAACATGACTTTTAATTTTACGAAGGGGTAAGCTCTGCTCTTAATAATATACACACATGCTAAACACATGGATACACAAAAAAAAAACACTAGTTTAACATGTGACCGGTGACCGGTGTTTTTATTTAGAAAAGTATTTTGATTCAACAGATTTTAATCAAAGCAAAAAACCAATTAAATACCCCTTTTAATTTTAAGTTCCAATCATACTGACAGCTCCAATGCGGACTACCTAGCTAGGGTTTATCGGGGCTCCGGCTCGAAAAGCAGGAGTAGGAACGGGGTGGTTTTTAGTCAGTAAGAGTCTGACACTCCCTCTCACCTCGTCCAAGGCGGGAGAAATCATGGCACGATTTTGCCCCCTTAAAAAAATACAATTTAAAAACAACCTTATTTACATAAACACAAAAACGTATTTTAAGTTTAAATAACTAGAAGGTTATGTTATCCAACCGAGGGTAGCAGGCAGCTTCGCGTTACTGCAGTAAGTGTCGGGAAAGTTTCTCGGAACATCTTTTACGGGCGCTCGATCGACATGTTAGGTTTTTACATTTTCACTCGAACGAACGCTGTCCCTTAGTTATGGAGCGATGTCTTACTTCCACCGCCATTTTGTTTTGTTGCTCTATTGTGTCTATGGCTTTAGTTCTATGTGTGTTTGTGTTGTGTTTCTATAAAATAGGATTGTTGTTAGGTTAGTAATTCTTCTGTTGGGTGGTAGTTTTGTATATATTTACGTTTAAATCTTTTTAATATTATTGTCAATGATGATTATATGGGTACCATATTGAAGAGAATAGTATAGGTATTTTAATAGAAAATAGTTTTTATTAATATTTCATTAAGTTAACTTACTATTTATCCAAATAAAGTTACATTAAAAATCTCACACAAGTACATAAAGATCGTAATAAAACCTTAAAAAAGAAAATAATAAATATCGTACACAAGTCAATATAACCCTTTGCGAGCGATGATTGAATAACAAAATAGTAATTGAATCCCCCCGTGCGGTGCACGTGACGGCAACAACCGACTCGCAAGACAAACATCGTTAATTACACATAAATTACAAATTCTATGTCGGTCTCAAAGTCACAACCGCACCGAGTTTTATTAAGTGCTATTCAGAAACAAGACATCATTCTAAAGTATTCTCCAGTTACGAAGAAACACTGTAGGAACTTGAAACCGTGCTGACAGACAGGAATAACTTAATTCCAATGGAGAGCACTTAAAAAAGAATGGGTCTTAAAAGACAAGCGCAATTGTTACCGCACTTGAGATGTGCAGACGCCGTGAAAATCTGTAAAATAATACCCCCGCACTATAGTTAAGCCAGTCCCTAGCTGACGATACAATAAAATGAGTAGTACTCGGCACTAATCTACAAATTACGAGAGAGCTAGCTCAGCTTAAAATAATTAAGATTCTTTGTTCCGCTTGATAGCAGGAATGGAGGAACACAAGTCCTGCAAGGGGACACTGCGAGTGTTTGCAGTGTCCTGTCGAAGTGGGGGGATCACCAAGTTCCTTATCGCAGTACACGCCTAAACTTTGAAAGTTTTCGTTTAATTTCACCGTAACAATCGCAGCATTTTATCAAATGAGCAGACTTGTTATTTTTTATTGGCGCACCAAGTTTTTTCGTCCGACGTTCAAGTACTTTGCTAAGTGAGGGTTGGTACAACGTTACACAGTTAGTTTCGTCCGTAGTCATATTTTTTGTGCGGACTTATTTAATTTCATTTTCTCGTCGTTTCAAATGTTATGAGCGCGAGACTGTTGTGCCTTTAGTTACAATTTGTGTAGTACTTTATGTGAATTACTGTCTGATTAGTGCGCATAGTTGGAATATTGTTTATTTGTTTCGAATAGAAACAAAAGAAAAGGTATAGGTTAATATACCGATATTTTGTATCTATAAATTGAATAGACATATGTACGTGTACGAAAGAGTAACCAGACATAAAAAAAAAATAAGTAAGTGATATACAGTTAAAAAAGCAAAAACGATTCCACCAAAAATCAATTCACAGTTTCCACCACCATAACAGAGAAGCGAGAGAAACGTAAACCTTTACTCAGTAACTATTTATTTTAACCAACATCTCAAGTCGTAGTGCCAAAAAGTAGTTGGAATTTCGCACAAGGTAAGTTTGAGAGGTGTCAGACTCAAGTGGCCGCGGCGTGAGGCGTGCAAACTATGTCTTTGTTTAGCGCGCCACAGTACTATGTGGCGACAACAACGTGTCTATTTCACGACACCCATAACTATTTGATGACATCATTTGCATGGGGAGATTTAGGAGGGAGTTAGGAAAGTACATACCTACATAGGTACATGGAACAGAGATCATTATGTCACCAAAAACGGTATAAGATCTTTTACAAGTATCGAGACAGAATCTCAGAGCAAAGATGGAAGCCACAAACGTCAATATCGATTCAACCGTCCGAAAATCAACGGAACCTCTCAAAAGCACTCTATTACACTCCGAAAATAATTCAGGGAACTGACAAGGCACCTCCTATCTGTATACCGGCGATCGCAGCACTTGTTATCAACACAGTCAATTCATAACTTGGCGTCCTAAAAACGTGATACCACAAAGCGTATCGCGTTGGCTGGGGAGACCGAGGTCACGCCAACCGCTGAGGGCCCTTCGCTTTGTTCCACTGGCAACAATGCCTCACCAAGGGTCCACTCGAGCACACTTGTATCGGATGCAAGCGATGTTTCGTTGGCGAGGATTAGGGCTTGCGGCCAGGACTGTACTTAACAACAAGACTTTAATGTGAAGGAAACGGTTCAAAGAGTCCCTTCAATGTTGAGAGGGAAAATTGACGATTCGAGATTCAGTGGATAGGGTCTCTGATGGATTTTGGTGTTTTTATTTATATTTGTGTTCTTGTGAAATGGGATGTTGACTGTATGGGTCAGCGGTACAGTTATGTTTGTTGTGTTCAACTTGTTGTTTAGGTAGGTCAATGTACCGTCATTTTTTATATAGATATGTACGTACTTTTAATTAGCTAAACAAAATAATAAAATAATTTAAAGTTATCAAAAATATATATTACATACACTACTTAAATATGATGTTGTATGAGAGATTTTCAATCAAGATTGAACACTGATACAATACATACTCGCAGAGTAAAATTTATAATCACAGTACTACAGTAACAGAGACAAGTGATGGAAACTAATTCTATAAACAGAAATAAATAAAACATTTTTCCATCTTTAAAATCTATTAACAGCTAGCATACCTATTTTCTTCTGTAGCACGCTGTAGTTGCAACAGCTCGGTCCCAAGTCCGTCCCTGTTCGCAGAGAGTAGTAATTATACGATATTTATGCGAGCTGCCCCACCCCCACTCTTGTCTTGAGAGCTTGCTAAGAAGAAAAGCGATATGAGTGTCGAAACTTATGAGCCATAATTCTCTTTAAGCGAACAAATTTTTGTCAACTTAGGAAATTAATCTTTGAACCAGCTAACTATAAAAGAACTTCAATTCAAATGCGATCAAAGCGATCATAAGGCTTGTGAGCTAGAGCCTGTAATAATGCAATAAAGAATCCTCGTCTTTCACTTCTCTATTAATAAAAGTACGCCAGGCTAAAGCCCCGCCCGTAAAGCCACTGGGTAACGGCATCCAGTTGAAATTGTAAAAAAGGTTTAATTTATTTTTATAAAAAGTTATTAATCACTGCGTGGAATCGTGAAATTCTTTGCAAAATATGGAGAAACACAATTTTACATTTCCAAGTTCCGCGCTAGTGTGAAGTTTTCATAAAAATTTAATTAATTTCACACGTATGGTATGTGTTCCGCACATTTTTATGTGGAACGTTTAAATATCGCAGCGTGCACTGCGAGCCGAGGAGTAGGCATACACGCTACACACTGCGTGGAGGCACAAAGTCCAGCTAAATGCCGGAAGATGAGAACCCTCCTCGCATTGTTACTGCGACAATGAAAAGGAAATGTCTTTTCCATTTTTCCAAGGTTCAAACCATTGAATACCTGCCCATTTGATAATACAGAGAGGCCTAAGTGGAACACGGCGCGGATTTTCGGGATTATTAACGGCAAACAGTAAGAATTATTTATTACCGAGTTCACTTCCGAAGTACTTAACAATAAAACCGCGTAATCTACGCAATTAACCGCCGCGCACACACGCGTGGGCTGCCTCACTTATACGTGACATGTGAACCTAATTAAACTAGTACGGTGTAGGTTTTTAACTAATGATACACTTAATTATTACTGTCTTGGTTACACGCTGTATGAAAGGAATGAGACTTTCGGAAAACCACGTGTTCGAGGGTCGCTCGTGTGCAATTGTGCAGCACCGAGCACCTTTATTGCCGTGACCACTATTTTCTGCGCAACGGGTGTACAGCGAGAAATAAAGGAGCCCGAACAAAAAGGACATTCTTTTAAAGTTCTTTATTTCAAGGGATTGTAGCAGTAAAGTGCGGTTTAATTGCATGGTAGAACTTTCACAGTTCCACACTTTTATTTGTATTCGATGAATTTAGATTCGATTTCTTTTAGTTCGCGGATCGCGCCCGGCTCGCGTTCGACGAGAAATATAGAAATAGCTGCAATTTTCTCGGCATCTCTACTTTTACTGTAACAATAATAAAACTACGGCACTTAATGGAAACTCGTTTACTTTTGTTTTTTTTTTCAAGTAATGAATTCTGCAGCGATAGGTAAGTTGTAGGTTTACGATTGCGTCATTGTAGTCGAGGTGAAGGGCGACGTATGAGAAGTTGGCGTGTGTGCGGTTTACTTCTGTTAGGAGGTCGTGTCGTGTCACAAAAATTGTCCAAGTTTATTGTGTCCAGTAAGAAGTGAGTTGGAAGTTAGAGGTTGTTGGCGGTGAATGGTCGCTTCCGTCCCCGGTAGGTACCGCGCAGTGCCGAGCTCCGCCGCGCCGCGTCGCACCGTGCCTCACCTATGCCGCGAAGTCGCCACGAGACAATAGCGAGCCAATAAAACTTTTATTGTGCGCTATGATTTTGGAAACATTTTGCGAGATGAGTTCTATAAAATTCGTAATTTATTCAAGCCAGTTTGGACGTTATTCCACTTTATTGACGTTTACGTAGTAAGCTCTACACCAACGGGATTTGTGACTTTTTTAGCTTCTAGAGTGTTGACAGTGCTCTGCAGCTTTATTATTTTAATTCTGTTCTGTACAAGTGACACGTATGATTAACTGCATTAAATATCTTGAGTTACGTAGTACTAAATATGATTGTCACAGGTACTTATACACTTCTATTTACCTATTGTATACATACAAGCGTTGTTTTGTTGTTCTCATACAAAAGTTTTATTAAGATGTTAAAGTTGAGTGACAAAGAACATTTAATGTAACGATATATTTCAGAGAAGACGGCATTTGTATTGTCTTATGTATGAAAAGCTTAGGTACCTACCAATATGTAGCACTCAACTTGATTTTCACATCAATCAGTATTCGTATTAAGTAGAAGCTGTATGAAACATTTCCATTTAGTTAGAGATTCTATCGAATTTTTTGTTGTAAAGTAAAAGTACGGTACAAAATTTCCTGAAAAAAGATAGACGATCTTGTCTTTGAAATGGACTTTTTCTTTACAAAGAAAACATTTTACCTGTTTATATTTTGGATGTTTGTAGGGAAGGGATGGGGGGTGAGTGGATAGTGGTGGGAGTGTGTGCGGGGTCGCGGGGGGATGAGATAAGAATCAAATAGATGTTGTTTCGCTGCATGGCGCTCTGTCGCACGGGCCATATGCACGTGCTGACGTGTAGCCGCCACGTCTTGACACTTGCGCTAAGATATTGTTACACTAGTGGATAATATCTTAGCTGCAAACGCTACCAACAATGTTTTGGGACGTTTCAAGCACTTTTACTATACTAGGTTAGCAGAACACTCGAGTTTCTAAGATGTTACAGTTTTTGAAAGAGTTCGCACCGAAATATA